>NW_012102254.1:6192713-6245577 GCF_000951045.1 Mandrillus leucophaeus | reverse complement strand
CTTCAGAGTTGATTCCCTCCTTAAGCAGGGGACAACAAATGAGTAACTTGTTCTCCATATTCATACAGATAATAGCTCCAGCTTTGGCTAATACGTCCCTCCCTAATAAGGGTATGGGACTTTCAGGCATAACAAGAAAGGCATGTGAAAAGAGCAAAGTCTCCCAATTACAACTGAGGAGGTGGGAGAAACACCTGGTTACAGGTTGTCCCAGGATTTCTTGGATGGTAATGGACCTGAGGACAGCTGTCTGGGACAGGAGTTTAACACTGAGAAAGCCACGCCAGTGTCCAGGAGGAAGTCAATTTCCTGGCCCTCAATGGTTAAACATACCCGGGACTCAGTGAGGGTGATGACATGAGCTGGTGCCTGCCCTGGGCACCCTCAGTCCTGTTGTTGGATCATCTGGTTGGTGGCTTCTGACCCAGAGAATCTTTGTCCTCTGGGGCAGTGTACCTTCCAGTGATTGCCTCAGCATAGTGGACATGGGCAAGGGGGCAGCTTGTTTCTCGTTGGACAATCTTTATTAAAGTGTCCTTGCAAACCACGCTGATAAGAAGCCCTACTGGGTGATTGGCCTTCTCTGTTTCCTGTCCTCTCTGAACCACCAAGGTTTGTTTGTCTGAGGGCCACAACTAAGGCTGCAGCCTTTCTCTCATCTTGCTTTTCCTTTTTGGCCTGTTCCTCTTGGTCCCTATTATAGAACACCGAGGTTGCCAGGTTTAATAATGCCTCCAGATTTTGTTCAGGGCCCAGGGCTCACTTTTGGAGCTTTCTCCTGATATCTGGGGGCTGAGTGGATAATAAACTTATCTTTTAGGATCAACTGACCCTCGAGGGAGTCAGGTGACAGGGAAGTATATTTTCTTAAGGCCTCCCGTAGCTGCTGGAGGAAGGCGGTAGGATTTTTCTTCCTTTCCCTGAGTTATGGTGGACATCATTGAATAATTCATGTGTTTTTTCCTAATTCTCCTTAGTCCTTCTAGAACACAGGTCAGCAGATGTTTACGACTCCAGTCCCCATGATCTCAGTCTAGCTCCCAGTAGGGATCCATACTGGGGACAGCTTGCTGACCAGTAGGGAATTTGTCCCTTTCTTCAGCTGTCATTCTATCATTTACTCGACTAAGATATCAGGTATATCCAAATTCTCAGGCTGCAGCTAAAGCCACATTCTTGTCATTAAAGGCCAGAGTTTGATCTAACAATAGCATGACATCTCTCCAAGTGAGGTCAAGGGTTTGCCCTAGACCCTGTAGGATATCTATGTACCTATCAGGATCATCTGAAAACTTCCCCAGATCTGCCTTTATCTGCTTTAAATCAGAGAGGGAGAGGGGTCATGTACCTGGGTTGGGCCAAATTCCCCTCTCCCTACAGCTTGAAGGGGACATAACTGATAGCCCGGGCTTTTTGTGGTCCTTTGGAGATTTCTTTGCTTATTTCCTTCTGCGCTGGGGAGATTAGAGGAGGCTTATCGTTAATAGAAAGGGGAGCTATAGGGAGGCTAGGATATGGGGGTAAGCTGAGAGGTCCTCTTGTGGGATGTAAATTGCAAGCTTTGCATAGTTGTGGATTCTCCTTCAATGAAAAGAAAGTTTGGACATAAGGTATTTCACTTCATTTGCCTTCCTCTTACAGAAAAGGTCAAGCTGCAGGATAGGATAGTATTGTAATTTATACTTCCCTCAGGTGACCATTTTTCCCCATCAGAGAGAAAATACTGGGGCCAGGCCGCAGTGCAGAAAAAAATAAGCGGCTTCTTTTTCAGGGTTTGTGGGTCAAATTGGTCCCAATGGCTTAGGATGCATTTCGAGAGTGAGCCTGTTGATGCCTGAGTGTTTCCCATGTGAAAGAAAAAAACTGCCCATGGTTTTGGTTTGTTTGTTCCCCCCCCCCGCCCCACAAGAACCTGCAACAGTCCCTGGACCCTGCTGATCAGAATAGTTGCGCTCACCAACACAGCACCAGATCCCCCTCTTGCCCAAGAACCCAAAATGGTCCCTGGACCCTGATGATCAGAATAGTTGTGCTCACCAACACAGCAGCAGAAACAATAGTTTTCCTCTTAGACCACAAAGAGGACCAAGGAAAGTCAGATTTAGTGGCCCTTACCAATGCATTCTCAAAAACCTGCACCTTGCCTGTCCTCTTAGACCACAAAGAGGACTGAGAAAAATCGGATTTAGTGGCCCTTATCGACGCATTCTTGAAAATATGTTAGAGTCCTAAGCTTTTTTTCCTGTTAGTATTGGGACCTTACTCTTGTCCCATAAAGATGTTATGCCTCAAAATGGAGTGGAGGGCCATACCCTGAGGGAGGGAAGGGATATCCAGGGTTGGAAGAGTGATACCTTTTGTCCTCAATTGTCATCATACAAATAGGAAGGATGTCATTTCTGAGGTTCCTCATATCCTAGCTTCAGGAATAGCTTTTGTTAGGCCTACTAGTCTGAAGAGGGATCCTAAAATTCCAGATAGTCCCCCCCACCAATGGGACTTTGGGCAAAAAATATGTCTTTCTGATTGTTGAGCCCAGGTGCCTAAAGAAAGGAACAGAGTCCCGAAATTTATACTAGAAATCATTCTTATAGGAGAAACTAGAAAAGCACCAGAGACAGGGAATTGTTTTTAGAAGTGGGACTAGCCTTGGAGAAGAGAGGCAGGGGGAAGTTTGTCTGACAGGCAATAGAATGCAGGAGGCAAGGGTCGGGCTAGATAGGATAGATGGGCAAGTCTTGCTTGGGCTACGTGACTTTGAGAGCTCCGCTCACGGCTACAGGGTCAACCAACTTTCTGTCAGGACCCCAGAGCTGAATGGCTTTCCTCTCTGTTGACCCTCGGGCTCAGCCCAGAAGTACAGAAAAAGCGGAAGCTGGTTCCAGGCAAACCAATGCTCCCAACTCTGAAGAGTCAGGGGTTGTTAGAGAGTCCTTTCCCAGAAAGCCTGACACCCATGTCTTTAGTCTGATGGCCACATTAGTCACTTTTAACTGGCCGACAGGTGCCCATTGTTTAGCCTCCAAATTCTAAAGAAAAATAGGACAGAATAGCAAGTGAAAGGGGCCCCATGGTACTCACCACTTGGCGATAGTCCCTTCGTGGTTGACAAGATGTGTCTGGAGTTGGTTCCTTCTGGTGGGTTCTTGGTCTCACTGACTTCAAGAATGAAGCTGTGGACCTTCGCCGTGAGTGTCACAGCTCTTTAAAGTGGCACGGACCCAAAGAGTGAGCAGCAGCAAGATTTATTGTGAAGAGCAAAAGAACAAAGCTTCTGCAGCATGGAACGGGACCCGAGTGGGTTGCCACTGCTGGCTGGGGTGGCCAGCTTTGATCCCCTTATTTGTCCCCGCCCATGTCCTGCTGATTGGTCCATTTTACAGAGTGCTATTTGGTCCATTTTACAGAGAAAGAATAGGTCCATTTTACAGAGTGCTGATAGGTGCATTTACAATCCTCTAGCTAGACACAGAGCGCTGATTGATGCATTTTTACAGGGTGCTGATTGGCACATTTACAATCCTTTAGCTAGACACAGAGTGCTGATTGGTGCATTTACAATCCTTTAGCTAGACACAGAGTGCTGATTGGTGCATTTACAATCCTTTAGCTAGACACAGAGTGCTGATTGGTGCATTTACAATCCTCCAGCTAGACAGAAAAGTTCTCCAAGTCCACACTTGACACACGAAGTCCAGCTGGCTTCACCTCTCATCATGAGGGAGAATCCATACCAGTGCCAATGACAAATGGGGGTAGCCTGGGGCCACAGCTCCCATGCTGGGGTTCCGGTAGGCTTGCCCACAGGCAATTGCCTGGGACAAGTCCTAAACTAAAGAGCACCAGAAGCAATTTGTATTAGTCTGTTCTCACACTGCTATAAAGAACTATCTAAGATGGGTAATTTATGAAGAAAAAAGGTTTAATCTGTTGTGGGAAGTCAGGGACCCTGAACGGAGGGACTGGCTGATGCCACAGCAGAAGAACATAAATTGTGAAGATTTCATGGACATTTATTAGTTCCCCAGATTAATACTTTTATAATTTCTTACGTCTATCTTTACTGCAATGTCTGAACATAAATTGTGAAGACTTCATGGACACTTATCACTTCCCCAATCAATATCCTTGTGATTTCTTATGCCTGTCTTTACTTTCATCTCTTAATCCCATCATCTTCGTAAGCTGAGGAGGATGAATGTCACCTCAGGACCCTGTGATAATTGTGTTAACTGCACAAATTGTTTGTAGAGCATGTGTGTTTGAACAATATGAAATTCGGGCACCTTGAAAAAAGAACAGGATAACAGCAATCTCAGGGAACAAGGGAGATAAGACTTGGAGTCTGACTGCCAGTGAGCCAGATGGAACAGAGCCATATTTCTCTTCTTTCAAAGGCAAATAGGAGAAATATCGCTGAATTCTTTTTCTCAGCAAGGAACATCCCTGAGAAAGAGAATGTGCCCTGAGGGTAGGTCTATAAATGGCCCCCCTTGAGGTGGCCGCCTTTTACAGTTGAAGCCGAAGGGATGAAATAAGCCCTGGTCTCCTGTAGCACTCCCAGGCTTATTAGGACGAAGAAATTCCCACATAATAAATTTTGGTCAGACAGGTTGTCTGCTCTCAAACCCTGTCTCCTGATAAGATACTATCAATAACAATGCATGCCCGAAACTTCATTAGCAATTTTAATTTTGCCCCATCCTGTGGTCCTATGATCTTGCCCTGTCTCCATTTGCTTTGTGATATTTTATTACTTTGTGAAGTATGTGATCTCTGTGACCCACACCCTATTCGTACACTCCCTCCCCTTTTGAAAATTGCTAATAAAAACTTGCTAGTTTTACGGCTTGGAGATCATCATGGAACCTGCCGATGTGTGATGTCTCCCCCAGACCCTCAGCTTTAAAATTTCTCTCCTTGTACTCTTTCCCTTTATTTCTCAAACCAGCCAAGATGCTTAGGGAAATAGAAAAGAACCCACGATAAATATCGGGGGTGGGGTTTCACCCAATATTAATCAACTTATAGTTCTGTAGGCTTAACAGGAAGCATGACTAGGAGGTCTCAGGAAATTTACAATCATGGCAGAATGCGAAGGGGAAGCAAGTACCTTCTTTATATGGTGGCAGGGGAGAGAGAGAGAGAGCAAAGGGGGAAGTGCTACACACTTCTAAATGATCAGATCTCATGAGACATCACTCACTATCATGAGAACAGTAAGGGGGAAATCTGTCCCCATGATCCAATCACCTCCCACTGGGCCCCTCCTCCAATTCAACATGAGATTTGGGCAGGGACACAAATCCAAACCATATCACCACCCCCTCCATGGTCTTTGCACACTTGGAACAACTTCCATTTCCCTCTAGGAAGCTCAGAGGCCTGTGCGGTTTGGTGGTTCACTCGCCTGAGATCAGCTCCTCAAGGAAGTCCCTGAGACCCCAGCACCGAGAAAACCCTTCCTCTCACCAAGTCACCCCCAAGGCTACGTTTGGTGACCATCACTGACCCTCCCCACTCTCCTAACAGGGCCTGGCACACCGTTGGCAGGAAGAAGCCTGACAGGAATTAAAAAACAGGAATGAATGAAGGTCAGAGAAAGCATCTTGCAATAGAAAGAAGAGAAGGAGGAATGGTCTAAAGACCAGAAATCAAAGCCTAACTTACCCGTCTCAGCCAGTGAAATGTTACTCAGCTACTAGGCTGTTTGCCAAGCCTCAGGATCCTCATCTGCAAACCAGTGATCCTGTGATACTGTTGTAGAGACACTGCGTGCAAAGTAGACAAGCAGCTATAAGGGATGTCCGTGTCTCATTCCCTCCAAGCTCCTCAATATAGCCAGCCACCACAGGCAACTTTCTACAACCCAGACTGATCAGGTCATTCCCTGTTAAAAGCCTTCCACAGCAACCTGGATCACGGACACATTTCTTAGAAGCTAGATTGGACTTTGTGTTGGATGCCATGAAAACAATGGTGGCCTGACCATATGTCACTCACATCCAGCTAAGGGAACAGCCATGTCAAGAGTTAGTGTCAGGGGACTCAACTGTGAACCAGAGAGATATGGTGTCAGCCAAGATAGGGCTTACAGTACAGTAGGGAGGCCAGTAAGTACACAGTGTTAATGCAGTATATCCAATAGGGACCATAACCTATTAGTTATGGTAATAGCATAGCATGGCAGGCCACCACAGGAGCAAAAAGGAAGCCACACCTAATCTAGGTGGAGTGCAGAAAAGACTTCCTGGAGAAAGGGCTTCCTGGCAGTGTTTTAAAGGATAAGTAGGAGTTTTCGAGGTGAAAGGAGGGTCTCTCCCTTCTCTTAGTTAGGGCTTGGGCCCCATTCATTCCCATCACAGTGGACTGGGGTTTTCTTCCCATATCATGGCAGGTCCACCCACCCCATGTGTCTAGGGTCCCACCTTCTTTTCAGGGTGTGTAGGAGTGTTCTGGCTGTTGAAAAGGGACTATCCACACAGATGATGTCAGAACGTCTGAGCAGTTTGGGGACAGAGACTCTCCAGACCTGTGCTCCTCTCTTTGTGGGGTTTTTTGTTTGTTTGTTTTTTGTTTTGTTCTGTTGTTTTTGACAGGGTCTTGTCACCCAGGCTGGAGTGGCACAAACACTGCTCACTGCAGCCTTAACTTCCTGGGCTCAGATGATCCTCTCACCTCAGCCTCTGGAGTAGGTGGGACTACAGGCATGTGCCACCAAGCCCAGCTAAGTTTTAAATTTTTTGTAGAGACAGGGTTTCACCATGTTGCCCAGGCTGGTCACAAACCCCTGGCTTCAAGTGATCCACCTGCCTTGGTGTCCCAGAGTGTTAAGATTACAGGTGTGAGCCACCATGCCCAGCCTCTTTGTGGTCTGAAATCCAGGAAGTTCCTGGAGACACACTTCTCATAGCTGCCCTCACTCCAAGCAGGATTTAACATGGGAAGTGACAGCGATGATGCAGAGCAGCACAGTAATTGCTACAGATATTCTCTTTTTTTTATTATTACATATTTATAGCGCAAATGTGACAGGCCTTAACATTAATATGAATATAGGGGTTGAACTGAGAGGAAACAAGGATAGTAAACACAATACTAGAAAACACCTATAATACTTACAATATGTCAGGCACCATTCTAAGTGCTTTATGTATTTTATCTCATCCAATCCTCACAACAACTCTACAATTCGAGTATATTATTATCCCCATTTTCCAAATAAGGAAGCTACACACAGACAGGCTAAGTAACTTGTCCCTGGTCACTCAGCTCACGGGATGACACCCAGGGTTCTAGTATGGGTCCCTGGGTGAATGATAATTTTTTTTACAGTGATGGGAACATGGGTTGGAGCTTCAGGGCTGTGGATAGACGGTAAGTTTCCTTTCAGGCATGTAGAACTTGAGTTACCAATTTGTTAGCTCTCATACCAAAGTTTGGGTGATGGTTTTTAAGAGAGATCGAGTTGGAGTACAGAATTCCTAAAGGCTTTCTGTGGTTGTCTTTGGCCCAAAGGTACGTGTCCTAAGGTGCTATATTGAGGCATCATCGAGTGTCTTGCTCACTGGCGCCCAATCCAGTCATGGTAGATCAGGTCAAGCCCACAGTGTTGGTCACAGAAGTGCCTCTGAAATCTAAACACACTGCTCAGATGGGCCTGGTCCTTACAGCCAATGAAAGACAACTACTTGAGCATGAAACAGCTCTGAAGAATTAAAAAACCTCAATCTGGGTTTCCAAATCCTTGTGTCTCCTATACTAGTAAGCCAGGACTGCAGGACAACACATGGTCAAGGAGAACTGAAAATCAGGTCTGAGAGCATTTAGCCTGGCCTTGGGAGATTTCCTCCTAAAGAATCCTAAGCTTCTGGGGCCTTGATTTGCCTTCCATCTCAAGAATCCTAAGCTTCTGAGGTCTTGATTTGCCAGTAGGCAATGTCTAGCATCAATGTCAGGCAGAGGCTGGGGTTCCTGGTTTTACACAGCCAAAACCTCCTTGTGAGATTTCCAAATGGAGAGGGGGACCTTGATGACGGGAAACCACCCATTAGGATCAATGGACAAAGATTGCTCCAAGACATTACTTTTAAGCTTGTGGAAACTCTGGAGCAGGACTTCTGGTGTCTTTGTTTCTATCTTGGCTCATGCAGATATATGAGGAACATATGTCAGGGCCAGGGTTAGGCCCAGGACACCTTTGAAATGTTGCCATCCCTAGACAGTCCAGGAGACTGTTTACTTTGGGCCCTGTAAAGGACCTACCTCCTGCACTATAATAAAGATACACAGTTAACCTCATCATACCCTTTGCCCTTCACCCATGGTCATTAGCACACAGGGTCTGCTCAATCGTGTTTGTAACAAGGACCTGTTCATATCCTACTTCTGTAGTAAACCATTCTTCAAAGTGAAGTTCACCTGGGTACCACCTGCCACCCAGAGGCTAGACAACTGCCTCCTAGGTTACAAACTGTCCCCACACCTTCTCAATTTATCTGCTCCTTGGTCTCCCTAGGAACCTCTACATGGACACCAGAATACTGGTGCTGTCTTAGGAAATATTAACCACATTTATGGGCCAAAATATCACAATTTCTAGACATGCTTCTTCATTTTTAAGATGGGAGATGCTTGCTGCTCCCTTCACTGAGACTTCAGATTGGGCATCACACATGGTATAACTGACTGCTCAGGATATGCCAGGCCTTTTGCTGTATAGTGTCTGTTACCTCGTTTGGTGCTCCCAGCCCTGTGAGGTACGCATTATGCTCTGCATTTTTTCAGATGAGAAAACAGGCTTGGAGGTTGGGTATCTTTCCCAAGGACACCTGGAGAAGAGGGGGTAGAGCTGGGACGCGTCTGGATTCTCCGACTATGTCCTGAGAGCGGGATGTGAGTGACCTGAGCCCTCGCGAGACCCCGCCCCCGCCCGCAGCAGGTGGCCGGGCACAGCCGAGAAGAAAGCCCTGCCAGCTCTCCCGGGTGCGGGGACGCGCGCGCCCACCTTCGCGGAGACTTCCGGGATCCCGGAGGGGGCGGAAGTCGAGGCCTCTTTCGCTTCCGGCTCGGCCATTGTTTTTGCTTTAACGGGCAGTAGAGGTGTCCGGCTTCGGTGCTGAGTGCCACTGCGAGTGGGCCGGGGCGCGGAGGGAGGCGCGGCCGGAGCTCGGGTGGCCGACGCTGGCCCGGACCGCGCTTCTTCGCGGCAGCAGGCGGCACGGTCCCCGTGACTCTCAGAAGCCGCCCAATGTGGAGCCGCTTCTTTGTCCCATACCCCAGACCATTCGTGCGTGGCACGGAGCCGGGTATCTGCGGGTACAGCGATGAACAGGGCAGACGTGGCCAGGTGAGCGGCGCTGCTGAAGCCTGGTGTAACACGAAAGGTAGATCGCTGTTTTCCCAGCTCTTGCAGTGGGCAACTGTATGAACCGTCAGATTTGGGTCAGACCCAAGCTCAGAATCGCAAACGTGGAGCGTGACTTGGAAATGCAAAAATCCAATTGAGATTTTAAAGTGCTGAGCATTCGGAACACTATGGGAAGTAGGAGAATGGCCTGAACTTTCTACACATGTGGGATCTTAGAGCAGAGTTTACAGATTATTTTAAAGTCCTTCTTTGTCTTTTTAAAGAGATTGAGAGGGGGATCTGGGACGCTTGGTGATTTGGAAGCACAGCACAGATGCCCTAGTTACCAATAAGGTGCTGATTTTCAAACGTTCAAAGTTTTCCTCCACTTCAGTATCAGTTAAATGTATCATATTCATTCGTTTCCCAATTATGTGTGCCATGTACACACGTGGACAAAGATGACTGGAAGTTAGTTCTGCCCTTTGTATCCTCCCAGAAAGCAGGGGAGACAGTCGTGTAAACCACAAACGATTACAGTGTGAGACGTGCTCTACTAGAGGTTTGAATGAAAAAGGTAGTTTGGGATCGCTGAGATGATAACCACCCGTCTAAGCCTAGCGTGGTCAGGAAGGCTTTCTAGGGGAGGTGCATTGAGTAAAAAAAGGTCTGGTATTTTCTGATTCCATTTGGTTCCTTTCCTTTGGTGGCCATCCAGCAGTTTGGAGGATGAGAGTGGTGAGTTGGGCATAAACCAGTTAAAGGGTTATAGTGAGAGGTACACAAAGGGAAGCTACCAGCACTCTTCCTGATGGGGCAATCAGAAAAACCAAGAAAAAATTGCCTTTGTTCATGATCTTGACAGACAAGTTTGTCAAAAGTTGAAGAAGAAAAATTCAAAGAAAGAGTATGTGTGGCTTCTAGCTGTGTCTCTAGAGCTCTAGTTCCAAAGTTTCTTTATTTTGCATTTCTATCAGAAGAGGTTTGATCACCTACTCCCTACATTGGTTTATTTGTAATTTAAACATGAGTACTACTATACAAATTGTAATGCACATTATAAAACATACATTAAATAGGAGTTAAATAACTTAGTATTTTCTCTTGCACCCTTTGAGGTATCCTGCATTTCCCACATTGGAGACCATTGCTGTCTTTCTTGCATGGGTACTTGGGGTGAGTGGTTGGGGTTGTGGCTGGTTGTGAAGTGGTAAGGCCAGGTGGTGAAGGGCTGTGAATGCGAGGCATAGACCTTTAGATTTTGTCCTGTAGGTAATGGGAGCCACTGAAACTTTAAGAAGGGCATCATTTGGAGAGATGCTTAGCGAGAATGCCCAGTTGTGTTCTTTTTTCCTGGAACTTTGTTTTTTAACTCAGTGGAGGATTGTCATCAGCCTGGGGCTGAATATTCCAAGAACTCTGATTTCACTCTTGTTTCTGTAGGCAACACTACCATCACCCTTTTCTCCAACCCTGAAAAACAGCTCCTGAGACCTGAACTATAGACCATCATTTTAATCGGACCAATTGCAGCTGGAACAAGCTTCTCTTTGGGGTCACAATGACCACTTCAGGCAGGGGAAATTTAGGCCTCATCCCCAGGAGTACTGCTTTCCAGAAGCAGGAGGGGCGCCTGACTGTGAAGCAGGAGCCAGCGAACCAGAGCTGGGGGCAGGGCAGCAGTCTCCAAAAGAACCATCCTCCTGTCTGCGAAATCTTCCGGCTACACTTCAGGCAATTATGTTACCACGAGATGTCTGGGCCACAGGAAGCGTTGAGCCGGCTCCGGGAGCTCTGCCACTGGTGGCTCATGCCAGAGGTGCACACCAAGGAGCAGATCCTGGAGCTGCTGGTGCTCGAGCAGTTCCTGAGCATCCTCCCTGGGGAGCTCCGTACCTGGGTGCAGCTGCATCACCCTGAGAGTGGTGAGGAGGCTGTGGCTGTGGTGGAGGATTTCCAGAGACACCTCAGTGGACCAGAGGAGGTGAGCAGTTGGGTTTAGAATGGCGGCCTGATGCTTCTCTAATGCTTGGGTTAGCCTAGGCATGGGCCCTAGGCCAGGCCCTAGGCCAGTTTGCCTTAAGGGTTCCTGAACTTGTCCTGTGGATAGAGGGAAAACAGTTTTGTGCTCCAAGCCATAAATACAAATGCACATCCCAGCTAAGCTGTGTGATTCACCTTGTAAGATCCTGTGTTCTGAGCCTAGCTTCATCCTGGGGATTTGCATGGTACTCCTGGCCGGCAGGGGATCTTCATGCTGGTTAGAATAGGGTGATCAGGGGAAGGCAGACTTTTGGGTATGCTGATAATACAGGCCTTCATTTGAGACCTTCTGTTTGCTCACTTCCTTGGACTTCTCAGAGTCAATTTTCTATTTTCCTGCCTCTTTGATTCCTTGAAAGGTGACATTTTGGGGCCTTGTAATTATTTATTCCTTTTGCTAGCTCTCCAAACCTAACTGGGATCTTTTTGCATCTTTAAATCTAATTTAAGTTTTCCCTATTTCCTGGAGTTCTCGCAAATGTAATGGCAAGGTAATTTAAACTAGAGGGATAGTTGGGAAGAGTGAGCAGTAAGACACATTGGAAAATCTGGTTTCTAGGACCATAATGCCATCTAGCTCTGTGATCATGTGTTTCAGTCAGGGTTCAGTGAGAGAGGTAGAATGAGTAGGAGAGAGGTGTGTGTGTGTGTGTGTGTGTGTGTGTGCACGTGCATGTGTAAAGAGATTTATTGCTGACTGGGCACAGTAGCTCATGCCTGTAATCCCGGCACTTTGGGAGGCCGAAGGGGGTCAGGAGTTTGAGACCAGCCTGGCCAACATGGCAAAGCCCAGTCTCTAACAGTACAAAAATTTGCTAGGTATGGTGGCATGTACCTGTAATCTCAGCTACTGGGGAGGCTGAGGCAAGAGAATCACTTGAAGCCAGGAGGCAGAGGTTGCAGTAAGCCAAGATCACGCCACTACACTCCAGCCTGGGTGACAAACCGAGACTTCATCTCAAAAAAAAAAAAAAGAGATTTATTGCTAGTAAGTGGCTTATGTAATTGTGAGGCTGGCCAGGCAAGTCTGAAACACATAGGCAGGCCATCGACAAGGGCTGCCCAAAACAGTGGCACAAGCTGAAGCTACAGTGCACAGGTGGAGTTTCTTCTTTCTTCTTTGTCCTTTCCTCTTTTGTCTCCTTTCTTCTTCCTCTGGTTTTTTTTTTTTTTTTTGAGACAGAGTCTTGCTCTGTTGCCTAGGCCAGAATGCAGTGGCATGAACATGGTTCACTGCAAGCTTAGCCTCCCGGCTCAAGTGATCCTCCCACCTTAGCCTCCTAAGTAGCTGGTACCACAGTCATGTGCCATCACACCAGGCTAATTATTATTATTATTATTTTTGTAGACATGCGGTCTTGGTATGTTGCCCAGGCTTGTTCTTGAATTCCTGGCTTCAAATCTTCTTGCCTTGGCTTCCCAAAGCACTGGGATTACAGACATGAGCTACCACACCTGGCCTGGAATTTCTTCTTCATGGAACTTTTAGCTCTGCTTTTAAGGGCTTACAACTGATTGAATCAGGCTCATGCATTCATTAATTATCTAGTATAATCTCCCTTACTTAAAGTAAGCTTATTATGTACTTTAATCACATTTTTAAAATAGTGTACAGCAACACCTGTATTGATGTTTGATTAGTACCAAGTTGACACATCAAAAGATCATCACACCGTGGATAAGCTAGTTCTTCCTAATGAGTTTTAAATTGTTCCCCTATAATAGAAGCAGGGTAGACTAGAGGTCCCCTCTACTTTATCCGTTTGTACTTTATCAGGGGAAAACAGTACAGAAAATTTCCCAAGTTCCCAATATATCATTTTATTCAATGCTTTTTTTTCCTGAGATAATCTCACCCTATTGCCCAGACTGGAGTGTGGTGGCACAATCTTGGCTCAATGCAACCTGTGCCTCCTGGGCTCAAGTGATCCTCCTACCTCAGCTTCCTTAGTAGCTGGGATCATAGGTGTGAGCCACCACACCTGGCTAATTTTTGTATTTTTAGTAGAGATGGGGTTTCACTATGTTGTCCAGGCTGATCTTGAACTCCTGAACTAAAGAGAGCCACCTGCCTCATCCTCCCAAAGTGCTGGAATTACAGGTGTGAGCCACCACACCCAGCCTAGTCAATGCTTTTTAAAAAATGATTACATATCACTAGGGAATCAGTTCTAGTTGATCAGGATCCTGGGGCTAGACATTTTTCCAGGATTATCAGCAGTACACATTTGTCATTATCAACCGTCATTTTCTTTGTGTAAATAAGTAAGCACATATGAGTAAATCAGCTGTCACAAGGGTCTAGAGAGCAGCTGAGCCAGCCATGTCAGTGACAGGTGGCTGAAGACATATTTAGAGAAACATTTAGTGAGGGTGGCAGAAGGAAAATTTCCCTATTTCTTGCTTGGTTTTGCTTAAGAAGTGAATGCTTCCTCCATTAAAAGTTCTAGTGCTTTATCCAGCTAGCCTCAGAAAAGGGTGACTGTTGAGTCGCAACCCAAGAACATGACTAACAGTTGACAGGTGAGGCAGCTGAATGCTCATGGCTCCAGCCTGGGAGTAGGGTCTCTGGAGTCCATTTCTTACTCTCCCACTACTGTCAGTGTTGTTTTCTGACATGAAGACATAAGGGTAGTACTGTCTTTCATCAGTAGGGGTTCAGAAAATGTTTACAGAATGGCTAAATGAATAAACAAAGCTTTTCCATGGAAGTTTGCCAAGAGGAGATAAAGGAGGGTCCAAGTAAATTGGAGTCATTTTGCTTATCAGGAGCAAGCCACTTTATTGCTGCAGAAGGAGCATGTACATGTGTGCACATTGTGGCTGGGAAAGGGTTGTACAGTGATCCCTACTGGGCTGCAGAGTCATGCAACTTGCAGAATTTTTTTGTTTCCTGTATTTTCTTTTTCTTTTTCTTTTTTTTTTTTTTTTTGTTTGAGACAGAGTCTTACTCTGTCGCCCAGGCTGGAGTGCAGTGGCACGATCTCAGCTCACTGCAAGCTCCGCCTCCTGTGTTCACACCTTTCTCCTGCCTCAGCAGGAGTATGCTGGGACTACAGGTGTCCACCACCACGTCCAGCTAATTTTTTGTAGTTTTAATAGTGACAGGGTTTCACTGTGTTAGCCAGAATGGTCTCGATCTCCTGACCTTGTGATCCTCCCGCCTCGGCCTCCCAAAGTGTTGGGATTACAGGTGTAAGCCACCGTGCCTGGCCTGTTTCCTGTATCTTTTTTCATCTCCTGCCAGGGTTACAAAACAGGCAGTGCAGTAATCATTATCTCCACTTGACAAGTGAAGTGAGCACCTGTAGTAAGCATTCCCTTGCCCAAAAGATTTAGCTGAAATGTGGTTGTTTCTGATTACCATCAAATGTGAGGACCAGGATTTTCCATCTCCCTAGTTTCTAAGCCAACAGCTTTTCTCTAGGGTCTTGCTGTGGAATGCTGTATTAGAATGAGTTTTTCATGTTTTCAAGGAAAGGAAACCTATGATTCTGTATTAGTCTGTTTTCACACTGCTATAAAGAACTACCTGAAACTGAATAATTAAGAAGAAAAGAGGTTTAATTGGCCCACAGTTCCACAGGCTTAACAGGAAGCATGACCGGGAGGTCTCAGGAAACTTACAATCATGGCAGAAGGCAAAAAGGAAGCAAGGACCTTCTTCACACTGTGGCAGAAGAGAATGCAGGGGGAAGTGACACATACTTTTAAATGATCAGATCTCATGAGAACTCACAAGAACAGCAAGGGGAAATCCACCCCATGATCCAGTCATCTCCCACCAGGCCCCTTCTCCAATTCGATGTGAGATTTGGGTAGGAACACAAATCTAAACCATTATTATTCTGCCCCTGGCCCCTCCCAAGTCTCACATTCTTCTCACATTGAAAAATACAATTACCCCTTCTCAACAGTCCCCCGGACTTAACTCATTTCAGCATTAACTCAAAAGTTCACAGTCCAAAGTCTTATCTGAGACAAGGTAAGTCCCTTCCACCTCTTAGCCTGTAAAATCAAAAACTAGTTAGTTATTTCCCAGATGCAATGGGGATATAGGCATTGGGTAAATGCTCCCATTCCAAATGGGAGAAATTGGCCAAAACAAAGGGGCTACCTGTCCCATGCAAGTCCAAAACTGAGCAAGGTAGTCATTAAGTCTTAAAGCTCCAAAATAATCACTTTTGACTCCATGTCTCACATCCGGGGCATGCTGATGCAAGAGATCGGTTCCCAAGGCCTTGGGCGTACTAGCCCTTGTGGCTCTGCATGGTGTAGCCCCCATGGCTGCATTCACCAACTACATTAAGTGCCTGCACCTTTTCCAGGCACATGGTGCAAGCTGTTTGTGGATTTACCATTCTGGGGTCTGGAGGATGGTGGCTGTCTTCTCACAGCTCCACTAGGGCATGCCTCAGTGGGACTGTATGGGGGCTCTAACCTTACATTTCCCCTTCATACTGCCTTAGTAGAAGTTCTCCATGAGAGTTCCACCCCTGCAGCAGACTTCTGGCTGGACATCCAGGTGTTTCCATACCTGCTCTGAAATCTAGGAGGAGGTTCCCAAACCTCAACTCTTGCCTTCTCCACACCTGCAGGCCCAACAACACGTGAAAGCTGCCAAGGCTTGGAGCTTGCACCCTCTGAAGCCACAGCCTGAGCTATACCTTGGCCTCTTTTAGTCACAGCTGGAGCTGAGTGGCTGGGACACAGGGGACCATGTCCTGAGGCTACACAGAGCAGCTAGACCCTGAGCCTGGCCCATGAAACCACTGTTTTCGCCTAGACCTCCAGGTCTGTGATGGGAGGGACTGCCGTGAATGTCTCTAAAATGCCCTGAAGACACTTTCCCCATTGTCTTGGCCATTAAAATTTGATTCCTCTTTACTTAAATTTCTGCAGCAGGCTTGAATTTCTCCTCAGAAAATGGGTGTTTCTTTTCTACCACATGGCCGGGCTGCAAATTTTCCAAATTTTTATGCTTTGCTTCCCTTTTAAATGTAAGTTACAGTTTCAGATCTCTTTGTTCACAAATATGAGTGGACACTTTTAGAAACAGCCAGGTCACTTCTTGAATGCTTTGCTGCTTAGAAATTTCTTCTGCCAGATACCCTGAATCATCTCTCTCAAGTTCAAAGTTCCACAGATCTCTAGAGCAGGGGCAAAATACTGCCAGTCTCTTTGTTAAAGGAGAGCAAGAATGACCTTTGTTCCAGTTCCCAATACGTTTCTCATCTCCATCTGAGACCACCTCAGCTTGGATTTCATTATCCGTATCACCGTCAGCATTTTAGTCAAAACCATTCAACAAGTCTCTAGGAAGTTCCAAACTTTCCCACATCTTCCTGTCTTCTTTTCAGCCCTCCAGACTGTTCCAACCTCTGCCTGTTACCCAGTTCCAAAGTTGCTTCCATATTTTCAGGTATCTTTATAGCAGTGCCCCACTTTCCTGGTACCAATTTTCTGCGTTAGTCCATTTTCACACTGCTGTAAAGAACTACCTGAGACTAGGTAATTTATGAAGAAAAGAGGTTTAATCGACTCACAGTTCTGCAGACTTAACAGAAAGCGTGACTGGGAGGCCTCAGGAAACTTAAAATCATAGTGGAAGGTGAAGGGGAAGCAAGGACCCTCTTCACATTGTGACAGGAAAGAGAGAGCACACAGAGGAAAGTGCCACACACTTTTAAACAATCAGATCTCATGAGAACTCACTATTACAAGAACAGCAAGGGGGAAATCTGTCCCCCTCTCCCCCCCACCCCCGCCACCACCATAATCCAGTCACCTCCCACCAGGCCCCTCCTCCAATTCAACATGAGATTTGGGCAGGGACACAAATCCAAACCATATAGAAGTCCTAGATAATGAACAGGAACTTTACCAGGATTAAATTATTAGTGAATTACAAAGTTGAATTATCACAATGCAGTAAGTTCTATCTTATGCCAATACCCAAAGCTCCTGTACTGAAGAGCTGTGACTCCCATTTTAGAGAGTCTTTCAGTTTCAAAGAACGTTTCAGTGGGAAAGCTTGGGAACTACAGAATCCAGGGAACCTGCTGGTCCTACCACTACACTGGTGAGGTATATATTAAAGGAGAGAGTCCCTTAACATCTCAGCAGATACAGCCTAATAGGGCGAATCCTGTGTGGTTTATTGAAGAACTTATTTTTACCTTATGGTGTGCTGTGTACATACCAGAGCAAGTGAACTTTAAAGTGTGCCTTATTTAGATAATAGGTTAGGTTTTTCTGCCCTACATGCTGTTAAAAGGAGTAACCATGAGATTGTGAGGAGTCGGTTTGATGACAATAAGCAAGGGTTAGAAATAAAATGTCTATGTTCTGAGGTATTCTCAAGGTTTCTACCGGTTAGTGTGTCTGATCTTATTTGCCTTTTTAAATATAAATTATTGGGGAGAGGTAGTACATATTGAAAACGGAGTTTGCAGATAACCTTAAAGTCTTAGGAAAATATCAAGAGGAAGTCAGTCAGCAGATATTAATCAAGCACCATTGTAGGGCTATGTGTTGTTTTGGAGCTAGTGATCAAGACAAAAGTTCTTACCCTCAAAAAACTTACACTCTGTTGGGGAAACATAGACAATAAAGACCTAAGTAAGATTACTTAAAGATTAATACATGCAATCTAGAAATTATAATTGGTTAATTGAGTCTGACTATCCCTGCTTTGTCAGTGTGCTCAGGGAAAGCTTCTCTGAAGAGGAGACACTTTTGCTCAGAGAAATTGGAAAAGCTCTCCAGGTTTGCCAGCCACTGTTCTGGGTATTGCTTCAGCTGTTAGTGTCAGTAGCATTATTTGTGCTCATGCACATACACATACTTATCTTTTTTTACATCTTTCGTACTTCCTTTTTTGTTTGTTTGGTTTGTTTTTGTTTTGGTTTGTTTTTTTGAGACAGAGTCTCACGCTGATCTGATCTGATCTGATCTTGGCTCACTGCAACCTCCGCCTCCCAGGTTCAAGTGATTCTCCTGCCTCAGCCTCCCAAGTAGCTGGGACTACAGCTGCATGCCACTATGCCCGGCTAATTTTTTTGTACTTTTAGTAGAGACAGGATTTCACCATGTTGGCCAGGCTGGTCTCGAGCTCCTGACCTCAGGTGATCCACCCACCTTGGCCTCCCAAAGTGTTGGGATTACAGATGTGAGCCACTGCGCCCAGCCTATCCTTTGTACTTCTGATTGTTCTTTTCTGTCAGCTAAGACCCTAGAGAATGTACTGAATTGCTCTCCTGGCTCCCTTTTTAAATGGTTCTTCATAAGAAAATATGTGTCTGAAGACCTGACACAGAGTGGAAATGGTTATAGAATCTGGTCCTCAAGCTCCTACCAAGAGGGTCAACAGAGGGATGGCAAGTAGAATTGCAAACTTTAGATTCTGCTGTCAGCTTTTTCCCCCCAGTAGGCTGTAGTGGTGGGGCTGGAAGGACACTCTGGCTGTTCTTTTCCCTGGCTTTCTTTCTGGAGGGGGCTGCTTAGAGGTTTTGGGTTCAGTACCTTCAAGGATGCTCTTTTGAACCCAATTGTATTTCCCTGTCTTTAGGTTTCAGCCCCAGCACAGAAACAGAAAATGCATTTGGAGGACACAGCAGCTCTGGGTGCAACAAAGGAATCCCCTCCTACGTCACCCCTCAGTGGGGGCTCAGCCCCTGGAGCCCACCAGGCGCCTCCTTATGACCCAGGGACACACCACCTCCCCAATGGGGGCTTCGGTACTTATCTCCCCAGTTTTGGCCTTAAGTCATGCCTCCCTTCTCTCCTGTGGAGTCTCTTTTCCTTTATCTGCCCATCTCCTACTTCATGGAATCCCTCATTGCCCTGCTGTATGTTCTCCTTCCCTAGTGACCCTGTTTGTTCCTTTTGCTTATTCTCTAATCATTCATGTAGTTAGTAAGTTTTCATCAAGGACATATCATAGGAAAGGCACTGTCAGAGACCAGAGGGATGTAGTACATCTATTGTCACTGATTTCAAAGAGCTTGCTCTCTAGGTGGTAGGACAAGTTAGTCATGTGTAAGAAGAGGCAACCTCATAAGATGCATGTGAATGATATCTGTCCTCAAGCATTTGATCCTGTCACAAATGAGCAATGTGGGCCTTGGAAAAAGTGATCGCCGGGTAAAAAGCAAGATCATTGTGGGCTGCAACTGGTAAGGGATGCTTCATGAAGGAGGTAGCAGTGTATTGGGCAGTAAAAATGTGGAAGAATTTTGAAGGGGAGAATAAAGTAGTGGGCATGCCATTAGAAGATACAAGGACCCTAAGCTGGGGATTCCTTGAGCCCTAATTGAGCTGGAGTTAGGGAAGACTGTATTTGGGAACCTGGGTCTTGTTTGTACGGGACCTTGAGATTGAGGCAGGAATATTTTGGGAGTCAGAGGATAATGTGTTAGAAATAGTATTTCAGGAGGATTACTCTGACACAGGTGAGCATTATGGATTGAAGGGGAAGGAACTTTAGTTAAAGGCTGGTGCAGTAGAATAGATGTGAGGCAATTAATGCCTGAAGTGCAAAGAGAGGAATGGGCAAGGATAAATATGAAAAATGTTATCATGGAAACATCCATGGAACTTGAGTTTGAAAGGAGAGGCAGGGGAATTAGACTGTTTTGGCCAATGATGGAATCATTGGAGAAATAGAGAAATCTGAAAGAAAGGTGATAAGAACATTTTATTTATTTATTTAATGTTATTTATTTATTCTTTTAAGACAGATAGGGTCTCGCACTGTCACCCAGACTGGAGTGCAATGGCACAATCATAATAGCTCACTGTAGCCTTGAACTCCTGGGCTCAAGAAATCCTCCCACCATGGCCTCTTAGAACTACAGGCATGCCACCATGACCAGCTTCTTTTTTTTTTTTAACTTTGTATAGAAATGGGATCTCCTGCTGGGAGCAGTGGCACACACACCTGTAATCCCAGCACTTCGGGTGGCTAAGGCAGGTGGATCACTTGAGGTCAGGAGTTTGAGACCAGCCTGGCCAACATGATGAATCCCTTCCTACTAAAAATACAAAAATTAGCCAGGTGTGGTGGCAGGTACTCGTAATCCCAGCTACTCCAGTGGCTGAGGCATAAGAATTGCTTGAACCTGGGAGGCAGAGGTTTCAGTGACCCATGATCATGCCACTGCACTCCAGCAGAGTGAGACTCTGTCTCAAAAGAGAGAGAGAGAGAGAGAGAGAGAGAGAAAGAAAGAAAGGAAGGAAAGGAAGGAAGGAAGGAAGGAAGGAAGGAAGGAAGGAAGGAAGGAAGGAAGGAAGGAAATTGAAAGAAAGAGAGAAAGAAAGAGGAAAGGAAAAGAAAAGAGAAGGGGAAGGGAAGGGAAGAGTGAAGGAAGGGAAGAGAAGAGTGAAGGAAGAAAAAGAGGTCTCCTTATGTTGCCCATGCTGGTCTTGAACTCCTAGCCTCAAGCCAGCCTCCCACCTTAGCCTAGAACATCCATCCATTCTAGACACTGAACTTAAGATGTTGCAGGACCCCCAAGTGAAATGTCCCATAGGCAACAGGAGGCATGTGGTAGGGGTCTAGGAGAGAAGTAAGAATTGTGAGAGCGGTATTAAAGCAATGAGAGTTGGTCAGATTGCTGACGGAAAGAACAAGGAAGCACTGGGCCCTGAGTTTTAAGGGGTCTATAATGAGAGGGCAGGAGCAGGAAGAGGAACCAGGGCATGAGGAACCACAACTGTGAGGGGAAAATCAGGGCTGGCTGGTGCTAGGGAAGCCATGGGAGAGAGAGTGTGGCCAGAATAGCTTCCTTGAAAAAGGTTGATGAGAGTGAGGGCTTGGAGGAACACCCAGTTCTCAGCTTGATACGGGATCTTGTACTGTGCCGTCCAGGGAAAATTCACAGCACTCTTGGGATAATGCCTTATGGAAGAGGTTAAGAGTCAGTGTGTGTGGAGGTGCCTGGGTTCTCTTGAATCCACTTATTGGGAATATAGATCTTATGGGAGCCGGAAGCAGGGCTTGTCCCACTCATAGCTTTCTTTCCTCCCTCAGCTCAATGTGCTTCTCCAGTTCCTACCCTTCCTCAAGTGGGGAACTCAGGACTTCGGATGGTCAGGCCCCAGGTGAGCTTGGTTCTTTGTGTTTTTACCACGTCCCCATTAGTCTGGTCCAGGAATGGCTAGAGGTCTCACCCCCAGGACTCTGCCCCATCTAAGACTGTTCCTGTGGCTCTCCTGCCTCATTGCTTCCCCTGGAGGTAATGGACTCTATCTTGCGCTGGACTTGTCCTTTTGGGGTGTCATCTCAGCTCCTCTCTCCCATGCTTTTGCCCAAGAAGACCCCATACCCTGTGCCCTCTGTACCCCTGATGACTCTGCCCCTCAGGCTGTGAATGTTCCTGAGCAATTGAAGCTTGTCATTCCAGGATACTGTGGCATATGAGGACCTGTGTGTGGACTATACTCAGAAGAAATGGAAATGTCCCGCACTCAGTCAGAGAGCCCTGCAGTGGAACATGATGCCGGAAAATGACCGTAGCATGGCCTCCTTGGGTAATGATTCTGTTTCCTAGTCACTTAGAGTCTGCATGCTGCACATTCTCTTTTCTATATTCCTTGTCTCTTTAAACTTTTTACTATGAAAATTTCCAAACATAGATAAACTAGAGTGAATAATATAGGGACCCTGTTTGCATTCATCACTGAGATTCAACAATGATCAGCATTCTCTTCACCTCATTATGAATTGATACAGTGTGATTTAGGTAGGACTTCTTAGCTGTAAGGAAGAGAGCCACTCAAGTTATTGTTAAATAAGGAGCTGTGAGTCATAGGCTTAAAGGAATGAGAACCTGGAAGAAACAGATCAGCTAGACCAGACTGTGGAAAGCAGGGCCTTGACCCTGGGAGCCTGAACAGCAAAAGCAAATGCATGTTGATGCCCATGTTCCAGTGTGAATGTAATGCAGCTGCTCACAGTGTATCTGTTTTCTCTCTGCTTGTCCTCCTCCTGCTGCCCATTTTCTTCGCTGTGAATCTTTTGTCCTTTTCATGGCTCTTTTCTAATTGTACTTTCTGTTCTTTTATACTTGTTGCTTGCTGTATCTCTCAATGGCTTGGCTTCTCTCCATGCACCACTTCAGCTTCCACTGCTACTCATAAGTACCTTAATTTTGCCCTACCTCCAGTTCCAAATTTCCTCAGAGATGGACTTCCATTGCTATAGCCATTACCCATCATCTCATTTGGGCAGAGCTTTGGCCCAGGCCACAGCAGAGGCTGAAGCCTAACCTACAGATAAGCTGCCATTGAGTCTAGTACCTGGTGCCGGTCCAATCACCTGTGGCCCATCATGGGATGCTCAGGGTCACTTGGCACAAAGCGTGGTTGCCTAAGCATCCCTCTCTGCAAACACTGGGGCAGAGCAGTTTCCTGAAAGGGCTTCTTGGAAAGGCAGATCCTTTGGTTGATGAGTTTATCATATAAGATCTGTTCTTTTTGTACACTTTTCTTATCATACCTCCATAATAGAAATTTCCAGTCAATTCACTCTCATTTTTTTCCCTGTCTCTTTCTTACGTTTGGCTTGAGGTATTTGCCAGCCTCCTCTCTCCCAACATGTTTTCTGATAACAATGGAACCATGCAATGTTATGTTTGGAAGGGATCTTAGAGTTCATCACTTTACTAAGGCGACACAGCACGAGAGTAACTTCTGTAAGATCACAGCATGCTTTGCAATCCAGTTTTTTGCTTTCCAATGACCCTTCTGACTTGGTTGTGCTGGCTTAGTATCTTTTTTCCACCCATCTTCACTGACCATCTTCCCCTTTCTTGTTTTTCTATTCCTAGGGGGAAAATGAGCTATTAATATTTCCCATTTTGCTCTTGTTCTCAATGTGTCATCTCATTTCTTAACCATAATGTGACTTTTTTTCAGGTACGTTATCTGTTAATGATTCTGTTTCTTAAACAGGATAAGAAATAGGTAAAAGTTGTTGTCTTCTTTCTTTTGGCGGCAGGTGAGAACATGATGAAGGGTTCAGAGTTGACTCCAAAGCAGGAAATTTTTAAAGGATCAGAGTCATCTAACAAGACATCAGGGGGACTCTTTGGGATGGTCCCTGGGGGAGCAGAGACTGGAGATGTTTGTGAAGATACTTCCAAAGAGTTAGAAGGACAAACCTCAGATGAAGAAGGGAGCAAGCTAGAAAGTGATTTCTTGGAAATAACAGATGAAGATAAGAAAAAGTCCACAAAAGACAGATACGACAAATATAAGGAAGTTGGGGAACATCCACATCTGTCCTCCAGTCCTGCTGAACATGAAGGAGTTTTAAAGGGACAGAAATCCTATCGATGTGATGAATGTGGCAAAACTTTCAATCGGAGTTCTCACCTTATTGGCCATCAGAGAATCCACACTGGAGAGAAACCCTATGAGTGTAATGAGTGTGGGAAGACCTTCAGGCAAACCTCCCAGCTCATTGTTCATCTCAGAACCCACACAGGGGAAAAACCCTATGAATGCAGTGAGTGTGGAAAGGCGTATAGGCACAGCTCCCATCTCATTCAACATCAGAGACTCCATAATGGGGAGAAACCCTATAAATGTAATGAATGTGCAAAAGCCTTTACTCAGAGTTCCCGACTCATTGACCACCAGAGAACCCATACTGGGGAGAAACCTTATGAATGCAATGAGTGTGGAGAGGCATTCATTCGAAGTAAAAGTCTTGTTCGACATCAGGTCC
Source organism: Mandrillus leucophaeus (assembly GCF_000951045.1). NCBI lineage: Eukaryota > Metazoa > Chordata > Mammalia > Primates > Cercopithecidae > Mandrillus > Mandrillus leucophaeus. The sequence continues at coordinate 6,221,452 of NW_012102254.1, read as the reverse complement.
TGCACACTGGTAAGAAACCTTATAAGTGTGATGAGTGTGGGAGAGCTTTCTGTTCCAATAGAAATCTCATTGACCATCAGAGAACCCACACTGGAGAGAAGCCTTATGAGTGTAGTGAATGTGGCAAAGCCTTCAGTCGGAGTAAATGTCTTATTCGACATCAGAGCCTCCACACTGGCGAAAAGCCGTACAAATGTAGTGAATGTGGGAAAGCCTTCAATCAGAACTCGCAACTCGTTGAGCATGAGCGAATTCATACTGGAGAAAAACCTTTTGAATGTAGCGAGTGTGGTAAGGCATTCGGTCTGAGTAAATGTCTTATTCGGCACCAGAGACTTCACACAGGTGAGAAGCCCTATAAATGCAATGAGTGTGGAAAATCCTTCAATCAAAACTCACATCTTATTATACACCAGAGAATTCACACTGGTGAGAAACCCTATGAATGTCATGAGTGTGGGAAGGTCTTCAGTTATAGCTCCAGCCTTATGGTACATCAGAGAACCCATACTGGGGAAAAACCCTATAAATGCAATGATTGTGGGAAAGCTTTTAGTGACAGCTCACAGCTTATTGTGCACCAGAGAGTCCACACTGGAGAGAAACCTTATGAATGTAGTGAATGTGGGAAAGCCTTTAGTCAGCGTTCAACTTTTAATCACCACCAGCGAACTCACACTGGAGAGAAGCCCTCAGGTCTGGCTTGGTCAGTTTCTTAAGGTATGATTCTCTGAGACAGAGAGCAAGGACCTTTGAGTTAAGCTTTCTTTATAAGAAGGATGCTCTTAGTGGTTTCCCAGAGCCAATAGTCACAGTGGACCATTTCCTACTTGCTTTTCCTTGGATCAATAAGGTGGGAGAGTAGGAGTAACTTATTTCAGTTCTTACCCATTATAAGGAAGGTAAGGACTACACATGTCATTTAATTGTAGATTTCCTTTTATTTCTTTACTTTTAAATTTTAACTTTTAAAATCTATTTCATTTCTTAGTTATGCATCTCATAATCAGACTCCACACTTTTCAAAGACAGAGATAATATCTTCTCTATTCTATTCTACTTCCTACATTTCACCATTTATACAAAGTCATTCAACAAGGTTGATTCATGCCTTTCTGCCTCTTGGCTATGGCCCTCCCCATCTACTCTTTAAACTTTAATCTATAGCCTTTCATCAATTTCATTCCCTATCTAGAAAACATTTTATTCTGTTTGCTAATCTTTGTCCCTCACAATTTTTGAAATCCGTCTCATCTCTGAAATAGTTTCTTCTTCAAGTACTTTTTTATTTTTCTTCAACTTCTCTTGATTTGACCTCAGTGCTTTGAATTCACTGGTGCTACAATATGTAACTGTTGTTAAATTGCCTTGTAAATTTTGCACGTCTGTATACTTCTATACCAACTTATTGTAGGCTCTTTGAGGTCAGGTAGGTATTTCTTTCCCATATAGATAGTATTTTGTACATACCAGTTGTTAAATAAATAATTTTTAAAATCTCAACTGTCACATTGAATTATCCTTAAAGTTTGCACGATCTTTCTCCCCTCCCCAGCTGGACCAGCTGATTGTAAAGATGGAAGTCCATCTCTTCATAGAATATCACATACCTAGATCTTACTGATATCTTTTGCATATACTCCTCGAAGTCTTACTACTGTTACTTCATCCTCAAAATGCAAATGGATTTGTGTGTGTGTGTGTGTGTGTGTGTATGTGAAAGAGAGAGAGAGTGTGTGTGTGTGTGAATGTGTGTGTATCTAGGTATTGGGTTGGGCAATCATATCCCACTGATATGGACTTTCCCTCCGTGCTGAGTCTAGTTCTGAATTTGCTAACTGTACCCTGCTTCCTAAATCAACAGATTAAGAACTGTGTCAAAATTTACTGCACAGAAGACTTGACTTTCATAGCAGTGGTATAGGTGATTGAAAATCCAGCTAGCCACATTCCCTGATGCTTGGAATTCACTATGACTAGACTTGTGGCAAGATAATAGATTCACAGTAATCTGTTTTCCTTATCAACTAGTCCTATCTACCTACAACTGCCATCTTAATTTAAAGATGAGAGCTGTACCTTTAATTATCATAATTGTCTTCTGGACCATCTTTCATTCCCCAAAGACATAAGAAAAGAAATCTCAGAAGATTTTCTCTTCTTCTGCCATCACATGTCAGTTCATGAGCTTGAACAACTTTTCCCTTCCACCCTTGCAATATGTCCCAATCTGGGGGACCTTTCCCTCTGGTGTCCACCGCCTTCTCTTTCCATCCCCTAAATTTAGCAGGTTTACAGGATCCACAGTGTGACAGAGTAGAGGAGGAGGCTAGAGGAACCATGTGAGTTATATAATCTGGAAGGGAGATTTTTTGAGGTGTGGTGTATGTTTTAACAAAGAAGAAAGAGTGGAGTTGAGGCATAAGAAAATAAGATTAGATGTGATTCTAGGGCGATATCTCAGGCAAGTTTAGAAAGAATAGGAGTCCTGAAAACATTGAACCCAGGACAGAACTGAAAATTTGCCACTTATGAATATATATTTTAGATTTGTTTTCAACGATATGTTTAGTATGTGTTTCCGTTTTCCTTTAGAAGATATGCAGATAGGACTTTTTCATTGTTTTAGTTTGGAAGCTCCCAGATCCCAGGGACAAGCCCAACCCTATATGAGAACATAGGTCCAGCCCTCCACCCTGAGCTGGACATTTCTGGTTAAGTCTTCAATAGAATGATCCTTCTTATTGGATGTTGCAGTTTTACCTTCTGATTCTTGTCTGCTCATCGCCTACCACACTAACACTTTAGAGGTTGGGAACCTGCACTATTCATAACTAAAGTGGGAATAGTAGGGAAAAAAAAGAGTAGATATAGGGAATACTACACCAATGTGGTGTAGTTGTCATTAAACATTGCCTTGACATCCTTAAAAGCCTCAGGCTTTTGGATGGAGGAAAATTGGCTGCATTTGAAAGCCATACCTCAAATTACATTGGTTATTGCTAGTATAAACTTTAATTTTAAAAATTTTAATCTGGATGGTTATGTTGCTGAATTATTTTTAGTTTTAATTATTTTTTGGTTTCATTTTCTAGGTATATAATAAATTAATGGCTCCTTTAGCTTTAAATTTTCTTTTTTTTTCTTGGAGACAGGGTCTCACTTCCTTGCCCAGGCTGGAATACAGTGCTGTGATCATGGCTCACTGCAGCCTCAACTTTCCAGGCTCAGGTGATTCTCCCACTTCAGCCTCCCAAGCAGCTGGGACTACAGGCACATGCCACCATGCCCAGCTAATCTTTTGGTATTTTTGGTAGAGATGGGTTTTCACCATGTTGCCCAGGCTGGTCTTGAACTCCTGGGCTCAAGTGATCTGCCTGTCTTGGCCTACCAAAGTGCTAAGATTACAGGTATGAGCTGGCCTTATTTTCAATCTTATGCCACTTACGTTGTGCATTAGCAAGAACTTCCAGAAATGTTGAGTAGTAGATAACAGGTCTTCTATGTCTTGTTCTTAAATCTCAGGAGGGATGTTTTTAGTATTTCACATTTTCATTTGCAGTCATTGTTGGATATTGATAAATATTCTGTTGCATTTAGGAAGTTTCCTTCTAATCTTATTTCTAGAGGAAGCAGGGTAATATAGTGGTTAACAATACAGGTTTGGGTTGGGCACGGTGGCATGTGCCTGTAATCCCAGCACTTTGGGAGGCTGAGGCGGGCAGATCACTTGAGGTCAGGAGTTCGAGACCAGCCTGGCCAACATGGCAAAACCCTGTCTGTATTAAAAATACAAAAATTAGCTGGGCGTTGTGGCAGGCACCTGTAATCCCAGCTACTTGGGAGGCTGAGGGAGGAGAATTGCTTGAACCTGGGAGGCGGAGACTGCAGTAAGCCAAGATCGCACCATTGTACTCTAGCCTGGGTGACAAGAGCAAGACTTCATCTCAAAAGAAAAAAATAAAACCATGTGTTTGTGCCCAGCAACCTAGGTTCAAATTCTGGATCCAGTCAGGTGTGGTGGTTCGCACCTGTAATCCCAGTGCTTTGGGAGGTGAAGGCAGGAGGATCACTTGAGGTCAGGAGTTTGAGACCAGCCTGGGCAACACGTCAAGACCCTGTCCCTAAATAAATAAAAAAAATTAATTGGGTGTATTGGTGCATGCCTTTAGTCCTAGTTACTCAGGAGGCTGAGGCAGGAGTATTGCCCGAGCCTGGGAGGTCATGGCTCCAGTGAGCTATCATTGCACCACTGCAATCCAGCCTAGGCAATAGAGTGAGACCCTGTCTTAAAAAAAAATCTGCATGTCCACCACTTTGTTAGGTGTGTAACTGTGGGAAAATCACCTAGCTTCCTTGTGTCTCAGCTCTTCCATCTATAAAGTGGAGCTACTTCATAGGGTTGCAAGGATTAAATTAGTATGTGTAAGGTACTTAAAACAGTGCTTGACACCTAGTATATACTGTAATAAATATTATATTAAAGTTTTATTAGGAATAGTTGCTAAGTTCTATCAAGTTATAAAAATCTAAAAGTTCCCAAATAATTGAATTTTCTTGAATTCCTGGGATAAAGCTATTTATTTATTTATTTATTTATTTATTTATTTGTTTGTTTGTTTATTTTGAGACAGAGTTTCGCTCTTGTTGCCCAGGCTGGAGTGCAATGGCGTGATCTTGGCTCACTGCAACCTCCACCTCCAAAGTTCAAGCGATTCTCCTGCCTCAGCCTCCTGAGTAGCTGGGATTACAGGCATGTGCCATCATGCCAGGCTAGTTTTGTATTTTTAGTAGAGACAGGGTTTCTCCATGTTGGTCAGGCTGGTCTCGAATTCCCAACCTTAGGTTATCCAACCACCTCGGCCTCACAAAGTGCTGGGATTACCAGCGTGAGCCACTGCGCCTGGCCTTTTTTTTTTTTTTTTTTAAGTTCAGAAGTAGATTCAATGTGCCAATGTTTTGCTGGCTGTGCAAAATGAATTTGGAAGTTTTTTTTCTTTTATTACTCTGGAAGAGTGTGTGTAATATAGCAGTTATTCCTTGAAGGCTAGCTAGAAATGACACGTCATATATACATACGTTTTTTTACTGGTGTTTGGATGTGTCAGGGTAGAGGGACTTATTTTAGCATCCTTGCAGATTTTTTCAATGGTTTTGTTCTTCAGGTTTTCTACTGTGTAAATTTTTCTAATATATATCTGGAAATCATATTTACTATTCTGTCAAACATTGGCATAAAGTTACACCTAGTATTCTGTAAGATTATTTTCCTCTGTTCTGTATATGTAATTAGACCTCCTTTTCCATATATAGTCATTCCTCCGTATCCACAGGGAATTGGTTCCAGGATGCCCCTACCTCGGATATTGAAGCCCTCAGATGCTCCCTTACAGTCAGCCCTCCATATCCTCAGAATATGTGGATGCAGAACCCACAAATACAGGGGGCCAACTGTATAATGTTTTACATTTTGGTTTCCTTTCAGTTTTGTTTATTTGTTTGTTTGTTTTTTTACTTTCAGGATTACTGAAGGCAGTGCATTTTGTTTCTCTTTTTGAATTTCATTTTTCTTGAATTTTTTTCATATGTTCTTTTACTGCCTTAAGTTGCCGAGGCTTTACATTGCCTTCACATGCATTTGCTTTTTCCTCATTAGTGAATGATGAATGCAGTCCTAATATTTGTCTGCAAATAGGGAAAGTGGATATCCTTTTATATTCCAAGTAGGTGCTGTTAAAACTGTCCCTTTAGATCTGAAGCTAGAAGGCTAGTTGTAAATTTACGTAACTATGCACTTCAGCAGTAGAAAAGCAGCTTCACATTTTGCTAAGCTGGTTGAAAATTTTTCACTCAGGGCCAGCATTTATATCTAGCTTTCTTTTTGGCTCAGCCTTCAGGCTAGTTATCCAGCGGAGCCTCCTTCCAAGTTCTCTGTCTCATTGGAAATAGCATGGTTGTGAAAGAACTGAATGTGGAAAACCCTTCAGTCACAAGTCATTACTCCACATTGGAAACAAAATCTTTTTTTTTTTTTAAGTGACAGGGTCTCACTCTCACCCAGACTGGAGTGCAGTGGTGTGATCATGGCTTATTGCAACCTCAACTTCCTAGGTTCAAGGGATCTTTGCACCTCAGCCTCCTGAGTAGTTAGGACTACAGGCACATATCACCACACCTGGCTAATTTTTAAAATTTTTTATAGAGACAGGAGTCTTACTATGTTGCCTAGACTAGACTTGAACCCCTGGCCTTAAGCAACCCTCCTGCTTTGGTCTCCCAAAGTGCTGGGATTACAGGTGTGAGCCACCATGCCCAGCCCAGATAACCTATTCTTAAGATATGTGAAAAACCATTCAGTTGTAGCAAACATCATACACAAGAGACTTTGTTTGACATCAGATAAATCATATGGGTTAGAGAAATTTTTGGTTTTTAGAGGTCAAGAAATCATTCATCATGACCTTCCATATTTTGCACATATTTCTGAAAAATATTCCTGAAGTGGAAAAGTTTTGTTATACAACACATAGTTTCTGGTACATGAGGGAACCCACGAAAAAGGGTATCAGTAAACAGTGTTACAGAACTTCCAATTTAATATATCTTTTTTTTAGTCAAACAGAATTCAAACCCAGGAGACAGTTTAGGTGGTGAGACATGGTAAAGGTGCTAGGAGTGGTATACTTACTCGCTTATCTCTTAAACATGCAATGAAAATATTCTACAGCCAAACCCTTGTCATAAACTCCAGCCCTGGTCATTCAGCTTCTGAATCCAGTAGGAAAGGTCAAGAGATGGTGGATGTTAACAAGTGATTGAGTACTGTCCCATGTTCAGAGACAGTTCTGTCAAGGTGTTGACCTTTTTCTGGAGTACTACAAAGCAAGCATTCCTGAAAACCTCTAGGGGTTAGGGACAGATTGTGAATTTGTCCATTGTGAATATGCACATGGTGGCAGTATAAAAAAATTGAAAGTAAATCCCCTATCCCTAACATCAGGTCATGTTCTGCCCTGATGGGGACCAGTAGAATTTGCCACAGTTGGGTACAGGAAGGTGTTATAATTACAGTTGGCTCAAGAAACACCTAGTGGTGCTAGTACTTGATCCAGGATAGGACATTTTAGATTTATTATTCACCAAACCATAACAGTCCTCCACTAATATATGCACAGGGTCACTTTACCCAGGTGGATGCCAAGTAGGGTCAGATGCAGACTCCCTTTTAAGGTATGTGAGTGTGGGTGCTTTACGTGAAAACACAATAGAGCAATGTATGATGGCCCACCTTTCTGGCCTATGGGTATTTCTGAAATTATACCTGGTTAAGAATTGTCAACTGACTAAAATCACAATGTTTTTTCCGCTTAAATGGCGCAGTCCACAAACTTAAAAAGGCCTGATCAGCTAGATGTTTATTTCATTTACCCAAATGAGTTAGAATTTCTTTGGCAGATAGATGTCATAATAAAGATGGAAATTGTTGAGTATTTAGGCAATTATGACACACAAAAAATACCCTGATTTCTGAGCAGTGACATTATACTTGACTGAATGAATAGATTTTTGTAGGAAAAAGTATGCTTGTGGATAAGAGCAATAGAAGCTGGATACAGGCAGGCTGGAATCTATTTTTAACATATATTCTAGTGACCCTTATGTTCTCTAAAATTTGAGAATGACTGGACTAGAATTTTGGGAGTAATCATTCCTCCCTGGGACCAGATGTGGGGTTAGCAGCTTGAATCAGAATGAATGGTCCCACCCACCCAAAGAGTAGGTGAAAGGGAAGAATAAGTAAGTTAAAGATCAGAGTTCCCTTAATGTACATGAATATTCTTGTGTGTGTGCACATGCGTGCGTGTGTGTGTGTGTGTGTGTATGACTGAGTTTTGCTCTTGTCACCCAGGCTGGAGTACAATGGCGCGATCTTGGCTTACTTCAATCTCCGGCTCCTGAGTTCAAGTGATTCTCCTGCCTCAGGCTCCCGAGTAGCTGGGATTACAGGCACCTGCCACCAGGCCCAGCTAATTTTTGTATTTTTTAGTAGAGACAAGGTTTCACCATGTTGGCCAGGCTGGTCTAGAACTCCTGACCTCAGGTGATCCACCCGCCTTGGCCTCCCAAAGCGGTGGGATTACAGGCGTGAGTCACCACACCCAGCCTATTCTTTTTAAGTTTCTTGATGTAGTGGCAATAGTCTTGTGCTCTTCAGCACAGTGTCCTGAGTTCTACATCCCACATCAACTGAGGGTGTGAACTTGTGGAGGACTTATATCCGAATCTCTTTTTCAATCTGTATACAATGTGGCGGAGTTGTGCCACCTACATGAGCCAATGGAGAAGAAAGCTCCTGGTATACTTTAAGTATTCAACAATATTAAATATTAAATATTTGTCAATTGATGAAGTACCTCAAAAGCTTGATTCTCAGACTCCTTCTTAGATAAATCATTCCCTAGATTGTCTCATCCTGTCCTGACAACTTCCAAATTTACATCTTTAGCTGTGGTCTCTTCACGGAACTCCAGACTCCTATTCCAACTGCTTGTTTGGCATTTCCTCTTGGATGTTTAATTGGCATCTTTACCTTAACACATCTAAAACAAAACTACTAATCCCTCTCCCTAAACCTGTTCCTTTCAAGCTACTCCATTTCTAAAAGACCATCCCATGCTAGTTGCTCAGATCAATAACCATGGAGTCATCAGTAACGAACATTCAATTTATTAGCAAATCATGCAGGCCATGCCTTCAAAATATATGCAGAACCATTTCTCCCTACCTCCATCACTTCTAAGCCTGTCCAAGCCACTATCATTCCTCATCTGGAATATTGTAATGGCCTCTTAATTTCCCTGCTTCTACTCTTACCCACCTTCAGACCGTTCTCAACAGGACAGCCAATGCAAACTAAAAATATAAGTCAAAGAGCAAAACTCATGCAAGGTTTATGTTAGAATGGCTAAGGACAGACAGCAAAGAATTCACAGAATTTATAGTAACAGGCTTCTTGGCTTCTTTCATGTCTCATAGCTTACACGTCTTTGAATATGTGGTGAGGGGAAAAAAGTTAGATCATGTCATTCCTCTGCCCCCAAGCCCTCCAACTGTTATGCAGAGCAAATCCAAAGCCCTTATCATAGTCTACAAGGTCCTAATGTGCACCTCTCCACCCGACTCCTGATTAAAGAATTTGCTTCTAATAGCCCACTATGGGAATACTCTTTCCGCAGATAGCCACATGCTTCAATGGCCCACTTCTGTCTCTGCCCTCCCTGTCATCTATAAAATAGTCCCACTACAATCTCCCTCTCTCCCCTTACTACTACGTTCTGCATATTTATTTATCATTGTCTCCCTTGACTTGAATGTAAACTCAATGGGCCACAGAGTTCATTTTCTTCACTACGGTATCCGCAGTGCCTGGAACAGTGAGTGACATAGTAGGCACCCAAAACATCTTTTCATATGCTGCCAATAAACCATAGCTGATCCTGGCTTTGAGGCTGAATGACCCAGATCTGTGGAAGGAAAGATGACCTCTCTGCTCAGCAACCGGAGCTGGGGGTGTAACTTCAGGGAGTCTCAGCCTGGCCACGCAGCTGCTGGGTCTCTTTCCGCCCTAAGCAAGCACCCTGCCCAGCTTCCACCCTTTCCAGGGCCCTCCTCACATTGGCTGAAGTCGCCAAGCCCTTTCATCCAATGATAGGGCAAAGCCCGGAAGGGAGGCAGGGCCAGAACGCCGGCCGACCGCGCGGGGCTGCTGAGGGGCGGGGGGACTCCAACCCGCGGGCACAGAGATGTGGAAACCTCATGAAGCCTAGAAGGGCCGGAGGGAGAGGCTGGGAGTTAGCTAGGAGTTGCTGACGCAGTTCCTTCTGCGCTTTGTTCAAGATGTGGGTCTGGCGCTTTCGGTGAGGGGTGCTCTACAGCCTGACATGGGGGGTCGGGCCGGGTTCTGGGAGCGTGTGGGAGACGCAGGCCGGGAGGCCAGGGCTCCTCTGCGGCTGCCCACTTCTGAGATGGGCGCGGCAGCCAAAGGGTTGTGGGCCTCCCCCTTCTCTCGTTCACTGCTGCCCCTTTGTCTCGAGTCTAGTCTCCGACTCCTCGTAGCTGCTCGCTTGGACCAGGCTGGCCGTGGTGACAGCACTGTGTCGTCCCCGCTCCTAAGCAGTGGGCCGTCCGGGTAACAGCGGTCGAGTCCTGCCTAGGCTCTCAGAGGACTCCAGAGCCCCTGAGTATTTGACTCACATCACCAGTCCAATATCCCTTCCGTTACCAGTGAGGAACCCGGGGCCCAGAGAGGAGAACGGAGTCTTGCCCAAGGTTACTCATTCATTCATTCATTCATTCAACAAATATTTATTGAGCACTAACCTAGTAGTGTGCTAGGTCCTGGAGTTATGGTTGTGTACGGGGCAGAACTAAATTCTGGTAGGGGAGAAATGGAACAAGCTTGAAGGGTTAGAAGCAGGGTCTGGGGATCTGGAGGGGGAAACAGAAAACATTTGAGGCTTAGTAATCCTAAGAAATGGGTAAACAGAAAAAAAGAAACATGCTTTTTGTAGTGCTCTTTTAAAGCCTTGTTTCTTTCTGTCTTCCTAAAGACACTTGACTCAGCAGAGTTCTCTCTCTCATACCCCTTGTGCAGACTTTCTGTGGAAAGCTGGATGCAAAGAAGTTCTCCACTGCACTGTATTTTGCAGTTAGATGAGAACATGGAAGCTTTTAGCTATCGATGGAGTGGGTGAAAAGGGGAGGCTGTGGTGTGATGGAATTAGGATTTCCTGCAGACACAGAAGGCTTTTTAATCACTCACTAGCTATAGGACCCTGGGCAAGTCGTTCAATCCCTGGGAACTTCATTCCCTCATCTTTACACTGGAAATGATCCTTCTTACTGCCCACAGTTCTATAGGAAGGGAAGTTACCGAAAGATGGGACACTGCCCTGAGTGTCCACTTGGAGTTCAGGTCTCAGAGAACTCAGTCATTTATATCTGTTTACAGTGACTCAAGACCCTCTTAGGAACTTCTTCACTGAACTCAAGGAGGAGATCAGGCAAGATCTGTGCTGGGCAGATCCTTTGGATTGAGGCTGCTGTGCACAGGAATATGGGTGAGTCGTTCCATTCTCTCCTGGGCAGGTGAGACCTAGATTGTGAAGTTGGTCTGGGCACAGGAATCCTGCTTGTGGGCACCAGGGTTGAAAGGAAGCTTTCCTCAGTGGTTATTTGTCAAATAGGAGAAAGGCACTGAAGTGGGCAGGGGGCCTCTGGACCTTGAGGAGTAGAGTTTTGTTTGAGATGGGAATAAGGGTGATGTGGTAGAACTCAAAATTGGGTGTCATGGGACTTGGATTTGAGTCCCAGTTTTCCTCTAATTTCCAAGTTTTCCTTCCGTGCATTTGGATGTAAGACTGGATAGATTGGGAGGTGCCTTCCAGCTCTGACATACTGAGAGTCTCTGAATAGTGGGACCAGGTCAGTCTCTTAGGGAATTTAGTCCCTGGGATGGCTCTGTTGAGACAGAATTACCAAGAATGCAAACACACCATTATGGTGTTTCCCAATAATATGAAGCACAACAAGGACACACATGTAGAGGAGGGATGGTAGTAGTGATGTGCGGATTTGGCTCTCAGCATCCCTAGGTGCACTCCAGGTGTTAGATAGAATCTTAAACGTGTTTAATTTACCATTTCAAATCAAACAACGCTGACTGAGCCCTCTTTGTGTCAGACACTGTGTAGTAGCTACAGGCAAATCTCACGGGATCTGCTGTCTGAGGGCGTAGAGTTTAATGTATGCGTGTGAGGAAGGACACAGACATACACACAAACAATTCCAGTATAAGGCAAACTCTATATTATAGATTTGTTGTGGCATTTTTTTGGAATACAGAAATTTTTATGTGTCAGATACATCAGCTTTTTCACATGGTGTTAGCTTTTGTTTTATGTTTGAGGCTTAGGCCTTTCCCTGAGATCAAGTAGTCCCTTGATATTTTCTTCTAATTCTTTTTTTTCTTTCAATGTTTACATTTCACTTATCCGTCCCTTGAATTCATTTTCAGGTATTCCCTCTTATTCCTTACTCCATTGCACCTAATCAATAACCAAGGACCATGTAACCATTGCTTAGAGGGACTTGAACAGGCAGATGATGCTGGTGAATTAAAGGAAAACAGCCTACAAGTAAAGCCTCTCTCTCTCTCTCTCTCTTTCTCTCTCTCTCTCTCTCTTTCTCTCTCTCTCTCTCTCTCTCTCTCAGTAGGACTCTACCCTTTATGTATTTGTCACAGCCTGAAATGGATGGTGGTCGTAGGATTAGAAAACTTACCTACCAGTCTCAGAGATTTGTGAGGGCCTTATCAGTCCTCATACATTCACTGGCTATCTGAGATTTTGCTTTTCTGTACAACTGTACAGATACCCCTAGTGTCCTACTAGCCCATGACCTCATGTTTCCTTCCAAACTTCCCCAGCCAAGACCCTACTTCCTTAGTACCTAGGAATTCTTCCAGGATTTCTGAGGGAATTTCCTATTCAATCAGGCAGAAGGGAGCAAACGGGTTTCTTTTTGATCAAACTCTCCTCATTTGGCCCTCTTTGATCTCCTGTCTGGTCCTGCTTCCTCCTCAGCTCCGCCATCACCACCCTGGGCTTTCTCACAATGCATTACTGTGCATTTCTCTTTCTCCCTACCTGCCCCTTTGTGTTAGGTTGTTCTTATGTTGCTATAAAGAAATACTAGCCGGGTGGGTGGCTCACCCCTGCAACCCCAGCACTTTGGGAGGCCGAGGCGGGCAGATCACCTGAGGTTGGGAGTTCGAGACCAGCCTGACCAACGTGAAGAAACCCTGTCTCTACTAAAAATACAAAAAATTAGCTGGGCGTGGTAGCGCATGCCTGTAATCCCAGCTACTTAGGAGGAGAATCACTTGAACCCAGGAGGCAGAGGTTGCGGTGAGCCAAGATCACACCATTGCACTCCAGCCTGGGCAACAAGAGCCAAACTTCGTCCCAGAAAAAAAAAGAAAAAGAAAAAAGAAAAAAAATAAATACCTGTGACTGGGTAAATTGTAAAGAAAAGAGTTTAAACTGATTCATGGTTCTGCAGGCTGTACAGGAAGCATGGTGCCAGCATCTGTTCAGCTTCTGGGGAGGCCTCAGGAAGCTTTTACGCATAGTAGAGTGTAAAATGGGAGGAGGCAGAGCACAGTGAGAGTAGGAGCAAGAGCAAGGCGGAGGGATACTACACACTTTTAAACAACATGATCTCATGAGAACTCACTCACTATCACAAGGGCAGAAACAAGAGGATGGCAATAAGCCATTCATGAGAAATCTACCCCCATGATCCAGTCACCTCCCAACAGGCCCCACCTCCAACATAGAAGATTACATTTCAATGTGAGATTTGGAGGGAACATCTAAATGATATCACTCTTCTAACCCAAATCCCTTTCTCAGTAAGATTATCTGTTTTTTATTTTTTTAATGTATTTATTTATTTTGAGACAAGGTCTCACTGTCTGCCAGGCTGGAGTATGGTGGCGTGATCATGGGCTCACTGCAGCCTCAACTTCCCTCAGCCTCCCAAGTAGCTGGGACCACAGGCATGTGCCACCACACCTGGCTCACTTTTTAAAATTTTTTTACCTAGGCTGATCAAACACCTGGGCTCAGGCAGACCTCCCACCTCACCCTACCAGAGTGCTGGGATTATAGAAGTGAGCCACTGTGCCCAGCCCTCAGTAAGTTTATACATTTTCATGACTTCCTCTGTCCTTTCTGTCTTATCATTCTCAAATTTGCCTTCATGATATATTCCTCTTCCCCTTGTCTAAAATGTTTCTGTGTGTCCCTATCTTGCTTAGTGACGCTACCATTCTTGGTATTTAGACATGGATCTGATGACCTTGGATTGTTTCCTTCAGTCCATCCTCTGTATTCAAAGGATATATGGATGTGTGCGTTATACATGTGGATGCGTTCCTGAAAATAGCTAGACTTCATTGTTCTCTGTTCTCTCATCTTGGATTAGGGTCTTGCTATCTTCTTCATTTGTTCATTCATTCAAAAACATGTGTTGGGTACCTACAACGTGCCAGACCCTCCAGTGTTCACTCTTACTGCATTCCTAGTGTTGTCTCCTAATTCATTTCCCTTCCTTTTTTCTTTTTAACCCCCTCTAATCCATCTGGGCTAATCTTCCTAAAGAGTTCTTTTGCTAATTTAACTTTTGGGTAGGGTAATGCAAAATTTATTGTCCAAACAGGGATACTTTTGTGAGTTAAGGGGGCCACTATTAAATATGCAGGGATAGTAGGCCTAAACTAGCACTATTCTGGGAAAACCAGGATGTATGATTGCCCTACTTGACATCTCTTGGATTCTTTCCTTTCCATTTCCCTCAATTTACTCCCCATGGGTTATCCCAGCTGCCTCTGTCCTCTGTTTTCCATTTCATTAAGCTGAGAGAAACGTGAATGTTCTGGGAGGTGGTAGGAGAGGAACTGTGGGAACTAGGGGAAGTGCATGATAATGCTTGAAAAACTATATTGTTAAGTGAGAAAAAGAAGGAAAATAACAAGAGTGGAAAATAGCAAGGTAGAAAAAAAGAATATAGAATGAAGAAAGAAAATTAAGGATAGATTTCACTCTTCTGTTTAGAACCGGTGTCCCTTTGACCATCAGTTTATATCTATATTTTTCATCTTGTAATTTCAGTATTCTGGTTGGAATCACTTCAGGCAGCTTGATTCTTTCTTATTTTGTTCATTCCAACAACAAGTGTTGAGCACTTACCATGTGCCTGGGACTATTGTAGTGCTAGGAATACAGGGTAAGCAGGGTGGACAAAATCCCTGCCTACATGAAGCTTATATAATATTATGATCTCCCATTTATTTTCATGGATATCAACTCTGTGCCTTTTTATTTTTATTTATTTATTTTTTGAGAAAACACTGCTTATTCTCCAGGGCTCAGCCTAAATTCTGCCTTTTTAAAATGCTTTTCTCCATCATTCCATGCCTTGGTAATTGCTCCCTCCCTCTCCTAGTCCCCTTCATCTCCTGCTTGCATAAATTGTAAATTTGAATTTGCTCTCTTATTGTTTTGCCATACTACTCCATTGTAAGCTCTTTAAAGGGAGTATGACATTTCATGCTTGTATTAGTCTGTTTGGGTTACCATAACAAAATGCCATAAACTGAGTGGCTTAAACAACGGAAACTTATTTTCTCACGGTTCTGGAGCCTAGAAGTATGAGATCCATGTGCCTCGTCATTTCGGTTTCTGGTAGAGGGCTCTCATTCTGGCTTGTAGCTGGCCATCTTTTTGCTATGTATTCTCATGACCTTTGTGTGCATGTGTGTGGAGAGAGGGAGAGCATGTGAGAGAGCTTTTTTGTGTTTCTTTTTATAAACTCACTAATTTTGATGGATCAGGGCCTACCTTTATGACCTCATGTAACCTTAATTATCTCCTTAGAGGCCCCGTCTCCAAATACAGTCACATTGGGGATTAGAGCTTTAACATGCAAATGTTAGGGGGACACAAACATTCAGTCCGTAACAATGCTTCTTTAAATTTTCCCTGTGTTAGACCCAGAACAGGGATATATACAGAGTAGGGTGCTCATTAGTTACGAGTTTAAGAAATGTATGAAGAAAAGAGAAGTTCCAGAGAAGATTAGAAATTGAAAAGAAATTCAGAAAAAAACTATCAACTTTCTCACAGAACTTTGAAGGTGAGTTCACTTGTTCTCCTGCTCTGCATTGCAGTCCCCTGGCTTTGCACTGTTTTCTCCACTTGCCTCATCCTTTATGATTAGGAGAAGTAGCAGCAGCTGAATGTGGGTGAGCCCAGGATCCTGGCAAGAATCCACCCTGCCTCACCATTCTCTTGTCCTATCCCTCATATCTTGGGCATGAGTTTGTGTGTATGTGCCTGTGAATAGAATCCTTGGGCACCTGCACTTCTGAGATGTGAACTTGAATATGTGCAGTTATCTTTTTGCCAATCTCGAGTACCACCATTTGCTATTTCCCTTCTCCAGAAAGTGTGACTCCATTTATCAGAAAGCTATGGGACAATGGGAATTGGTCAAACCTTTTTTTTTTTTTTGAGACAAAGTCTTGCTCTTTTGCCTAGGCTGAAGTGCAGTGGCATAATCAGGGCTCACTGCAGCCTGGACCTCCTGGGCTCAAGCAATCCTCCCACCTCAGCCCCCTGAGTAACTGAGACTACAGGTGCACACCACCATGCCTAACTAATTTTTAAATTTTTTGTAGAGATGTAGTCTCCCTGTCTTACCCTGGCTGGTCTCAAACTTTTGAGCCCAAGCAATTCTCCCATCTCAGCCTTGCAAAGTACTGGGATTACAGATGTGTGTCACCATGCTCAGCCCATCAAACTTTTTTGAATAGCAACAAGCAATACTGCACAACAGTTGCACTCCTTCTGACCCAATTAACTCATTTGTAGAACTTTTGTCCTAGGAATATATTTTAATAGGAAGGAAATTTTGTGTGTATAAAGAGATTACGATAGCATTATTGATAGTAGTTAACTTCAAGGAACAACAGAAATGTCCAACACTAGCAAAATGGAAGGAAATTACAAGGAATTCACTGATCATATGAAGATTAAATAGCAATGTGGAAAAATATGCATAAAAATTAAGTGGAGGCCGGGCGCAGTGGCTCACGCCTGTAATCCCAGCACTTTGGGAGACGGAGGCAGGCGGATCGCCTGAGGTCAGGAGTTCAAGACCAGCCTGGCCAACATGGCAAAACCCCATTTCTACTTGAAAAATATAAAAACTAGCCAGGTGCGGTGGCAGATGCCTGTAATCCCAGCTACTCAGGAGGCTGAGGCAGGGAGAATTGCTTGAACCCAGGAAGTGGAGGTTGTAGTGAGCTGAGATTGCACCACTGCACTCTAGCCTGGGTGACAGAACGAGACTCCATCTCAAAAAAAAAAAAAAAAAAATGTGAGGCAATGATTAGGGAGATGTTGATCAAAGGATACAAAACTTCTATCAGGAGGAATAATTTCAGGAAATCTATTGTATAACATGGTAATTATAGTTAATATCAACATATTTAGACTTGAAAAGTGCTAAGAGAGATTTTAAATGTTCTTACCACGAAAAAATAATAAGTATGTGAAGTAATGGATATATTAATTAGCTTGATTTACCTGTTCCACGTGTAAACATTTATCAAAACATGTTGTATGCTATAAATATATATATACTTTTTTTATCAACTAAAAAATAAATAAATGAACTGCAAGAAGTAGGATGCGAAATATCTACCATGTATTTAACTGTCTGACAATATACATGTGGGCAAGTCTATAAAGGACCATAGTAAGGAAAATAGTCATGTGTTAGTATCATGTAGTTATCTTTTTGCTTTATTTTACATCCCAACTCCCTCTAAGGTCCCATGGTTACCTGTATGTCCAGAGTTTCACATCAAACCAGTTGGGAAATCCCTGCTTATTCTGATGTTTGGTTTCATGTATTGGCATCTCTTGGTTATCCTGCCCCTACTCTGATGCTTTTGCCATCCTTAAATACTTTACTATTATGCCATGCAAGATCCTATCAGAGTTTTGTCTGCCATGCTTTAACTAACCTTCTTTCCCAATTTAGACTCTCAGATTCACCCCTTAAGTAGTCTCAGTCTGTCAGAGTGACAGCATGGTGAAAAGCAGACAGACTAAACTTGCATATAAAACTGGATCCAGCTACAGGCCAGCGCCTGTGAAGTAGGCTGTGATGTGACTAGGCTCAATATTGGAAGAATTGTGTCACCACTTAACAAGATAGGGCTTACATGCAAGGATGTAAACTGGGATCTAGTACCTGGACCTTGAGCAAAAGGTAAGTAAGTAAAACCTACTTACAGCCTAAGACAGAATCCTAGTTGCTATTCTATAAAACCATTTTGAGCACCTTTTACATCCTAACTACAGTATCACTAGTACTAGGGGAATAGGTTAGCAAGAACGAAAAGCCAAACGGATCTAAAGTTCAGTCATCTTTCAGTTCACTTTTTCTAGGGCCAGATTATAGTTGAGCCTGCCATTAGGAGTTAGATGGCTCTGAGCTGGGCGCAGTGGCTCACGCCTGTAATCCCAGCACTTTGGGAGGCTGAGGCAGGTGGATTGCCTGAGGTCAGGAGTTCAAGACAGCCTGTCCAACATAGTGAAACCGCATCTCTACTAAAAATACAAAAAATTACCTGGGCGTGGTGGCGGGCGCCTGTAATCCCAGCTACTAGGGAGGCTGAGGCAGGAGAATCGCTTTAACCTGGGAAGCGGAGGTTGCAGTGAGCCGAGATAAGGCCATTGCACTCTAGCCGGGGGCAACAAGAGCAAAACTCCATCTCAAAAGAAAAAAAAAAAAAAGGGAGCTAGATGGCTCCAATTCAGGGAGTAGAAGATGAGGCAGGAAGGAACTAGGGTGGATTTTATACGATTCATTGCTTATTCTGATCCTGGACCTGTTGGGCTCCCCTCAGCCCTGGCTTTCCATAAGCCTTTACATTGGCTTCTATGTTTAACTTCATTTTTGTCATCTTTTTGCTCTGTTCCCCTGCCCTTGAACACTTAACCCTTCCATATGTCTACCACATCTGGTCCGTGGATAGTTCTCCTTCCTCTGGTACAGAGAATAGGTGACATGTGCAATTTCTGTTTCTCCTGTCAGATGGTGAAACTGGGACTGAGGCGGAGTTAATTCCAAAGCATCATTCCTGAAAGGTACATACTTTCAAGAGAATTCCACAGAGACGTTGCCCAGGAAGTCAAAATTTAGAAGGCTCCTCTGAAGGGAAAGAGAAGACTAGAGAGGACACTGGTATGTTCCAAGCAGGAGAAAATGAGGAGAAAAACAAGAAATTTCAAACATAAGACAGTTAAAGACAATAAAGTACTCACAGAAGGGAGTGACCAAGAATCTGAAAAAGACGATCGTCAGTGCTATGACCCTGCAACAAACAAGAGAGTTCAGGCTGAAAAGAGACAGTATGTATGTACTGAGTGTGGGAAAACCTTTAGTCAGAGTGCAAACCTCACGGTACATGAGCGAATCCACACGGGAGAGAAACCCTATAAGTGTAAGGAGTGTGGAAAAGCCTTCAGCCATAGCTCTAACCTTGTTGTTCATCGGAGAATCCACACTGGACTGAAGCCCTATACATGCAGTGAATGTGGGAAATCTTTCAGTGGAAAGTCACATCTTATTCGGCACCAGGGAATCCACAGTGGGGAGAAAACGTATGAATGTAAAGAGTGTGGGAAAGCCTTTAGTCGGAGTTCGGGCCTTATATCACATCACAGAGTTCACACTGGAGAGAAGCCCTATACTTGCATTGAGTGTGGGAAAGCCTTTAGCCGTAGTTCAAACCTTACTCAACATCGGCAAATGCACAGAGGAAAAAAAGTTTACAAATGTAAGGAGTGTGGGAAAACATGTGGTTCGAATACAAAGATTATGGACCATCAGAGAATTCACACTGGGGAGAAGCCTTATGAATGTGATGAGTGTGGAAAAGCTTTCATCTTAAGGAAAACCCTTAATGAACACCAGAGACTTCATCGTAGAGAGAAACCTTACAAATGTAATGAGTGTGGGAAGGCTTTTACTTCTAATCGAAACCTTGTTGATCATCAGAGAGTTCACACTGGAGAGAAACCCTATAAATGTAATGAATGTGGGAAAACCTTCAGGCAGACTTCTCAAGTTATTCTACACTTGAGAACCCACACTAAGGAGAAACCCTATAAATGTAGTGAGTGTGGGAAAGCCTATCGGTATAGCTCACAGCTTATTCAACACCAGAGAAAACATAGTGAGGAGAAAGAAACCTTGTAGGTAACAAATATTGTGGGTAGTAGGGCTGACTGCTGCTTTTCTAAAAAGTGGCTCTTTAGTATCAACTTTTTAAGTCTACTTCTAAGAATCATACAGGGAAAATAATTAGAAGTAGGCAAAGATTAATGAAAGGGATGTTCATGGCAGCATCATATATGACTGAAAGAAGAAAACCAGATTTTTAGCATTACAGGGTTGAAATGAATGATGAGCTATCCGTGTGATGGTTCTGCAGCCATTATAAACATTTTTAAAGACAATTTAATGCCATGGAGAAATGATTTGGATAAGATGGAAGATAAAACAATGACATACAATCCAAAATTTAAAAAAATATTTATGCATAGGAAAAATTGGGAAGGAAGTAAACCAAAATGTTAACAGTGATCATCTCTGGGTGATAGGATTATAGGTGACTTCTATTTTCTTCTGTGTACTTTTCTATGCTTTCTAGATTTTCTACATGAGAATATACTAATTTTATATTCAAGAAAAAAAGCACAGTATTTTTTAAATGCAATGAAGACATGCTCCTTTTCACTCAGCAGTGTTATGAAAGGCACATAGTATATAGAGCCCGAAGCCCTGGGATTACGCCCTGACATTGGCATTTAGCAGCAGTGGAACCGCAAGCAAGTCCCTTCCTTTTAGAGCATGTTTCCTGTTTAGTAAAATCATAAACACCAATCCTTTGTCTTTTTTAGTTTTAAGACAAGCTGACTTTAGAGTTGTCAACAAAATATAACACTGTTAGGTTAAAAGAACACAGCAAAAATTCACTGAACCCTCCTTTCCCACAGTTGTGGAAGGATCTGCAGATGATGGAAAACAACCTAGGCTTCATCTTTTCAATATATGTCTAGACAACCAGAAAAAACTGAAATTGAAACAATTGTAGACTCAAAAACGTTAGATACATATAAAACTAGTGGGAGACTGTGCCTTCACATGGTATAGAGAGCTGAAAGGCTAAAAGAACAAACTTTGGGGTTGGAGAGATCCATGTTCTAACCCCAGTTCTGCCATGAACTAGCTTATCAGTTTTGGACAAGTCACTTAACTGCTCTGAGCCTCAGACCTGTGTGTAAAAAAGGAATAATTGGCCGGGCGCGGTGGCTCAAGCCTGTAATCCCAGCACTTTGGGAGGCCGAGACGGGCGGATCACGAGGTCAGGAGATCAAGACCATCCTGGCTAACCCGGTGAAACCCCGTCTCTACTAAAAAATACAAAAAATTAGCCGGGCGTGGTGGCGGCGCCTGTAGTCCCAGCTACTCGGGAGGCTGAGGCAGGAGAATGGCGGGAACCCGGGAGTGGAGCTTGCAGTGAGCTGAGATCCGGCCACTGCACTCCAGCCTGGGCGACAGAGCGAGACTCCGTCTCAAAAAAAAAAAAAAAAAAAAAAAAAGGAATAATTACCTACCTTACAAGGTTGTTGTAAGGATTAAGTGAGTAATGCATGAAATATATGGTAAGCCAGACAGATGGTAAATGATAAAATCTTAAGTATAGGACATTGGAGCAGTGTTTCTAAACACTTTAGGGAGAGTGATTAAAGAGAATTTTTGTGTAAGGTAGTACTTGGGATATTTTCAGATGTAATGAACGGAATACCAAGTACTAGCAGCCTAGACCTTAAGAACATTGATTGATTGCTTAAGGGGAAATCTAGAGGTAAGCAGTGCTATGTTTGGTTTGGCAACTCAGCACTTCATCAAACTTCTCTCTTCATAATTTTCAGCATATTGATTTTCATTTTTTCATAACCTCATGATGGCAATACAGTGGCCACAACTGCATCTTGCCTTCACACAACTCCTTCAAATTGGGAAGTGGAAAAGGAGCTGAGGCTTTCTCATCTGGTTTGTTCCTTCTGTCACTGAGAAAAATCACCCTGAAGAAGGGAGGGAGGGGTGTTGAGCAATCAGTATAACAGATGTTTTCTATCTTCCTCTGCCTTTCTTTATGACCAGCCCTCCTTGAAGGTCTCAGCCTATCTTCCACCAATATTTAAAACATTTTAAATGCTTAGCTCAAAGTCAATCTGGAATACTTAGAATCTCCCTATTTTTAACACAGCCATTCCTCTGGGTATACAGTGAATCCCTAAGCCCACTGCTGTCTGTCTTATGCACATAGTGAATTATTGTTTGGGGAATTTTTGATAATACATTATTTAGTCCTCCCACTACAATACAAGAAAATTGAGTGTCAGTGAAGTTAGGTGACTGGCCACTAAGTTGTCAGAGCCAGGATTTGAGCTCAGATCTGACTTTGAAATTCATGCTTTCTTCATTATACCAGAGTGCCTCTGCCCACCATGATGGTTCTGTAATGCGAGTGGGAGACCAGTTGGCATTTTCCCGGGTAGCTGCCTCTATGAAAGGTGATTGTATCTAACAATTATTTGACCATGGTTTTATAGGGAAGATGCTATCAGTGTTCTGTGAATGAGATTTATGGCCTATCTCTGTACCTCGTAATTTAGTTTTAAGGCATATATATTTCTTTTTGCTGTTACTGGAAAGAAAGAAGTGAAGGGTGAAGGTCGTATATTTGTATGAAAAAAAATTACTTACTTTGTCCTATTTTGATAGGATAGTGGTTTGCACATAATTTGTGATATAATAGTTCTTTGTGTGGTCATTGCAAGCAGGGTTTGGAGGGCCTGGGACAGATTTGCAGCATTCATGGGACAAACCTGGTATATTATTCTTGAGCAGAATTGTTGATGCTTTATATATTGCTGAGCAGATATTCTCTGACCAAAACATTTTTTCATCACCAGGTCATAGTGCCTAAAACTTTCTTTAGATAGGCTTTCTTTTTTGTCTTAGAAGACTTTATGATCTTCAACAGTATATATCTTCAAGGAAGGATATGATGCCATCTCATACCTAGAGATCTGAATATAGGAGAGCTTTATATTTCTTGCCCCAGGCAAGTGAGGATTATAGTCCCTTGAGGAGGCCATCACCCATCTTCTAGGCTAATACCTGCCTTGAGCTGTGGGAATAACAGGGACAACAGGTCCCTGCATCCTTTCAGATAAACATTCTGCTATAATTTGAACTGATCACTCACCTTTCTCCAGGAGTCTCCCAGGGCTACCAACTTTTACCTCAGTCAGAGTTTAGGCATGCAGCTCTTACCATCCTTTCAAGCCCTTTCATAATACCCTCTGGAAACCAGGAACTGTCTCTTTGAATGTGTTTTTTTGTTTGTTTGTTTATTTGTTTTGAGACAGAATCTCGCACTGTCGCCCATGCTGGAGTGCAGTGGTGCAGTCTTAGCTCTCAGCTCACTGCAACCTCCGGCTCCCAGGTTCAAGCAATTCTCCTGCCTCAGCCTCCTGAGTAGCTGAGATTACAGGCACCTGCCACCACGCCTGGCTAATTTTGTATTTTTAGTAGAGATAGGGTTTCACCGTGTTGGCCAGGCTGATCTTGAACTCCTGACCTCAGGAGATCTGCCTTCCTCAGCCTTCCAAAGTGCTGGGATTACAGGCGTGAACCACCGCGTCTGGCTTTATTTATTTATTTATTTATTTATTTATTTATTTATGAGATTGAGTTTTGCTCTTGTCGCCCAGGCCGGAGTGCAATGGCACGATCTTGGCTCACTGCAACCTCTGCCTCCTGGGTTCAAGCGATTCTTCTGCCTCAGCCTCCCGAGTAGCTGGGATTACACGTGCCTGCCACCACACCTAGCTAATTTTTTGTATTTTTAGTAGATACGAGGTTTCACCATGTTGGTCAGGCTGGTCTTGAATGAATGTGTTTTCTTCACATTCTTGTTCCAGTGGAAACCTGGCTGTTCCCCAAGGGCAGTCCTTAGTCTGCATTCCTCAGTTGCTAGTTTATGTGTCTCTCAAGTCATGTACCTCTCTGTACTGCCATTTCTTCTCTCTTCATCAGAAACTTAGCTCTAATCAGTCTTGGTTGCATACTCCTGTAGTCCTAGGTACTCAGGAGGCTGAGGTGGGAGGATCACTTGAGCCCAGGAGTTCATTGTTACAGTGAGCTATGATCACGACTCTGCACTGCAGCCTAGGCCACGGAGCAAGACTCTGTCTCAAAAACAGAACAAAGCAAAACAAAAAAAAAACACAAAAACCCAACCCAGTGCTTTTGAAATACACATCACTAAACTACTGTGTATTGCTCAGTCTTGTTATTTGGTTTCTTGTCTACTCACATTTATTCACTTATTATTTTAGTACGCTGAATATCCTGAGGAATATAAAGAGGTAATAATTTTAGCCACAGACATCCTGGTTATATAGAATTGCTCCTGTGTAGAATCAAAATATATATGCTCTTTTTAGTTGAGAGGAAAATACGAAAATCTCATTTTTTATAGCCTTGATTAGAGGGCAATATGTAAGACAAAGAATCCTGCTTAGAGAGGAAAGTGTCGCCCTGGACTTAGAAATCTTTTTTCATAGATGGTATGTCCTGTGTTAGGTCTTACTTGGAAGAAAATTGAAGTAAAAAACAGCTTTAAGTAGCTGAGTAATTAGGATTAATTAGTAGCTGTTGAATCTAAATCCCTTAAGACTAAATTTCATTGCGGCTCTGTACCCTCAGCAAGACTTCCTTTCTTGATTGTTTTTCCCTTTAATATAAAATTTAAAAGATGCCCATATTGTCAGGTTGTTTTTAGTCACTAGACTGTCTTTAGTAGCCTCTGATGTTACAAAACTGGAGTCATGAAATTGTTTTCACAGGAAATAGTGATAATTCCTTCAATAAACATCTGCTATTCTTATAAATATCACTCATTTTTTTTTCTTTTTGCTTACTTTCTTTGTTCAGAGTGGGAAAAAAATCGTTCAATCTGCTTTTCTTTAAGTAGCTATATTAGGGTTCTTTCTCCAGAAGAATGGAATAAATAGGATGTATGTATATATAAAAGGAATTTTACTAGGGAGAATTGGCTTAAGGCAGAGTCCCACCATAGACCATCTGCAAGCTGCAAAAGAGAGAAGCTGGTAGTGTGGCTCAGTCCCAGTCTGAAAGCCTCAAAACCAGGGAAACTAAAGTGCAGCCTCAGTCTGAGGCCAGAGGCCCTAGAACCTCTAGGAGGCTGCTGGTGCAAGTCCCAGAGTCCAAAGACCGAAGAACCTAGAATGTCTAAAGGCAGGAAGAGAGGAAGCAAAGCCCTTGGCATGGGAAGAGACAGGAGACCCAGCAAGCTTCTTATCCCCCTTCTTGCGCCTGCTTTCTTCTAGCTGTGCTGGCAGCTGACTAGGTGGTGCCCACTGACATTGAGGGTGGGTCTTCCTCTCCCAGTCCACTGACTGAAATGTCATCCTTTTCTGTCATCACAGACACTCAAAGAAACAGTGCTTCCCCAGCCATCTAGGCATCTCAGAATCCAGTCAAGTTGACACCTAATATTAACCATCATAGTGGCTGTTTTTAGAATAAAGAAGTGATTCTGGCTGGTTTCTCATTCAAACACTACAAGAAGTTTGTAATTTTCAGACTAGTAATACATAAGTAAGCACTCTAGCTATTAGAAATTTTCCTTCTGTTATTTTTTGAGAGGGCTATGTGCCATACCCTCTCTCTGGCCACATACGTGCTTCATACCCCCACTACTATGCAGACCTCAGATGGCTGTGTAAAAACCAGCCATGTTCTCTGAAGTCCCTCTCTGCTCCAGAAGGTAGGTTTGAGAGGGTAAAAAAAGAGATGGCAGACTCCTTTCTGCGCAGCATAGTTACAGGACCTGACTAGTTCCCACTCCTCCCTCTGATTATTTCAAATCCAGATGGCACAATTTGACTGTATGGATTACAGATATATAAAGGCTGTAACCAGTCTCCGAAACCAAGGCTAGTGGACTCCAAGTTTGGGATTCACAAGAGGTAATTTTATACCTACAGATAAATTTCCCGGGCCCACCAAATGAGCATATCTATAGTGGGGCCTTGGAATTGATATAAAACGAAACTTTGCAATGGGGATCAGAGAAAATTTTCCATTAGGAGCCTTGAGATTTTTTCTTTTTCTTTTTTTGTAGAGAAGGAATCTCACTATGTTGCCTTGCCCAGGCTGATCTTGAGCTCCTGACCTCAAGCAATCCTCCCACCTTGGTCTCCCAAAGTACTGAGATTACAGGTGTGAGCCACTGTGTCCAGCCCAGGAGCCTTGACTCTTTACATGACTGTTTTTAAACTGATTATCCATTTTCCTTTGGAAGAACAGAAGACTCTTCCCACAGAAGATTTGTGACAAATTACAAAATTATTGAGACTTATACCAAAGTTTGTACAATCATATGACAAATTAGCAGTTAACTGAGTCAGAAAGAAAATGTTGTCACATTTGCAGTTAGTTTAACTACAGAATTTAGCATGTTTTTAAAAAGTAGAATAGGCCAGATGTGGTGGCTCACGCCTGTAATCCCAGCACTTTGGGAGGCCAAGGCAGGTGGATCACTTGAAGTCAGGAGTTTGAGACCAGCCTGGCTAACATGGTCAAACCCCGTTTACTAAAAAAGTACAAAAATTAGCTGGCCGTGGTGGTGCATGCCTGTAATCCCGGCTACTTGGGAGCCTGAGGCAGGAGAATCACTTGAACCTGAGAGGCAGAGGTTGCAGTGAGCAGAGATTGCGCCACTGCACTCCAGCCTGGGTGATAGAGTGAGACTCCATCTCAATAAATAAATAAATATATAAATAAGAATAAAATAACATGGCAAGCTGGGTATTCATAAAGCCCTTTGGCTACAAGCACACAGAAATGTTGAATAAAATTTAAACATCCTTTTAAAGTATATTCAAGAAAGTGAAATAAATCCTTAGAGCCAGAAATGAAGATGAAATGGAAGTTAGAAAGGTAAGTGTGTGGATGGTGTCTTTGGTTGCCAAGAGGCAGTTTGGTGATTTGATATCCAATGGACTTGAATTTTATCAGCCATGCAAGAAGAGGATTTGAGTCCTTGGGCTTGCAAGAGGTGGAAAGTTGGAACTGAGTTCTCCACAAGAAGCCCAGATATTTACAGGGCTACACCCTCAGTGAAGGTATGCATTAGAAAAAAGCCAGCAGCAATGCAAGACAGCAAGGAGGATTGTGGGATTTGTCCTGGGCTTTAAGTGGGTGAGGTAGATTAAAGCTGAGGATAGTTCCCGGAGAAGGCTGACATTTGAGGGCTTTTGGCCCGCCCCTCTGAAGAGGAATCCAGACAGTGTGGCACAATGCCTTCTGCACAGAACATGTTGTAATTAAGATAGAAGTTAAATTAAAATACATTTGGAAATTAATGCATTTCTAAATAATTCCTGAAGAAGAAAACTTAATTTAAAAAAGGGAAAATACTTAGACATGAAGAAAACTGAAGGACAGTCTTCTATTTCTGGTCATAGAAGAGTTACAGGAACCGGAATTACACTCCTGCTTGAAATAATTCCAAATAAAATAGATGAAATAATGACTTTTAAGACATTGGGCATCAACAACGAAATATGATGATCTCTGATAGATGGGAAACAAATGAGATAAGCTCTACAAATATCCTAACTTACTGTCCTGAGAGAGTTACCAGACAGCTACACAGGGATGGGAGACCCAGCTGTAGCTGTCTGATGAAATTCCTGAGTTGAAGAGACAGCTGAGAATCTAAGGAGACCAAGTCAGATAGAGTTCACAAGACAGAATTCTGGAGGAGAGGGACCTGCACAGAGAATTCTGGGGATCTGTGAAGGTTCCCCTAGGATACTTAGCAGAGTACTGATTAGCATATGAGGAAAAGTTATCTGAGGCCAAAGAAAGAACCATCCCAAAGGATTAGAGGGAATGGTGCCAGGCATAGAAACATGGCCAGGAATAGTGTCTCTTCGCACAAACTGGACTGAAAACACTGCATTGCTTTGTGCATTAAGTAGAATACTCAGAAGGGACTGTCTCAGTAGGGGAGAACAGTAAGCCACAGAATAAATCTGAACAAAACTACTGTATAATTAAATTGCTCAAAACATTCAAAAAGAAAATGCCCAGAGGACAAAGACATTGTGTATGGAAAAGAAGACGGGGATCACAACAAATTTCTCACTGGACACGATGCAACCATGAAGACAGTGGAGCAGCATGTTTAAAGTACTGAAAGAAAAAAACTAGTAATCTCAGCTACTCTGGAGGTTGAGGTGGGATGATCACTTGAATGCAGGAACTCAAGGCTGCAGTGAGCCATGATCACACCACTGCACTCCAGCCTGGACAACAGAGTAAGCCAAACTAGAATTCCAGACCAGTGAAAATATTGTTCAAGAACAAAGGCAAAACACATTTGCAGCCATTAAAAAGCTAAAATAATGGATCATTCGCAGACCTGCACTACAAGAAATGTTAAAGTAAGTCTTGTAGGCAAAAGAAAAATGACACCTGATAGAAATATGGATTTTTCCTAACCTTGGCCTTATTGACATTTTGAACCAGATAATTTTTGTGGTGGGGGCTGTCCTAGCATTCTAGGATGTTTAGCAACATCAGTGGCTTTTACCCCCACTCATGACAATTAAAAATGTCTCTCAATATTGTCCCCAAATGAGAACCACTGCTATATGCCACTGCTGTACAGGAAGTAGTAATAATACCACTTGAAGGTAGACAAGCCAAAGACATAACACTGTAAATCCTGAAGCAGTCATTAAAAAACATATAATTACAGCTGATCAAAAAAGTTATTGGCCAGGTGCAGTGGCTCACGCCTGTAATCCCAGCACTTTGGGAGGCTAAGGCAAGCAAATCACTTGAGCTCAGGAGTTCAAGACCAGCCTGGGCAACATGGCAAAACCCCATCTCTACAAAAAATACTCTATATATATATATATGTA
>NW_012102254.1:6125669-6192403 GCF_000951045.1 Mandrillus leucophaeus | reverse complement strand
CTGTTTCTACCAAAAAAAAAAAAAAAAAAAGATAATTTAGCTAGACATGGTGGTGCATGCCTGTAGTCCTAGCTACTTGGGAGGCTGGCATGAAAGGATCACTGAGCCCAGGAGTTCGAGGCTACAGTGAGCTATAATCACACCACTGCCTTCCAATCTGGGTGACAGAGCAAGTCCCCATCTCAAAAAAATTATGGAACGTTGTTAAAACATTAGCCGAGGGAAATTATAGCACTAAATATCTACATTAGAAAATGGTATCATAGACTGTATCTAGACAAAAAAAAAAAAAAAGAGTAGCTGGGTGTGGTGGTGCATACCTACAATCCCAGCTGCTTGGGAGGCTGAGGTGGGAGAATTACTTGAGCCCAGGAGTTCAAATGCAGTCTGGGCAAAATAGTGGAACCCTATCTCAGTGTTAAAAAAAAATAAAGGAAAAGAGTAAAGTTTAAGAAACGAGAATAAAAAGAGCAAAGTAATGCCAAAGTAAACAGAAGAAATAACAATGATCAAAATGGGAACCTATAAAATAGAAAACAAGAAAACAATAGAGAAAATCAAGTCAAAAGTGGTTTTTAGAAAATAAATAAAATGCATAAGCTTCTAGTAGGACTGATCAGGAAAAAAAGGAAAAGGGACACAAAAGTATCAATATTAGGATTAAAAGAGGTGACATCACTATGGATTCTACACCAATTAAAGGATAATGGGGGAATGTTATAAACAACTTTATGCCGATAACTTTAATAATTTAGATCAAATGGCCAGTTCCCTGACAGACACAAACTACCAATACTCACTTTAGGAAAAAAATAGATAACCTGAATAGCACTATAACTATAAAAAATAATTAAAACATTTCCCCCACAGACACAGAAATCTAGGCCCAGCATCACATGAAGTTAAGCTTCTGCACAGCAAAGAAAACCATCAACAAAGTGCAGAAACAACCCACAGATTGGGGGAAAATATTTGCAAACTACCCATCTGACAAGCGATTAATCACCAGAATGTATAACGAGCTCAAACAACTCTATAGAAAAGGAATCTGATAATTTGATTTTAAAATAAGCAAAATATTTGAGTAGACATTTCTCAGAAAAAGACATACAAATGGCAAAAATGCATATGAAAAGGTGCCCAACATCATTGATCATCAGAGAAATGCAAATCCAAACTACAATGAGATATCATCTCAGCCCAGTTAAAATGGCCTTTTCCCAGAAGACAGGTGATAACAAATGGTGAGGATGTGGAGAAAAAGGAACCCTTATACACTGTTGGTGGGAATGTGAATTAGTACAACCACTATGGAGAACAGTTTAGAGGTTCTGACAAAAACTAAAAATAAGGCTACCATATGATCTAGCAGTCCCATACTGTTGGACATATACCTAAAACAAGGGAGATTGGTACATTGAAGAGGTATCTGTACTACTCTGTTGCAGCACTTTTCACATAGCCAAGATTTGGAAGCAACCTAAGTGTCCATCAGCAGATGAATGGATAAAGACAATGTGGTACTTATACACAGTGGAATACTATTCAGCTATTAAAAAAAAAATGAGATCCTGTTATTTGCAACAACATGGATGGAACCAGAGGTCATTATGTGAAATAAGCCAGGCACAGAAAGACAAACATCGTGTGTTTTTATTTGTGGGATCCAAAAATCAAAGCAATTGAACTCATGGGGATAGAGAGTAAAAGAATGGTTACCAGAAGCTGGGGAGGGTAGTAGGGGGTGGGGATGGTGGGGATGGTTAATGGGTATTTTAAAAATAGAAAGAATGAATAAGACCTAGTATTTGATAACAGGGTGACTACAGTCAATAATAATTTAATAGTTTTTTTTTTTTTTTTTTTTTTTTTTGACGGAGTCTCACTGTGTCACCCAGGCTGGAGTGTAGTGGCACGATCTCAGCTCACTGCAAGCTCTGCCTCCTAAGTTTACGCCATTCTCCTGCCTCAGCCTTCTGAGTAGCTGGGACTACAGGTACCCACCACCATGCCCGGCTAATTTTTTGTAATTTTTTTTTAGAAGAGATGGGGTTTCACTGTTTTAGCCAGGATGGTCTCGATATCCTGACCTCGTGATCCACCCGCCTTGGCCTCCCAAAGTGCTGGGATTACAGTCGTGAGCCACCGCACCCAGCCTACATGTTTAAAAATGACTAGAAGAGTGTAATTGGATTGTTTGTAACACAAAGAATAAATACTTGAGAGGATGGATACCCCATTTTCCACAATGTGATTATTACACATTGCATGCTTGGATCAAAGTATCTTCTATACCTCATTAATATACACACTTACTATGTACCCATAAAAATTAAAAATTCAAAAAAATCTAAACCTAGGTGGCTTCACTGGTAAATTTTATCAGACATTTAAGGAAGAAATAATACTAACTTTATACAAGATCCTGCAGAGAATTGAGTATGAGGAAATATTTTCCAACTCATTCTGTGAGGCCAGCATTAACCAGATCCAATACAATAAAAGTGTTACAATAAAAGTACAGACCAATAGCCTTCACAAACTTAAATGCAAAAATCCTAAATGAAATTTTAGCAGATTAAAGCCAACAATATGAAATTTTAGTAAATTACTATCCAATAATTGGATAATACATCAGGAACAAAGGAATTTTTTCAAAAAAATGCAAGGTTGGCTTTGTATTTGAAAATTGATCAGTGTAAATCACCATATTAACAAGCTAAAAATGAAAAATCATGGTCACTATAATGGTGTAGAATAAGCTTTTGATAAAATCCAACATCTGTCCTTGATTTTGAAATGTTAAACCCCTCAGCAAATTAGGGGTAAATGAGATCCTAAATCTGATTTGAAAGTATCTACAAAAATTTTATAGTTGGTATCATCACACTTAATGGTGAAAGACTGAGATCAGGAACAAGATAAAGTGCTTTCATCACTTCTTCTACTCAACAGTGTACTGCAGGTTCTAGCCAGGGCAGTTAAATAAAATAAGTAAATAAATAAATAAATGGCATACAGGTTGGAAAGAACAAAGTAAAAATTGTCCTTTGTAGACAACACAACTCGCTATGTATAAAATCCAATTAAATCTCTTTTAAAAGCTACTAGAACTAATAAGTGAGTTTAGGAAGGTTGCAGGACACATAACTTTATAAAAATCAATTTGATTTTTATATACTAACAATGAACAATTTGAAATAAAAATTTAAATAATGATATTTATAATAGCATTAAAATATGAAATAGAGTAATATGACAAAAATGCAAAATATCTATATTAAGTACTATAAAACATTGGTGAGAGAAATTAAAGAAGACCTAACTAAATGGAAATCTACTTTGTTTGTGGATCAAAGTATGCAATATGGTTAATGTGTCAATTGTCCACAAACTGAACTATAGACTCAAATCCATCTCAATCAAAATCCTAGTAGTTGTGTGTGCGTGTTTTGTAAAAATTAAAAAGTTGTCTCTGAATTCTATATGAAAATGCAAAGAACTTAAAGAGTAGCCAAAACAAATCAGAAAAATATAAAAAATTTGGAGGGCTAACCTGATTTTTAAATGTATGTAGAACTACTGCAGTCAAGACAGTGTAGTTTTGGCATAGTGATAGAAAAATAGATAAATGGAAGAGAATAAAAAATTCAGAAATAGATCCACATATATATGAGCAACTGATTTTTGACAAATGTTCAAAGGCAATCAGTGGATAAATGGTATCTTTCCAACAAATCATATTGAAATAATTGGATATCCCTATGTAAAAATATTAACTTTGATCAATATCTCCCAATGTATTAAAAATTAATCAATAATGAATAATATACCTCAGTAGGAAACCTAAAACAATGAAAATTCTAGAATAAATCAGGAGAAATTGTGTCATCTTGTATTAGACAAACACTTCTTACATATGACACCAAAGGTATGATTCACAAAAGAACAATTTGATAAAATGGATGTCATCAAAGTAAAAGATCTGTTTTTTGAATAGTACTGTTAGGAAAATTACAAAACAAGCCACGATCTGGAAAAAATATGAATACAACGTATACCTGATAAAGGATTTGTATCCAAAAGTATCAAAATCCAACAATAAGGAAGCAAATAACTCAGTAAAATAATGTGTAAAGATCTGAATGGACACATCACTGAAGAAGACGTTCAGATGGCAAATAAGCACTGGAAAAGATGTTGAACATCGTTGGTTTTTAGGGTAATGCAAATTACAACCACAGGGAGATACCACTACACCCCAATTAGAATGATGAAAATTAGTAAGATAGTTCACATCACATGTTGGCAAGTATGTGGAGGAACTAGAACTTTCAAACATCGTAGGCAGAAATGTAAAGTAGTGTAACAACTGTGGAAAACAGGTTGGCTGTTGTTTAAAAAGTTAAACGAGGATTTGACAATGAATTATTGGCTATGACACCAAAAGCACAGGCAATAAAAGTAAAGCCAGGTGCGATGGTTCACGCCTGTAATCCCAGCACTTTGGGAGGCCTAGGAGGTTGGATCACTTGAGATCAGGAGTTTGAAACCACCTGGCCAATGTGGCAAAACCCCGTCTCTACTAAAAACACAAAAATTAGCCGGGCATGGTGGCATGTGCCTGTACTCCCAGCTACTCAGGAGGCTGAGGGAGGAGAATCCCTCGAACCTGGGAGGTGGAGGTTGCAGTGAGCTGAGATTGTGCCACTGCACTCCAGCCTGGGCATCAGAGTGAGCCTCCATCTCAGAAAAAAAAAAGTAAAAATAGATAAACTATACTACATCAAAATTTAAAACTTCTGTGCACTAAAGGACATAATCAGACTGAAAAGTCAACCTATGGAATGGGAGAAAATATTTGCAACTAAACATTTGATGAGTAGTTGATATCCAGAATATATAAATAACTGCTACAATTCAATAACAACTACTTAAAAAATGAGCAAAAGACTTAGACATTTCTCCAATGATATGCAGATGGCCAACAAGCATATGAAAAAATGCTCAATATCATTAATAATTAGAGAAGTAAAAATCAAAACCACAATGAGAGGTCATCTCACACCATTATGATAGCAATTATCAAAAACAAAACAACAACAACAAAAAAGAAAATAATAAGCATTGATGAGAATGTGCAGAATTGGTACCTTTGTGCACTGTTGGTGAGGATGTAAAATGGCACAGCTGCTACATAAAACAGTATAGCAGTTTCTCAAAAAATTAAAAACAGGTTGGGTATGGAGACTCATGCCTGTAATCCCAGCACTTTGGGAGGCTGAGGCAGTTGGATTGCTTGAGCCCAGGAGTTCGAGACCAGCCTGGGCTACATGGCAAGACCCTGTCTCTATAAAAAATACAAAAATTAACCGAGCATGGTAGCGCATACCTGTAGTCTCAGCTAGTCAGGAGGCTGAGGCAGATGGATGGATTGAGCCTGGGAGGTCGAGGCTGCAGTGAGCTGGGATCACACCACTACACTTCAGCCTGGGTGACAGAGTGGGACCCTGTCTCAATAAAAAATTAATTAATTCAATTAAATAAAAATTAAAATAGAATTACCATACAATCCAGCAACCCCACTTCTAGGTATATATTCATAAGAATTGAAAACAGGATCTCTAAGAGATATTTGCACATTCATGTTTATAGTAGCATTACTAACAATAGCAAGAGGTGGAAGAAATCCAAATGTCCATCAGTAGATGCATGGATAAACAAAATGCCATATATACATGCAATGGAATATTATTCAACCTTAAAAAAGAAGGCAATTCGACCGGGCACAGTGGCTCACGCCTGTAATCCCAGCACTTTGGGAGGCCAAGGCGGGCGAAACACGAGGTCAAGAGATCAAGACCATCCTGGCTAACATGGTGAAACCCTGCCTCTACTAAAAACACAAAAATTAGCTGGGCATGGTGGCACACACCCAGCTACTAGGGAGACTGAGGCAGAAGAATCACTTGAACCTGGGAGGTGGAGGCTGCAGTGAGCCGAGATCGTGCCACTGCACTCGAGCTTGGTGACAGAGCAAGACTCTGTCTAAAAAAAAAAAAAAAAAAAAAAAGGCAATTCTATCATACGCTACAATGTGGATGAATCTTAAGACATTATGCTAAGTGAAATAAACCAGTCACACAGAAACAAAGACTATAATTCCACTTCTAAGACGTATCTAAAGTAGTGAAACTCATAGAAACAGAAAGTAGAATGTTGATTGCCAGGGGCTTGGGGAATGGGGAAACAGTGAGTTGTTTAATGGGTATAGAGATTCAGTTTTGCAAGATGAAAAAGTTCTGGAGATTGTATAGCACTGTAAATATACTTAATACCACTTAACTGTAGACTTAAAAATAATTAACATGGTAAATTTTATGTTTTGCATTTTTTACCACAATTAAAATTTAAAGTCTTCTAAAAAAAAAAAAACTATTCTTGAAAAGGAACCCCAAATTAATTAGATCAGTCTGTAGAGCAATTTTAGCCTCAGGATATTGTAGAAAACAACAGAACAATCATCTGGCAATTGGTGGTGCTTAATAGCTGGGTTTGATAAGAGAAAGAGACAATGTGAATCTTGATAAATCCACTCTCTTTGTTGGGTGACAATGTGTATGCCCAAGGCTGAGCCCTCTATGGAGCAATGTTAGAGGCTTCACATTTGGTAGTATTGGTGATAAACTTCACTAAATTAATCTAGCCAGTCACTAAAGAAATAAGCAAATGAAAATACAAAGCCCAGAAAAGAGGGGAGCAGTACCTAGAGTTGCCATAATATGTTATCTAAAATATTCTATTTCCAATAAAAAATGATGAGACATGCAAAGACACAGGAAAGTCGGATCCTGTGCAGTTAAAGTAGTGAAGTTAGTATGCCTGTGACTGTTACCCTTAGAAAGGTCTACTCTCAAGGCTGGTTAGCATCTGGGAACCTGGATGTTGAGAGATTTTGCACCATTCCCTGATAAGAATGGATCACTATACCTAAATTGTTTGTGCAAACAATATGGTTTATGCTGAATGCCTACTTTTTTCTGGGAGTTTAGAATTTTAGTACATGCCAGGCAGAGTGTGCATATGTGACCAGCCCACACTAAAAATTCTCAAATTGAATCTCTAGTCCATTTCCTAGTACACAACATTTTATACTTGTAGCAATTTGTTGCTGGAGGAATTAAGCATGTCCTTCGTAATTCCACTGGGAAAGGAATCTTCGAACTTACTCCTGGTACCCTCTAGAATTCACCTTATGAGCCTTTCTCTGTGCTGATTTTACTTTGAATTCTTTTGATGTAGTAAATCATGGGTATGTGTATGAATCTATGCTGAATCTTGTGAATCATTGAACCTAAAGGTGACCTGGGGTATCAGTAGCTAGAGTAAACAAAGAAATAGGAGAAGACTAAAATAAAAAATGAAAAAGGAGCCATTACAGTTTTACAGCTGTTACCACAGAAGCACAAAGGATCAATGGAGACTATTATAAACAACTATATGCCAACAAATTAGAAACCCTTGAGGAAATGGATAAATTTCCAGATACATACAACCTACCAAGATTGAACCAGGAAGAAATAGAAAATATGAACAGACCAATCATGAGTAATTAGAGTGAATCAATAATAAAAAAATATCAACAACAACAACAACAAAAAGCCCAGGACTGGATAACTTTATTGCTGCAGTCTACCAAATTTTGTGTTTTTTTTAGAGTCGGTCCTGTTATGTTCCCCACGCTAGATTCAAACTCCTGGACACAAGCCATCCTCCTGCCTCAGCCTCCTGGGTAGCTGGGGCTACAGACATGTGTCTTTGGACCTAGAATACCAAACTTTAAAAAAATTTTTTTAGAGAAAGGATCGTGCTCTGTTGCACAGGTTGGAGTGCCATGGTGTGATCACTATAATCTCAAACTCCGGGGCTAAAGTGATCCTCCTGCCAAGGAGGATCCCAAGCAGTCAGGATTACAGGCATGCACCACCATGCACGGCTAATTTTTTTTTGTTGTTTTTGTTGTTGTAGGGACATGGTCTCTATATTATACTGGCTGGTCTCAAACTCCTGCCCTCAGACAATCCTCCCACCTCAGCCTCCCAAAGTGCTGGGATTACAGGCATGAGCCACCATGTCTGACCTCCAAACTTTAAAAAAACTAACGGCAACTGTTTTCAAACTATTCCAAAACACTGAAGATGAGAGAATTTTTCTAATTCTTTCTACAAGGCCAGCATTACCCAGATACCAGGGTAAAATTGGGAAAGGACAAAACAAAAAAAGAATACTACAGGCCAGTATCCCTGATGAACACAGGGGCAATAGTCTTCAACAAAATACTAGCAAATAAAATCTAACCAAAAGATAATAGACCATGATCAAAAAGATAATATACCATGAT
This sequence comes from Mandrillus leucophaeus, assembly GCF_000951045.1. Taxonomy (NCBI): domain Eukaryota; kingdom Metazoa; phylum Chordata; class Mammalia; order Primates; family Cercopithecidae; genus Mandrillus; species Mandrillus leucophaeus. The sequence goes on along the minus strand of NW_012102254.1, from coordinate 6,184,002 downwards.
CAAGTGGGATTTAACCCAGGGATGCAAGGATGTTTCAACATATGCAAATCAATAAATGTGATACATCACATAAACAGAATGAAGAACAAAAACATATGATCATCTCAACAGATGCAGAAAAAGCATTTGATGAAATTCTATACCTTATGATAAAAACCCTAAACAAACTAGGCATAGAAGCAACATACTTCAGCGCAATAAAGGCCAAATATAACAGACAAACTCATAGCTAACATCAAACTGAATAGTGAAAAGCTGAGAGCTCTTAAGAATTGGAACAAAACAAGGATGTTCACATTCACCTTTCTTATTCGACGTAGTACTGGAAGTCCTAGCCAGAGTAATTGGGCAAGAGAAAGAAATAAAGGGCATTCAGATTGGAAAAGAGGAAGTCAAATTGTCCTTTCAGAAAACGTGTATTCAAAATTCTAAAGATTCCAGTAAAATATTCTTTGAACTGATAAACAAATTTAGTAATGGTGCAGGGTACAAAATCAACACAGAAAAAACTGTAGCATTTCCATACACCAATAATGAACTGGATGACAAAGAAATCAAGAAAGCAATCCTATTTACAATAGCCCTCCCCCTGCAAAACAAAAACAAAAACAAAAACAAAAAAAACTAGAAATGAAGGAAGTGAAATACCTGTACAATGAAAACTATCAAACATTGATGAAATAAATTAAAGAGAACACAAACAAATTAAAAGACATCCCATGCTCATGATCAGAAGAATATGCCCATACTACCCAAAGCAACTTACAGGTTAAATGCAGTCCCCGTAAAAATATTGGTGACATTCTTCACAGAAAAAGAAAAGAATCCTAAAATTTGTATGGCACTACAGAAGACACCAAATAGCCAAACCAGTACTTAGCAAAGAAAAACAGAGTTGGAGGTGTTACAGTACCTGAATTGAAAATATACTACAAAGCTATAGTAACCAAAACAGTATGATATATAGACAAATGGGACAGAATAAAGGACCCAGAAATATATCTATGTATTTACAGTCAACTGATTTTCAACAAAGGAACCAGGAACATACATTGGAGAAATGATGCCCTCTTCAATAAATGGTGCTGGAAAAACTGGATATACATATGTAGAAAAATGAAACTAGATCCCTATCTATCCCCATATACAAAAATATACTCAACATCGATTAAAGCCTTAAATGTAAAACCTGAAACTATAAAACTACTAGAAGAAAACATAGGAGAAATGCTTTAGGACATTGGTCTAGGCAAAGATTTTATGGATAAGATTTCAAAAGCACAGGCAACAAAATAAAAAGAAATACAAATTGGACAGTATTAAACTAAAAAAAAACTACATAGCAAAATAAATAGTCAATGGAGTGGACAGACGATCTATAGAGTGGGAGAAAATATTTGCAAATTCCTAATCTGACAAGGGACTAATATCCAGAATATACCAGGAGCTCAAACAACTCAACAACAAAAACCCAAATCCAATAAAAGTGGGCAAAGGATCTAAATAGATATTTCTTAAAAGAAGACCTGCAAATGGCCAATAAATACATGAAAAAATGGTCAACATCACTAACCATCAGGGAAATGCAAATCAATACCACAATGAGATATGATCTCACCCCAGTTAGAATAGCTATTATCAAAAAGACAAAAAATAAGAAATGCTGGAGAGCATTCGAAGGTAATTTTTGTTTGTTTGTTTGTTTGTTTGTTTGTTTTTGAGACAGAGTCTCACTCTGTCACCCAGGCTGGAGTGCAGTGGCGAGATCTCAGCTCACTGCAACCTCCACCTCCCGGGTTCAAGCAATTCTCCTGCCTCAGCCTCCCGAGTAGCTGGAATTACAGGCGCACGCCACAGGCCCAGCTAATTTTTTGTATTTTTCGTAGAGACAGGGTTTCACCATGTTGGCCAGGCTGGTCTCAAACTCCTGACCTCAGGTGATCCACCCACCTTGGTCTCCCAAAGTGCTGGGCTTACAGGCATGAACCACTGCACCCAGCTCGAAAGGAATTTTTATATGCTTTTGGTGGAAATGTAAATTAGTACAGCCATTATGGAAAACAGTGTGAAGGTTTCTCAAAAAAATTAAAAATAGGGTTACTATATGATACAGTAATCCCTTTACTGAATATTTAGCCAAAGGAAGGAAATCTAAATATCAAAGGAATACTTTTTCCCCTATGCTTATTATAGAACTATAATATTCACAATTGCTAAGAGATAAAATCAACCCAGTGTCCATCAATGGACAAATGGATAAAGAAAATGTGGCATACATGCACAATGAAATACTATGCACTCATAAAAAGAATAAAATCCTATGATTTGTGGCAACATGGATGAGCCTGAAGGACATTATGTTGAGCAAAATAAGCACAGAAAGATAAATACTACATGTTCTCTCTTACATGTGGGAGGTAAAAATAATTCAGAGCTCATGCAAGTAGAAAACAGAATTGTGGATACTGGAGCCTATGGAAGGTAATGGAGGGGAGGGATGGGGAAGCATTGGTTAATAGACACAACATTATTGTTAGATAGGAGGAAGGAGTTCTGGTGTTCTGCAGCACCGTGGGGTGAACATAGTTAACTAGAAATTATTGTATATTTTTAAAAAGATAGAAGAGAGGATTTTGCATGTTCACAACACAAAGAAATGATAAATGTTTCAGGTAATGGATATGCTAATTACCCTGATTTGGTCATTACACATTGTATATACATATAAAAATACCACCCTGTGTCCTATAAATGTGTACAATTATTATGTGCCAACTAAAAATAAAAAAATTTGTTCTCGCCCTTTCCACTGAAAATACCTAGAAACAAAATCTACCAGGAGCAGTGAGCACCCTTTACACCAAGATTGCAGTCCTGAAACACCATTTCCCTTTAAAGGGAACTAGGGCCCTTTGAAAAAGTGGTTGATTCTATGATTGGGGCAGAAAATGCACAATCCCAGCATTTTGGGAGGCCAAGGTGGGAGGATCACTTGAGCTCAGGAGTTTGAGACCAGCATGGGCAACATAGTGAGACCTCATCTCTACTAAAAATTTTAGACCGGGCACGGTGGCTCACGCCTGTAATCCCAGCACTTTGGGAAGCCGAGGCGGGCAGATCACGAGGTCAGGAGATCGAAAGCATCCTGGCTAACATGGTGAAACCTGTCTCTATAAAAATACAAGAAATTAGCCAGGCATGATGGCGGGCGCCTGTAGTCCCAGCTACTCGGGAGGCTGAGGAAGGAGAATGGCATGAACCTGGGAGGCGGAGCTTGCAGTAAGCCAAGATTGCACCACTGCACTCCAGCCTGGGCGACAGAACGAGACTCTGTCTCAAAAAAAAATTTTTTTTTTAATTTTTTTAAGTTAGCTGGGCATAGTGGTGCGTGCCTATAGTCCCAGCTACTTGGGAGGCTGAGGCAGCAGGATCACTTGAGCCCAGGAATTCAAGGCTTCAGTAAGCCGTGATCATGTCCCTGCACTCCAGGCTGGGGCAGAGTGAGGCCCTGTCTAAAAAATAAATAAATAAATGAAAATAAAAATAAAAGGAATGGGTTCATAATAATAAGATAAAGAGAACAAAAAAAGTAAAATGGTAGACATAAATCCAACTATATCTTCCTCCAGATGAAATGTGGGCTAAAAAGAAAACCCTATATCAATAATAAAATTAAATGTGAGTAGATTAATTGATCCAATCAAAAAGCAAATATTGTCAGACTGGATAAAAAAACACGATCCAATTATATGCTGTTTACAGGAAACACACTTTAGTTTCAAAGATACAAAGAGATTAAAAGTAGAAGGATGGAAAAAGATGCATCTTGCAAATAGCAACCATAAGAAAGCTTGAGGGGCTGGGCACGGTGGCTCACACCTGTAATCCCAGCACTTTGGGAGGCCAAGGCAGGCGGATCACGAGGTCAGGAGATTGAGACCATCCTGTCTAACATGGTGAAACCCCATCTCTACTAAAAATACAAAAAAAATGAGCTGGGCGTGGTAGCGGGCGCCTGTAGTCCCAGCTACTCGGGAGGCTATGGCAGGAGAATGGCATGAACCCAGGAGGTGGAGCTTGCAGTGAGCTGAGATCATGCCACTGCACTCCAGCCTAGGCAACAGAGAAAGACTTCGTCTCAAAAAAAAAAAAAAGAAAAAGAAAAAAGAAAGCTTGAGTGGTTATATTACAAGACAAACTGAACTTTAAAACCAAAAAAAGATACTATTTCAGATTTAAAAAGGGCATTTTTTAACAATACAGGGATCAATTCATCAGGAAGATATAACAATTTAAAATGTATATTCAGCTACTGTGATACCGCCAAAATACATTAAACAAACACTGAAAGAGATGCGCAGGGAAACAGACGATTCAAACAATAATAATTGGAGGCTTCAATACCCCACTTTCAGTAATAGTTAGAATACCAGAAAGAAGACCAACAAGGAAATAGAGGACTTGAACCCTATTAACCAACTAGGCCTAATACAGCCCTGGAACATGCCACTGAAGAATAGCAGAATATACCTTCCTCTCAAGCACACATGGAACATTCTCCAGGACAAATCATATATGAGGTTAAAAAAAAAAAAAAAAAAACCTTAATACAGCAGAAGGATTTAAATAATACAACGTATGTTCTCTGACCTAATGTAACTTAACTGCATCCTCCCACTCCCTAGAATAGTTACAGGAATAAAAACTATTCTGTCTCCAACAAGGAAAAATGGAAAATATCTGAGGTACAGTTATTACTAGGCATGTAAACAAATAGGAAAATACAACCTGTATTGATGAGAAAAATCAATTATTTTAAACTGACCTAGAATTGATACAAAGAATCAACACACAAGGATATTAATGCAGTTATTATAACTATATATTATATAAGCAAAAATCAAGGGGAAAGATTGAACTTGTTTAGCAGACACAAAAGATACTAAAAAGATTAAAATTCAGCCAGGCCTGGTGGCCCACGCCTGTAATCCCAGCAGTTTGGGAGGCCAAGGCGGGTGGATCACGAGGTCAGGAGATCAAGACCATCCTGGCTAACATGGTGAAACACCATCTCTACTAAAAATACAAAAAATTAGCCGAATGTGGTGGTGGGCACCTGTAGTCCCAGCTACCTGGGAGGCTGAGGCAGGAGAATGGCATGAACCCAGGAGGCAGGAGAATGGCATGAACCCAGGAGTGAGCCGAGATCATGCCATTGCACTCCAGTCTGGGCAACAGAGCGAGACTCCATCTCAAAAAAAAAAAAAAAAAAAATTCAATTTCTAGAGATAAAAATGTCTGACATAAAAATATCCATTGGATGGAAAATTCTAGCTGAATGTCTTATAATACTCATTCATTCATAGGGTTTCACTCCAGTATAGGTTTTCTGATGGCCATTGAGGTATGCACACTGATTGAAAGCTTTGCCATATTCATCACATTAGTAGGATTTCTGTCGCATCAGAACTCCTAATGTATAGCGAGACTGGAGGACATAGGAGGATTCCCCCAAATCCCTTATCTTCCTCACATTTATCTTTTGTAGGTTTGAAACAATTCTTGTGTGTTACTCAATAAATTCCTTCTAGTCAGCTCCTTTCTTCATTCAAGGGTAATTCTTCTAACTTCTTGAAAGTGTCTTCACAGGCATCTCTAGTTTCTGGTTTCCCTATGAATCAACACTTAGAACCCTCTTACTAGCTGGGGGCATGACAATATTCATCTGTAGGCCCAGCTGCTTGGGAGGCTGAGGCAGGAGGATCGCTGGAGCCCAGGAGTTCAAGGCTGCACTGAGCTATGATTGTGCCACTATGACAGTGAGACCTCATATCTCTTAAAAGAAAGAAAGAATCCTCTTGGTGTTCCATCAGATAACTCTGATCCTTTTATTTCCCGCTTCATAGTCAAGTCTATTCTGTTCTCATCTGCTGTCAAAAGAAAACAGCAAACAGTTTTACTCATTTTTTTGTCTTGTGGAAACAGTATCATCAAGAGACCTTAAAAAAAAAAGTCAGATTATGGGTGTAGAATGACATGACATATTTAGAACAAGAGTGAAATGTTAGTAGCTCAACTTTTTCTTCATGGGCAGGAAAAAAAAGAGGTGGGGAAGTTTATCGGAAGAGGGTAAAAGAAGATATCAGGGACAAACAGATATTGAGCCATCACAACCAAGTTAGAAGGCCAACTGGAGGGCAAGTGACCAGTTTACAAAGGGTGGTGTGGTCTTACAGAGTTAAGATCTTTAGTAAAATGATGAACTGTAGGTTCATTTCCAACCATAACATTGTATGGTTCCATAGTTCTCTGAAAAGATGTTACAGAGAGAGGGATAGCAAACATCTCAAGTCAAATATGGGAGAAGGCAGAGTAATTATAGTCATGATTACTAAACATGAATATGTTGGTTCCTTTTAATTATCCTGCAGAGTATGACCTGAGGCCAAAACTCTGCCCAAACAAAGACAATATTTAATGACTCTACCAATTGGAATCCCTTTCTAAGGAAATTGAATTGAAAGTAGGGCAAAAATGAGGAAATTAAGAACAGGAGCTGAAGCAGAAATTATGGATGAAGAGAAGCCACATCATTAGGAGCAGTGAGTATGAGGGGACAGAAATTGTAATAAGAAGGACTAATGAAGGGGACAGAAGATTCAGAGTGAAGAAGCTGGATAGTAGTGGGAAGTAGAGAAATAGAAAACAAATGCTGGGAGCAGCTGGGTTGCATTTACAGTGGAACACTGGCACAAAGATTCATTTACTTTTGCTGCTTTGGCTCCTGGACTACCCTGCATCAAGGCACAGTCTCTGGGAGGCCCAGTTTTCCACCATCTGGTCTAGCCTGTGGAGCTTGCATCTTTTCCCATAGTGGTGAGAACTTTGAACTCACAATTCCCCTCTGGCTAAGATCCTCCATTTTCCTCATTAGTGTATGATTCAGGAAGACAAGATGTGCTAAATAGCTCATTGTCTGTGTATCTGTGTAAAGGCCTATCTACTTAGAAGGTTAAGGATTGGCTTCTGGAGCCTCCTCTGGAAAAAGATAATTAGTCTTCAACCAGACTAATACATGGGTGTTCACAAAATTGGGCATTGTCAAATCCCCCAACCTTGTTTGAATTTAAAAGGTTGATTATAAGTTTAGGTTTTTCCAACAGCAGAGCCTGAGACAAGGATGTAGGTGGAGTAGATTATTTTGAAGGTGATCTCAAGGAGCAAGAGGGAATGAGCAGGAAGGGTAAGATGGGGAAAGTCGAAAGCCAACAAAGAGTAAGTTATTGAGCTGGATCCACTGTGGGCAACTGAGGCTCATTTTCACTAGGGGCCCTCTAAGGGCCCATGTAGAACATAGCTCAGACTTTTCTTGTCAAAGGACAGGATGTTGGGGCATTTATGAACCAATTCTTATTTATCATTCTTTCAGGTTTGCCTGAGGGGATGTTTTTCTCATCCACTTCTTCCAGTTTGTGCCTAAGACCTGGCTGAACAGGCTTCTGAACTTCTAGAGGAAGCCTTCAACAAAATAGCGTAAGATGTTATGGTGTGTGCTTGAGACACGACTCTGTCAGGATGGCTACATCCATTCTCCTACAGCTGCACGAAAATCAGAGGTGGGCATAGGTGACTGTGGTAGAGAATACACATCTGTTTTAGGTAATAAGCAGACACTTCTTTTACTATGCTTTTAATATCAAAGAATTTTAGTGTTTTAAAATATGCCCTTTACCTATGTAGTAACTACTTCCGTTGTTTTCCAATACCCAAAAGTAAAGTATCTACAGAATATCTTGGACTGGGAGGGGCCTCAATTACATTTGTTCTACTACCCAGACACCCAGACACCTCTAAGGCTAGGAGACACTAGACTAACTTTAGAATTACCACTTTTGGGCCTCTCTAGAGTAGAATGTATTCGAAAGTCATGACCTTCTACATAAAAGTTCAGGTGAGTATCAGCCAAGATAGCAGGCCTCCCTGCCTCCCACCCCCAACGATTATCAAAGCCTTGGATGGATTCCCAGTGGACACAGCGTATTAATGCTTGTTTGCATTCAAATTAGCATGAGTTGTCCAAGGCCCGACCACAGCTAAAGTATTCAGGAGGCTGAAGACACTCTTCATGGTGGCTGTCCTGACTTTTCTCCCCCTTTTCCCTACCTGTGTCTTGCCTCAGTCTCCTGAATGACTTTCTTGCTTCTGGGTGTACAAAAGCCAAAATATAGTGGTGGAAACAGCACTTGCCTTGGATTTCAAAGCCTCACTGGTTATTAGGAAGGTATTTTAACAAATTACTTAAACTTACTCACCCTTAGTTTCAGTATCATCAAAACTGTGACAATATTATCTGTCTCAAAGGGTTCATGTAAGGAGCAAATGAAATTAACCATGTGAAAGAGGCTGACACATAGCAAGTAATTTTTATATGCTTTTTTTTTCCCCTAATATTCTGGCTTTGCCTCACTGTTTTGGTTTGAACTCTAGCTTAATTCAACTGAAATGTTCTGTGATTGCCAATTATATACTGCTGAAAATTGTGTGTGTGTGCGTGCAGGTATGTGTGTGTGTGTGTGTTGGGGGTGGGATGCAGAAAGTGCAGCTGGGTAGATTTTGGCACTAGTAAAGACCTCTATCAGGGGTCAATGATCTTTTGATTCATTGTAGCATCACCAGCCTAGTAATAGAGGGCTGGCTTAGAAACCAATTTGGAACAACCTGAGATTTTCATTTTCATCTAGCCCTTGAGAAAGGCTACAGAAAGACCAAAGCAGATCCCCCAGTATCCCACTTCCTTTCCTTTCCTACTAGGGCCATAACCACCCCTTTAACCTTTCAGATTCTAAGGCTCCCGTCAAAGCCACAGGCACCCCAAGCTCAGGTCCTCTGATTTTATGCTCCCTCTACTCCTACCAACAACTATGTGCCTTTTCCAGCCTCTCCAGATCGGCGTCCGATGAGGGTAAAAGGATAGGCAATGGGATTTCTACCTCCCTCCAAATTGCAAATATGGCTGTTCTGTCTTCCCTCAAGCTTTCCAGTCTGGACTGGATTTACCCCTCTCTGCTCCCAGCATGGTTGGCCTTTCACAGGTGGCCTGTCCCCATCTCCAACTTTCCCTTTGCTGTGACTCACTCATTTCTACAAGGTCCCTCTCTGAGGATGTAAAGATAAGGTGGTGAGGTTGTCCAAGATAGACATTGAGATCTGAAATGGATCCTTTTGAGTGACACTGGCCTAATCTAACCACTGTGGATGCCCTTCAGTGCCTAGAAAATCTTTAAATAACTAATGTCCTGAACTGTATTTGGAAGAATCCATATGTGATAGTTCATTTTACATGTTAACTTGAATGGGCCATAGTGTGCCCAGATATTTGGTTAAACATTATTCTGAGTGTCTGTGGAGGTATTTCTGGATGAGATTAACATCTGAATCTGTAGACTGATTGCCCTTTTTAACATGAGTGAGCCTCATCCAAACCACTGGAGATGTGAGTCGAAGGAAGACTGAGAAAGGGAGAATTTCCTCTTTCTGACTGTCTTCTGGCTGGGACATTGGTCTTCTCTCACTTTTGGTAATATGGTTTAGATCTCTGTCCCTGCCCAAATCTCATGTCAAATTGTAATTCCCAGTGTTAGAGGTGGGGCCTGATGGGAGGTGATTGGATCATAGGGATGGATTTGCCCCTTGGCTCTGTGTTGAGATAGTGAGTGAGACCTGGTTGTTTAGAACTGTGTAGCACCTCCCTCCTCCCCCAGCCTTGGGCCTTCTGTTGCCACATAAGACATCTGCTCCCACATTGCCTTCTCCCATGAGCTCCCTGAGGCCTCCCCAGAAGCAGATGCTGCCATGCTTCCTGTACAGCCTGCAGAACTGTGAGCCAATTAAACCTCTTTTCTTTATAAAGTGCCCAATCTCAGGCATTTCTTTATAGCAGTGCGAGGACAGACTTAACACATTTGGATTCAGACTAGGACTCAGACTGTAAGTTACACCAGCAGCTTTTCTGCTTCTCAGGCCTATAGTTCTTGGACTACAACTATACCTTCAGCTCTCCTGGGTCTTCAGATTGCATGTCTTGAGATTTCTTAGCCATATATATTGTATACATATAATCCTTGGTCATAGGTCAATCACATTCCAATCTGCATTAAAAACAACTCTGGCCAAGTGGGGTTTTATAGAAAGATGAGAAATACAAACTTTCCATTCGGACTGGGATTTCCATTTTAGTAGATCAATAATCTAAGATCTTAACCCATCTTGAAATGTCAGTTCTCTGCTTCCAGCCTCTTCTCATATGCCTATGTCAAACCCATTTATTTCTTGTTTGCTTGTTTTTTTTCCTCTGTACATTTGGGAATTCTAATTACCAGGAATGTGTGTGTATCTAAAACAAAGGCTATGTGTTGTATTATACCACTGTCTCAGAGCTCTGGCCCACTTTAAACAGGTTTTGTATAGTTCCACCTTGGTCAAAGATAGGGTGTTCCTTTCTATCACCATCATTCCACAAGGTTACCAAGTCTTTCATCTTGGGGGAGAGGTTAGGGTGCTTCAAGTTCTCTGTCAGATGGGCAGAATCTCAGGGCACAAACTGAGTGACAAAACTGAGGCTCTGGGCTGGCCACTGGCAATTGGTAGTCCTTACTAGCTGACAACTCTTTGGTGACATGCTTCCAGGCCATTGCTTAGTAGGAGTGCAAATGATTACAGGCTCACTGGTCAGTGGTCCATAGTCTAGTTGGTCATTTTGGCTCCTCCCATTCCTTTCTTCTTTCTCAGCAAGGCAAGAATGTTTTTCACCTTACTAAAGACTTCTGATGGCCTAACTCACTATAGTCTTTGTCCCTTTTTTTTCCAGTCCCATAGTGTGTAACTCTTGTCTACCTAGGTAGGGCAGGGGAGGAGAAGGGAGCCTTGGTTTACAAGTAAAATTATAATTTAGTGTGGGGCAATCACATTGATCAATATTTCAAAATCTACTCATTCATGCTTTGAAACCCATAAAGCACTATTTCCTTCTCTTTCTACTTGATTGGTGGCTGCTTCTCAGTCTCCTTTGTTGGGTCCTCCTTACCCTTTTTGATGTCATCCCTCCAGGATGGCTAGATAGTAGAAAAGAAAGTTGGCTGGCACAGTGGCTCACACCTGTAATCCTAGCACTTTGGAAGGCCGAGGCAGATGGATTGCCTGAGCTCAGGAGTTTGAGACCAGCCTGGATAACACGGTGAAACCCCATCTCTACTAAAATACAAAAAATTAGCTGGGCATGGTGGCATGCACCTGTAATCCCAGCTACTCAGGAGGCTGAGACGAGAATCACTTGAACCCGGGAGGTGGAGGTTGTAGTGAGCTGAGACTGGGCCACTGCACTCCAGCCTGGGCGACAGAGTGAGACTCCATCCAAAAAAAAAAAAGAGAAAGAAAATAAAGTTTTATTCACATCAGTTTACAAACTTGGAGAGATAGTCTCTGGCTTGAACTGAAAGTGGTGCTCTCTCTAAAGAACAAAGAGAAGGTTAGAGATTTTACAAAAAAGAGGAATGTTACATATTGCTCTTTGAGAAAGTCCGTTGGCACTAATAAGGGTGTGGGAAGCTGGCAAGCTCCAATTGGTGAGCAACTGCAGTGGGCAAAATTAGTCCCAGAGTTGCAGCAAGTTATCTCAAAAGCTATAGATAAAACTGGTTTGGGCTTATAATAAACAATTTTGGCAGTCAAGCTTACAGAGAATAACATTCCTGGAGCAATGTTTTGTACCCTGAGTGCTTCCCCCAGCTAATTTCTTGACTTTGTTTTATTAGATACAACAAGAATGACCCAATTCTTATGATCAGCTTTCACATTTCTTAGCATTTACCACCACCTGACACATTTTTATATTTGTTTTCTGTTTACCCCACTAGAAATGTAAGCTCCATGAGAACAGAGACGTTACCACTTTATTTATGTCCTTAGTGCCCAGAACAGTATTTGGCACATGGCAAGTACTCAGTAGTTGAATGAATGAATGAATGAATGAATCAATCAATCAATCAATCAATCAAGGCTGAAGTTTAAGTATGTTGTTTAATGAATGCCAGGAGAGAACATAAAGAAATAAACAGAATAAGCCTGGCATGGTGGCTCACACCTGTAATTCCAGCACTTTGGAAGGCCAAGGTGGGTGGATCACCAGAGGTCAGGAGTTGGAGACCAGCCTGGCCAACATGGTGAAACCCCGTCTCTACTAAAAATACAAAAAATTAGTCAGGCATGGTGGCACGTGCCTGTAATCCCAGCTGCTCAGGAGGCTGAGGCAGGAGAATCGCTTGAACCTGGGAGGTGGAAGTTGCAGTGAGCCAAGACTGCGCCCCTGCACTCCAGCCTGGGAAACAAAAGCGAAACTCCATCTCAAAAAAAAAAAAAAAAAAAAAAAAAAAAAGACATAAACAGAGTAACAAGAACCTTGCTCATTCAATAAACATTCATCTACGACCTATGTGGCTTCAGCTTTGTACTAGGTGCTAAATACATGGGATCCATGCAGACATGGCCTTTGCCCTGTTGGAGACTTGTTCCAACCATAGTCCCATATAGGGGTGTCAATTCCAGAAGTCCAAACCTAAGAGACTGAAGACCAAAGAGAGGATCAGAGTTCCAGTTTCCTTTATACATACCTCACTTTACCCAGGGTAATGGACAGCTAGAATAACCTCCTCTTTCAGGGGAGAGATGTCCCTACCATTTGCACATTACCTTGCACCTTCAACTTGATTACTATTTAATATCATAGCTCCAATATGTCATCATGTGCGCAAGAGATACACCACAGTAAGCGAATTCACAAGAGGGTGATTTATAAGCCATGTTATTATTTATTATGAGAAATAATGTTATGAGAACTGCATAGGTTCAAGAAGAGACCAGAAAAGTCACCTACTAGATCATTCAGACATGAAGGTTACTCCCTATCAACCTCAATTGAAATGCAAATCAAAACAGAAATGTCCAACTCTCTTAGGAGGCAACAAGCATCCTGAGACCCTGGGTCCTGTCTTTCATTTCTGCACCCTTCTGGTCTGAAACAGCGGCCAGTTCTTGTTTGATGTAAGGAATAGTAGTACCCAAGGGCTCAGGAGTTCCGCCTCTCTTCTCCAGCTCTAGGAAAAGAAACGAACCATAGAGATGTGGTTTCCTAGAGATCCGGGATGAGGGGGGCGGTGCAACCGGAAGTCGCAGTATCCTCGGCTCGGCCATTATTCTGTGCCTCGGCTGCCGCAAGGGCTAGTTCCTGTGTCATCTCCTAGCGGCCTGGCGCCGAGGCGGCGGTACCCAAGGCTGGAGCCGCAGCGGGAGCCCCCGGTGAGCGGGGTGGGCTCGAGGGCGGGTGGGCGTGCAGGGAAGGCGACCCGGGACGCGGGCCTGAGCTTGCTGGGACTGCACAGCCCTCGGTAGCCCCTCCCGGGCCCTGACGCCCGGCACGGTCCGTCCCCAGCTCCGTGTTGGGGGTCGACGTCGTGGCCTCGGGTGGGCACGCAGCCGGCCCGGAGGAGGTACTGAGGACAGCAGCTCCGAGTCTGTGTGTGTCTGTGAACGAGTGCTCCTGTCTAACGGACTCCACTGGCGCTTTGAGAAGAGCTGCCTCAGCAGCCTGCGCCCCCAGCTCAGGCCTTTCTGCTCTTCCTCAGTTTTCTCTGAGGCTAATGCACAGAAACATTCTGAGGCTTCCCTATACCCATGGCGCCCAGACTCCTGAGGACGGATTTTTGTTTGTTTGTTTTAAGGGATGGAACAATTTTAGTTTTTTTAGTCTTTTAGTTTTGTAATATAATGGTATTTAAAAATCAAACTTGAAACCACCCATACTACCATTACTTCAGGCAATGCATTTTCACCCAAAGTACTAAGACCGTAAACTCAGAATAAATGCTGGCCTTACGCGCGCGCGCACACACCCACACACACACACACACACACACACACGCGCACACTCATTGCCAACCTGTCAGCGACGATTGTTACTGGTTTTCTCTTTTTGCAGCTTGCCAGATTAAAGCTTTGTCGTGGACTGGTGTTTGGAAACCGTTGTTTTAGAACAGTTGTTGTTTGGGTTTCATAAGTCTCTTCGTAGATGGAATTGTTTTGGACTTCTGGAATTAGAATCGCTGAATTCAGAATTTGCTCCCATATCTCAACTAGCTAAGTGGCTTTGAGTGGATTCGCTCCTCTGATCCTTTTGTTCTTTTCAACTTCTGCCTTGAAAACCTTTTGTGAGACGCAAATAAAATGTATGTTTAAGAATTTGTTATTTTTATGTTATTTGAAAATTATTCGAAATTCTTTTTAAAAATTCCTTACCATTACCCCCAGATCAGTTACCAAGGACTGCCAAGTTTTTCTCAATTATCTTATCCCTACTGGGGGATGAGTAAGTTCCTACCTCGTTTAGAACTTAAGTCATGTGTTTATTACAAAAACCTAACTGATCTTTCTTGATATCCAGTCCTCTCACCCCCACCATTCCTCACTGATAGAATCCTGACACAACTAGACTCTCCTCATGCTCGGAGTGGAATAGGTCTTTCTAATTTTGGTACAATACCCAGAAGTCGTAAAAGATTGACTGCATGGCAAAAAACACTTTAAGCAAAGTCACATGGCACATATAGTCACAAAGACACTTGACAAACTGAGAAAAATTTGCAGCTGCCATTGTAAACAGAGGACTAATTTTCCTGTGATAAAAGTGTGTACAAATTAACAAGACCCAATACCTCAATAGAAACATGAGCAAAATATATGAATAGTTACTTCAAAAAATATACAAGTGACTCAATATATTAATTCATTCAAAATGGAAGTTAAAAATTTGGCAAAGAGCACACAACTTTGAGAACCGTATTGGTGAAAGTGAGGAAAGGCACTCCCATACAACTGTTTTTGATGGAGGTATAAATTATAAATTGGTACAGTCCTAATGAGGTCAAATTGGTAGTATCAGAATTATACATGCATATACATTTTGACTCAGCAATTCTGTTTCAAGGAATTTTTCTTATATATGCCTACACACATCCAAACTGATGTATGCCCAGGATTATTCATGATAATATTGTTGGTAATAAGAAATGATTGAAAACTACCCAAACAAACCATCAGTGCTGGCATGAATAAATTATGATACATCTATGCATCCATAAAAATGTGGAGAAGGACTGTGTATTGACAGGAAATATCTCTAAGACATGGTATTATTGAGAAGAAAATGTAGCATGTCATTCATGGTGTCCTACCATTTGTGAAAATAAGGGAACTAGATAACGATATATGTACACACACATATGCAGAAATAACTGGAAAGATAAGAAGCTAACGGAGAAGGAAACTTTACACAGTATTCATTTTATAATTTTAAATTTTGAACCAAGCGAATATATTACTATTTTTAAAAATAAGGAAAAATGTAAAGTAAAACCTTTTTAATGCTTAAATGTAAGTAAAACTGCTGCACTTACAGGACAGGATCATCTCCTCAGAATACTGCCTCTCAAGAGCAGTAGTTAGAATTTAACTTCTGTTTACCTCTCTGCTCTACTCCTACACTCTTGCCTCTGAAGTTCACTTTCCTTCTCTGGTCTTCCTTCACAGAGTTATGTGTCCTCCCTTGCTTTTGAAAATAGAGTTTCTTTCTTCCTGGAATGGCTTTCCTCATAGTCCAATGATCCTTTTATTTTTCCTTAAAAGCCCAGTCCAAAATTACCTTTCATGGCTGGGTGCAGTGGCTCACGCCTGTAATCCCAGCACTTTGGGAGGCTGAGGCGGGCAGATCACGAGGTTAAGAAATTGAGAGCATCCTGGCCAACATTGCGAAACCCCATCTCTACCAAAAATACAAAAATTACCTGGGCATGGTGGTGCGAGCCTGTAGTCCCAGCTACCTGGGAGGCTGAGACAGGAAAATTGCTTGAACCCATGAAGCAGAGGTTGCTTTGAGCCGGGATCACGCCACTGTACTCCAGCCTGGGTGAGAGAGTGAGACTCCATCTCAAAAAAAAAAAAAAAAAAAAAAATTACCTTTCGTGAATCCTTTCTGTAGTTTTATGTTCTCCTATTACTTGTACTTTAACATTACATTGAAATTATGTTTATATTTCTGACTCCCCTATTTGTTATAAACAAGCTGTCTTTAAGGGTCTATGTGTTCAAATAAAGAGGATGCTTTCATATGCTTTCTGATGGTGATGTAACTATTATAACCTTAAAAGCTTAAAAATGTTTGTACCCTTTAGCCCAACAATTTTCTCCTAAGAGTTTATCCTGAAGAAATAAGCAGAGATGTAACTAAAAATTTGTTAGCAAGGATAGCCATTGTGACCTTATTAATAATTAGGGAAAGTTAGAATTAATCTATGATAATTAAATTGTGATAAGGACATAGTTCAGAATAATAGCAGTGATTGTTTTCTGGTTTTGTGTGTTTTCTGGTTTTATAAATTTTTGGTTTTATAATTAGAAAAATGTGTTATTTCTAAAGAACAGATGACTTCTAGAGAGCAAGTCTAAGTTCTGTATAATAAAACCTTATTCATATTTATCCATCTATGGGACTAGATGTGAAAGGAAAAGAAAAAATGGGAAATTTATCCAAATATTTTGATTAACAGAATGAACAATTTTCAGAGAATTAAAGGCATATAAAGCAAAACTACACAGAACTTAATTCATCCTTTCTTTGTTAATTGAGGAGGTGGTTAGGATTTTATCTCATATGTATCATGATTAATGATTACTTGTTAACTCTGCGGAACACAGGAAAGAGTGCTAGTTACGGAAGGGTAATAAGTAACATTTAAACCCATATACCAGGCACTGTTCAAAAACTTGAAATGTATTATACATCAAATTCTCATCACAACCCCAAGAGGTAGGGACTGTTACTATCCCTATTTTACAGGTTAAGAAACTAAGGTTCAGAAGTGAGGTACTTGTTCCAGGTTGCACAGGAGTAGTAAGGTGCTCATTGTTAGAGTGGTAAAGAGTCTATTGTAATTAGATGAAGGGATCCTATGAATAAAGACCAAAGGAAGTTCATATGTTTGGTTTCAGCAGTCGTGCAGGTAACATGAGTGTTTGTGTCCCAGAGCCTTAGGCAGGGGGTTTCTGTCAGAGGAAGCACTCTCTAGAACCTGGAACCTTGTACTGACAAAGGTTCTCTCTATTACGGGGAGCTGACTGGGGCCTGTAAAGCTCAGTTGTTTCTCTGGGCTAACTTTAACAATGATTTCTTGAGATCTTGTAGATGATACTCTCCAAGCTCTAAGGAAGAAGTCAAGCATTAAGGAGACCTGGACTGGAGAGGAGCCTTTTTCAAAAAACAACAATGACAAGAGAAAATTGGGCCCACAATGCTCTGAGACAAGAGGGCCTTGTGAAGGGGAAGGATGATACCTGGAAATGGGGAACCAGCTTCCAAGGAAGCAGCTCCTCTGTTTGGGAGACCTCCCACCTACACTTTAGACAATTACGTTACCATGAGACATCTGGACCCCAGGAGGCCCTGAGCCGGCTCAGGGAACTCTGTCGCCGGTGGCTGAGACCAGAAGCACGCACCAAGGCACAGATCCTGGAGCTGCTGGTGCTGGAGCAGTTTCTGAGCATCCTGCCTGGGGAGATTCGGACCTGGGTACAGCTCCATCACCCTGGAAGTGGCGAGGAGGCTGTGGCCCTGGTAGAGGAGCTGCAGAAAGACCTTGATGGACCAGCAATACAAGTGAGAAAGGCAGAGAGGGGCGATGGGTGTTGGGATGAAAGGAAGGAAAGAATTGAGGCTGGGCTAGAGGGTGATCCTGTGATTTTCATTAAAAATTAATAGCACACTAGCAACCCTAACGATAATTAAAGCAGGCCCATGAGTATTCAGACCATAGAATATGTCTGTAGAGAAACGGGTTTATGTTGAGGTCTTTGGGTCCAACTCAGAAGCAGCATAAAAACATTGACTCTGTTTTGTCCCCTGGGTAATACTTGCTAATGCTGAGTTTGGATCAAGAACCTGAAGAAGAAATGTTGAAAAGTTTTTCCCTAAACGGAAGCCTATGTATTGTTTCTATAATTCTGTTTGGAATGGTAATGAACACCTAGAGTATAAAAGGCAATAGCAGGCCAGGCACAGTGGCTCATGTCTGTAATCCCAGCACTTTGGGAGGCTGAAGTGGGAGGATCACTTGAGGCCAGGAGTTCAAGACCAGCCTGGACAACATGGGAAGACCCCATCTCTACAAAAAAATTAAAAATTAGCCAGGTGTATTGGCGAGTGCCTGAACTCCCAGCTACTTAGAAGGCTGAGGTGGGAGGATCACTTGAACCCAGGAGGTTGAGGCAGCAGTGAGCTATGATTATACCATTGCCCTCCAGCCTGGGTGATAGAGTGAGATCGTGTCTTTAAATACATACATACATACATAAAATGGCAGTAGTATAACAAGAATGAAGCTTTCCAAGTCTTGGTAAGATCTCTTGTGTGCCCTACTAGGGATCTGCAAGCCAAGGGACTGCGCTAAGATATTTGCTTCTGATAAGATTTATATCCTTGACCATTAGATTGGAATCTTAATATAGCATCTCATGTGTGTGAGATTTCTTTCTGTACATCTGTAGCTCACTAAAAACATTTCTGTATAAGACATCTGAATCATAACCCAAACTTGGGTGTGGCAGTAAGGATGGGCCTGTTTGTTTTAATCATAATGTGGAAAATTTTAGAGCTATATATTTCATTGCAAATTACTAATACATCCTCATTTGAGAGAGAAGAAAACTGAGGCAGACGTCTAGCTGGCCTCAAAACCCAAGTGCCTTGGTGCCAATTTTAGTGTTAGTTGTATTTGAGCACAAAGGGTTAGGTAAAGGGGTCAATAAGCAGATGGTAAATAAGTAGAAGAGATGTGACTGAAGTCCAGTCTAAAACTAAGTCTGAAGCTAAAATCCATGCTCTTAATTACTGCTTATTACTTCCCATTCCCTCCTTAACCCACACCCAGGTCTGGCTTCTGTTCCCACCGTTCTGTACAGTCTCCTCTGGGAGAGGTCACCAGTGCCATGAGTGGGGCTCGAGGGCAGCTCCATTGTTCTCAATGCAAAGCTTTACTGCTGTTTTGATGCTCCATACTTGAGGTGGGTCTCTCTGATCTCACAGGTCTAGATTGTGGGCAGAAAGAGGTCCACAGTGCTTAGGTGAGTCCATTTTCTTAAGGAACAAGAAGAACCAGCTTATTTTACTTGTTTCCAGGTTCCAGTCCTTGTCCAGGATCAGGACACTCTCCAGAAGGCGGTGAGTGCCCCAGGAACAACACTTCCTCCTGTACTTCCTGGCAGCCACATAGCAGCTGAAATTTGCCCGCATCCTCCTACTGACCTAGTGGCATTCAACCTCCAGGATCCTCAGCATGGTATTTACTCAGTGCTCTGGGCTTTGGGCTGTTCCAGGACCCTTTCTGTGGCTCATCCCCCTACTTCTGGGAAGTTGCTTCCTCTGCTACCCTGTCTAGGAATCTCTTACAGTGCCAATTTCTTTCTGCTGTTCCTGCTGTTCTCTTTTTCTTTCTTGGGCCCCTCTGATCTTGTATCCACTCTTTTTGTTTGTTTGTTTGTTTGTTTGTTTTTTTGAGACGGAGTTTCTCTCTGTCGCTCAGGCTGGAGTGCAATGGCGCGATCTCAATCTCGATCTCGGCTCACTGCAACCTCTGCCTCCCGGGTTCAAGCCATTCTCCTGCCTCAGCCTCCCGAGTAGCTGGGACTACAGGCACGCACCACCACACCCAGCTAATTTTTTTGTATTTTTAATAGAGACGGGGTTTCACCATGTTTGCCAGGATGGTCTCAATCTCTTGACCTCGTGATCCTCCTGCCTCAGCTTCCCAAAGTGCTGGGATTACAGACGTGAGCCACTGCGCCCAGCCTTGTATCCGTTCTTATTCCTACTCTTTTTGTTATTCCACTTCTGCAAGTGGGGGTCACTCAGAAAAAGTTTGTAGGTCCCATATGCAGCTTTTTCTCCTTCCTCAGATTCTCCTGCCCCTGAAGCTTCTGCCCTTTCCCAGGAAGAGAACCCAAGAAATCAATTAATGGCACTTATGCTCCTAACGGCCCAGCCCCAGGTAAGGTTTGCATCCTCTTTCCTTCCCAACTGCACAGCCTAACTGGCTGAAGTGCCCTCTCTCATCCTTGTCCTTCGATGTCCAGTCAGTTCCCATTTCTAAATCAAGGTCTATGCTATTGGAAGACAGACTTTACATGTGATCTCCTTATGTCTCCCTGATGTCTATTGTGCACTCACGGCCTCACAGTGTATTCCTTCACCAGAAGTGAAGGGAACCTTTCCACAGGCAACTTCGTGGGCATTGGTAATCTCACACACACCTGTTATTTCAGGAGTTGGTGATGTTCGAGGAGGTGTCAGTATGCTTCACTTCAGAGGAATGGGCATGTCTGGGCCCAATCCAGAGGGCCTTGTACTGGGATGTGATGCTGGAGAATTATGGAAATGTGACCTCTCTAGGTAAGGACTCTTCTTTCTGTGATGCTTACCTTTATTTTCCCTTTATTTGTTTTCTGATTATAAAAGTAGCGTATACTTATTTTGGGAAACACCAAATATTACAAAGAAGAAAAAAAACCTTCCTTAACATCGCTATTTCCAGATAACTATTATCATTTTGATATATTACCTTTCTGTTTTTTCTATATGTTTGAGGGATTTTTTACATTGTTCAAATGTGTGTGTTTGTGTGTCTGTGTACAGTTTGATAGCTTGCTTTCCTTGTGTGTGTTCTCACATGTTACAAACTCTTTGCAGTTATTATCTATATTGGCTATATGATTTGTACCATAATTCAGTCAGCCATTTCCTTATTTTGAATAATTGCTATAATAATCATCTGTCTCTGTGCCTAAGGCCTTCTAAAATGTTTTATTATTTTTAGAGGTACAATTACTGGGCATAAGTGTTTGAATGGCTTTAAGGCTCTTGCTTCATATTGCCAAATTCCTTTCTGTAGCAATCCCTGTTCTCTCTGTTCTTAGCAGTAATGTATAAGAACACTCCTTTTGCTCTGCCTTCATTTGTACTGAGTAATCCCACAATTCTAAATTGTTGCTAATATAATTTTAAAATTATATATTCTAAAATAGATTTATTTGATAAATAATAAAAGAATATTTAAAAAATTTTTGTTAGCCATTTTTGCTTCCAGCAAACATTAAATACCTATCGTGGTACAGCTGTGAAAATGATGTGATTCTGCCCTTAAATAGCTTACGATGGTTTAGGAGTTTATTACAGGAATATTAAATATGCAAGGCAGAGTAAAATAATTGGTACAAGAGTGGCATAAAACTGGTGTGATGGAAATGCAGAAAACAGGGCAATAATTTCATTCCTGGGGATTAGGAAAGGCCATAAAAGAGGTAGCATTTATACTAGAACTTGAAGAAAAGTGTAGAATTCTGTTTGGAGAAATCAACATTCAGAATTGGGTAATCAGTCACAGGAACTAATTTTGACTGAAATACAGATTTAAAGTATCAGTTTAAATGGCTGCAGAGTATTGCATGGTCCGTGTATCATGCTTTACTTTGACAGCTTTATGATTCTGAATGTTTCTATTCAAGAACATTACATAACATTCCATTTTTTCTGTACTGCCTTTGTATGTGTCAGGCATGTTTTAAAATCGTCTAGATCTTGCATATTTCTGGTAATATTTATTCTTTGGAATTGGAGTCTTTTCTGATATTTTCTAATTGTCATTTGCATATATGAAAGTACTGGTTTTTTGTATATTAATTTTGTACCTAGCAACTTTATTATTTTATTGTCTTTAATAATTTATACTGTATATTTTCACACTTTTGAGACTGTATCCTTTAGTATCTCAGCAGTGGCAGTGGTGGGTCAAACAGTCTGTAGATTTTATACTTTGATACATATTCGCAAATTATTTTCTACCAATGATACTTGAATTAAACTCCCGCAGAAAGAGCACACAGGAAAGCCAATTTCCCCTGGATATGCTCACAATTTGGTCAGTCTTTTAATTAAATCTTTGCTAGGTAGATAAAGAATACCATCTTTTGTTTGTTTGTTTTTCATGTTTTCATTATTTGTGTGATTGAAGTCTCTTCATATGTTTACTCGTCATTTTACTCCTATTCATACACTTGCTATATATAGAACTACTGCTAATGCTTTGCCAGTTGTTGCATATGTTTTTCCCATTTGTTTGCCTTTCAATATTATTAATTTTTTTTTAAGCCTTAGAAAACCTTTTATGTTGTCAAACTTAGGAGTATTTTCCTGTATGGTCTTACTGGTCTTTTTCCTCATAAAATTATTTTTTAAACCCACCTGTATTTTCTTTTTTTTTTTTTTGAGATGGAGTTTCACTTGTTGGCCAGGCTGTAGTGCAATGGCACGATCTCAGCTCACTGCAACCTCTGCCTCCTGGGTTAAAGCGATTCTCCTGCCTCAGCCTCTCAAGTAGCTGGGACTACAGGCACCCACCACCATGCTCAGCTAATTTTTGTATTTTTAGTAGAGATAGGTTTTGCCATGTTGGCCAGGCTGGTCTTAAACTCCTGACCTCAGGTGATCCACCTGCCTCAGCCTCCCAAAGTGCTGGGATTACAGGCGTGAGCCACCGTGCCCAGCTGTATTTTCTTAAGATATTTTTATCATTTTATTTTGATATTTAAGCTTTAATCCATCTTGATATTTATCAATTTATCTTGATATATAGAATGACATAGACATCTCGTGGAGGGGTTTTGTTGTTTTTTGAGATGGCAGTCTCACTACGCTGCCCAGGCTGGCCTCAAACTCCTGGCCTCAAGCAAACCTCCCACCCTAGCCTCCCAAGTAGCTGGGACTCTAGGTATGCACCACCCTCCTAGCTTGTTTTTTAACCCAAGTGACTTTCAGTAGTTCCAAAGGTATTTATTCGGTAATCAATCTTTTCTAAAAATTTTAAAATAGACTATATGGATTAATTGGCTAATTTTATGAAACATACTTACTGTGGACCCATACCTCATGCTGTACACTAAAATAAATTCCAGATAGGTCTAAGAGTTAAACTAAAAAAAAAAAAAAAAAAAAAAAAAAAAAAAAAACAATAAAATAATGTAGTTGCTTGATTATTCCAGCTCTTTGAAGAAAAAGAAACTTGAACGTACTTTAATAAATTAAAAAAAAAAGCGTGCACTTCAATGTTGGGGCTTTGGGCAAGCAGATGCCCAGTGTTTATTTCCACTGACTTAGTAACTCTGATTTGAGGGGGATACATTAAAGAAATGGTTCAAAAAGAGGAAATAAAAGTCATATGTCTAAAAATAGTCCCAGGTAACTTGATGGTTAAAAGTTGGGCAAAACAAATTCCCTAAGATAAAGTACTAAGCAGAGCATGGTGTTTTGACCTAATAGTATATTATGACACTATCAAATATTATGACAACTCTGTGTACCCAATTTTCATGCATCGATAAACTGTGGTAGAAAAGCAGACTCCCAGATAACTTGTACATACTACTTCAGTGTGTAAAATGTTTGTATATGTTTCTTTAGGAGATTGGACTAAAATTTGAAGGAAAGTATTAAGAAATATTGAGTACCTCCTGTGTCAGGCTTAGCCCCTGCCTTAAAGTACATTCAAATTGGAGAGATAGACATTTCCACTTATAATGGAAACATTCTGTATAATAAAAGTATGCATAAGTTTATGTGAGCCCATAGGAGCCTGGGAATGATGGAAGGATTGGGACAGCGGGAGGAGGAGATGGATGGTTCCCAGTTCCTCCACCAGGAGGGAAAGATTTATAGCAGTTTTACTGAGGTGTATTTAACATGCCATAAAATTCACCATTTAAAGTGTACAGTTCAGTGGTTGTTGTGTATTCACAGAGTTGTGCAACCATCCACAGTAATTGAAAAACATTTTCTGCCGAGCGTGGTGGCTCACGCCTGTAATCACAACACTTTGGGAGGCCGAGGCGGGCAGATCATGAGGTCAGGAGATCGAGACCATCCTGGCTAACACAGTGAAACCCCGTCTCTACTAAAAATACAAAAAAAATTAGCCAGGTGGCGGGTGCCTGTTGTCCCAGCTACTCGAGAGGCTGAGGTGGGAGAATGGCGTGAACCCGGGAGACGGAGCTTGCAGTGAGCCGAGATCGTGCCACTGCACTCCAGCCTGGGCGACAGAGTGAGACTCCGTCTCAAAGAAAACAAAAAAAATTTCATCAACCCTTCAGCAGTCCACCTTCATTTCACCTAATTCATTCCTCCAATCCAGCCCTAGCAGGCACCAATCTGCTTTCTACCTCTATAGATTTGTGTATTTGAAACATTTCATATAAATGGAATCATGCAATATGTAGTCATTTGTGATTGGCTTCCTTTACTTAGCATAGTGTTTTAAGGCTTATCCATGTTGTATCAGGTATCAGTTCTTTATTCCTTTTTATTGCCAGATATTCCATTGAATGGATATATCTCCATTTATCAGTTGATGAACACTTAGGTACTTCCACTTTTGGTCCATTATGAATAATGCTGCTGTGAACATTTGTGTACAATTTTTTGTGTGGATATAAGTTTTCATTTCTACCTAGGAGTAGAATTGCTAGGTCTTATGATAACTCTGTATTTAATCATTTGAGGAACTTCCAGACTGTTTTCCAAAGCAATTGCACCATTTTACACTCCTACCAGCAGTGTATAAGGGTTCCAGTTTCTCTACATCATCCCTAACACTTGATATTATCTGTCTTTTTTATTTTAACTATCCTAGTGGGTTTGAAATGATATCTCACTGTGGTTTTGGTGTGCATTTCCCTGATGGTTAGTGATGTCGAGCAACTTTTTATGTTCTTATTGACTATATGTATGTCTTTGGAGAAAACTGTCTATTCACATTCTTTGTCTATATTTTAACTGGGTTATGTGTCTTTTTATTACTAAGTTGTAAGAGTTCTTTATATATTCCATATATAAGTCCCTTAACAGATATATGACTTATAAATATATTCTCCCATTCTGTGGGGTCTTGCCCTGTTGCCCAGGCTGGAGTGTAGTGGTGCGATCATTGCTTATTGCAGCCTTGAACTCCTGGGCTCAAGTGATCCTCTCACCTCAGCCTCCTGAGTAGCTGGGATTACAAATGCACCCCATCAGCCTGGCTAATTTTAAAATTTTTTGTAGAGACAGAATCTTACTGTGTTGCCCAAGCTGATCTTGAACTCCTGGCCTCAAGCGATCTTCCTGCCTCAGCCTCCCCAAGTGCTGGCATTATAGGCATGAGCCACTGGGCCTGGTGACTTTTCCCTTACTTGATGGTATCCTTTCAAGGACAAAGTCATTAATTTTGATGAGTTCCAGTTTGTTTGTTTTTTTTCTTTTATTGCTTCTGCTTTTGGTGTCCTATTTAAGAAATCGTCACTAATCTAGGGCCGGGAAGATTTATGTCTATGTTTTCTTTTAAGTTTTAGCTCTTACATTTCAGTCTCTTATCCATTTTGAGTTAATTTTTGTATATAGTATGAGATAAGGATCCATCTTCATTCTTTTGCATATGGCACCATTTATCCCAGGCACCATTTGTTGAAAAGACTGCGCTTTCCCTATTGCATTGTTTTGGCACCCTTTTAAAAAAAACCAGTTGATTATAAATATGAGGGTTTATTTCTAAAGTCTCAATTCTAGTCCTTTGATCTATATGTCTACCCTTATGTCAGTATCACCCTCTCTTACTATTTTGGCTTCATAGTACATTTTGAAATAAAAACGTGTGAGTCCTCCAACTATGTTCTTTTTCAAGATTGTTTTAGCTACTCTAGGTCTCTTGACTTTCCATCTAATTTTGATATCAGCTGGTCAATATCTTTGAAGAAACAAGCTGAGATTTTGATGGGGATTGCAATGAATCTGTAGATCAATTTGAGGAGTACTGCCATTTATTAATGTTAAATCTTTTAATCTTTGAACATGAGGTTTCTTTCCATTTATTTAAGCCGTGAGCTTCTTTCAATAATGTTTTGTAGTTTTCAGAATATAAGTTTTTCACTTCTTTTGTTAAATTTATCCTGATCTTGTTTCTGAGACTATTATTAATGTTTTATTAATTTCCTTTGTGGATTATTTAATACTAATGGATAGAAATACCTTTTTTTTTTTTTTTTAAATGAGATGGGATTTTATACGTTTCTGAGGCTGACCTTGAGCTCCTGGGCTCAAGCATTCCTCAGCCTAAACCTACTGAGTAGCTGGGACTACAGGTGTCTGCCACCATGTCAGACTGATTTTTATATGTTGAGCTTGTATCCTGCAATCTTGCTGTACTTATTTATTAGTTTTAATAGTTTTTTAGTGATTTCTAAGGATTGTCTATATGCAAGATTTTGTCATCTGCAAATAGAGATAATTTTACTTCTTCCTTTACAATCTGGATGCCTTTTCTTTCTTTCTCTTACGTAATTGATCTGGCTAGAACCTCCAGTACATGTTGACTAGAAGTGGCAAGAGCAGATAGCCTTTTCTTGTTCTCAGAGAGAACCCATTCAGTCTTCCACCATGAAATATAATTTATTTTAATTTTTTTCAACAGGGTCTTACTCTGTTGCCCAGGCTAAAGTGCAGTGGCGTGATCACGGCTCACTACATCCTCAACTTCCTGGGCTGAAGTAATCCTCCTAATCCTCTTATCTCAGCCTCCCACATATCTGGGACCACAGGCACACACCAAGCTAATTATTTGTTTTTATTTTTATTTTATTTTTTTCTGTAGAGACAGGGGCTCACCATGTTCCCCAAGCTGGTCTCAAACTCTCGGCCTCAAGTGATCCACCTACCTTGGCTTGCCAAAGCACTGGGATTACAGGCATGAGCCACTGTGCCTGGCCAGAAATCCCTTTCTATTCCTACTTTGTTGAGTGTTTTTATCACTATGGAGTGTTTTATCTATTGACATGATAATGTGGTTTTTGTTTTTCATTTTGTTGATATGGTGTATTACATTAATTGGTTTCCTAGTATTATACCAACATTATTTTCCTGTGATAAATCTCACCTGGTCATGGTGTATAATTCTTTTTATGTCCTGCTAGATTTGGTTAGTTAGCATTTTGTTGAGGATTTTTATGTTTGTATTCATAAGCTATATTTATCTATAGTTCTCTTTTTTGTGATGGTTATGTCTGGTTTTGCTATCAGGGCAATACCAGCTTCATAGAATTCGTTGGGAAATGTTTCTGTTTATTGGAAGAATTTGTGAAGAAATGGTATTCTTTTAAGGTTTGGTAGAATTTGCCAGTGAAGCAACCTGGGCCTGGGCTTTTTGTGTGTGGGCAGGAGGTGGGGGTAATTTTTTTTTTTTTTTTTAATTACTGATTCAGTTTCTTTAGGGAAAGACCTACTCAGATTTTCCTTTTTTTCTTGAGTCAGTTTTAGTAGTTTGTGGCTTTCTAGGAATTTGCCTATTTCTTCTAAGTTGTCTTAATTTATTGGCACAGTATCATTGGTAGTATCGTTTATACTCCTTTTTATTTTTTTAAGATCAATGTTAATGTCCAGAGAGTGACTTTAGAGCTTAGTTTTAAAGGGTATAGGTACGGGCTTGGATGGTGACTTGGAAAGAGGAAGAGCAATTCAGGAAGAGGAAAGGACACGGGCAGTGATAGGCAAGAAATGACATGTTTGGGCAGCTGCATGTAGTTCACTGTGGCTACAGTCTAGGGGCGTAAGAGGTACTGACATTAATAGATACCAGAAAAATAGGCAGTGGGTGAAGATATCCCTTTGACTCCACTGGTTATTTCTGCTTTGTCCTGTAGGCAATGAAGAGTTAGGTGTTTTGAGCAGGTAAGTGACATGATCAAATTTACATATTGGAAAGATCATTGACAGAAGGTACGCATGAATTGGAGCAGATGGAAGGTGGGGAGTGTTAGAGGTAGGAAAGCCTGTGTCTCTTTCTTGCAGGCTTCATTCACCAAACGTTATGGAAAGTAACCAGCTCCCTCTATCATTCTGACATTTTTCTACAAAGTCTTAAAAAGCTGAAGAGGCCCATATATTAAATAGTTTAACCAGCTAATTAGCTACTGATATAAGAGTTCCTAATTTCTTAACCATTTTCCATCTCAGTTTAACTACTTGTAACACTTCATTTCCTTAAAGCTTGTTTCATTATATAGAAGCAGCTCCCCCTCTCCACCAGCATTCTTCTTGTCTTTGTTTTTCGTTTGTTTTGTTCTTGTTTTGTTTTGTTTTGAGATGGAGTCTTGCTCTGTCACCCAGGCTGGAATGCAGTGGTGTGATCTCGACTCACTGCAACCTCCACCTCCCCGGTTCAAGTGATTCTCCTGCCTCAGCCTCCTGAGTAGCTGGGATTACAGGTGTGCACCACCATGCCCAGCCAATTTTTGTATTTTTAGTAGAGACAGGGTTTCACCATGTTGGCCAGGCTGTTCTCAAACTCCTGACCTTAAGTGATCTGCCCTCCTTAGCCTCCCAGAGTACTGGAATTACAGGCATGATCCACCGTGCCCGGCCTCTCCTTATGTTTGAAACCTCACTGTGGATAAGGAAACTGAAGTACCAGCATTGGATAAGCCTAAGACACATACCCAGGCCTGCAGCCAGGTGGTGTGGGTAGTGTGATTGGCAGTCCTGCCTGAGTCCTAGAGAGAAGGGCAGTTGAGATGAGATATGAGGGCCTGACCTAAGAATGTCTGTAGTTCAAGTTAATATTTATTGGATCTTTGCCATCCTCATCGTCTCATAAACTTAAAGAAATGTATAATGAAATAAAATGGCTGCACTCTTCTCTCGCTGTTTAGATAGAAGAAAAGTATTGTTATGCAAAGAGAAGATGATGTTACTGTTATTCACATAACTTTACTTATTAGACAGTTTGGGGGAACTGGCTCATAATTTCTCTCACACTTGGGTAGTTTGAAAGTAAACTTCCATGCCGGGCGCGGTGGCTCAAGCCTGTAATCCCAGCACTTTGGGAGGCTGAGACGGGCGGATCACGAGGTCAGGAGATCGAGACCATCCTGGCTAACACAGTGAAACCCCGTCTCTACTAAAAAATACAAAAAATAGCCGGGCGAAGTGGCGGGCACCTGTAGTCCCAGCTGCTCGGGAGGCTGAGGCAGGAGAATGGCGCAAACCCGGGAGGCGGAGCTTGCAGTGAGCTGAGATCCGGCCACTGCACTCCAGCCTGGGCGACAGCGTGAGACTCCGTCTCAAAAAAAAAAAAAAAAAAAGTAAACTTCCAAAACATTTTCATACTGTTCGTATTTTAAAATATTTGAGACTATTGGAGTAGATAGGAACCTTGGAGATTAGTTCAGCCTCATCATTTTACAGATGTTTTCATACTTTTATTCTATTTTCCCTTTTCTTTCTGTATTTCTTCTTTTATGTTTTATGTGTAATTAAGGGAGTTCATAACAGACCTTTTTAAAATGAATTTTAAATTTTCCATTTCTTAATTTTAAACGGAGTAGGAGTTATATATAAATTCTAAGGATTAAGTTGCTTTTCGATGGATTTCTTTTCTGTTGGTTAATTGCTTTCAACCAGTTAAAAAGTATTCATGCCTTAGACTTTTCAAAAATTAAAAATTGCCTTTCAGAGTCCTTACATATATTTTCCTTCCCTTAAAGTTTCCATCTTTCTAACATGAAGAAAATAAAAAAGAAAGTTACTTGTAATACAAGTGGTTCTTGCTCTTCTATCCAAGTTCCTTAGATATGAACCACCTCCATAAGATCCTATGTTTTCTCTCTGGTTTTCCTTGCTTCTGTTTTCTCAGCATTATTTGTATTTTTCCATCTGCTTCCTGAAGACAAAGCACTTAAAAATGTCTCAACCTGAGTTGTATGTTAATCCATTTACAACATCTTGTCAGTGTAGCATTATTCTTTGTACCTTCATTTAATGAAAAGTTTCTCCTTTTTGTATGCATATTAAAGTATGCCTTCCTAGAATGTTTTAAAGTCATTTGAAGATCCTATTCTTCCAAACACAGGGACATGGTAACATTTGCATTTTTAATTCCTTTTACCAGAATGGGAGACCATGACTGAGAATGAGGAGGTGACATCAAAGCCAAGTAGTTCTCAAAGAGCAGACTCTCATAAAGGAACATCAAAAAGACTTCAAGGAAGTGTTCCCCAGGTCCTTGATTTTGAAGAAGAGTGTGAATGGCAAGTTTTGGCAAGTCAGTGGGGAAATGAAACAGATGAAAGGGCAGATACAGTGAAGAAAGGTTCCCTGTGTGAACGAGACAAGAAGAAAAGGACTCCACCAGAGAAACAAGGCCAAAAGTGGAAGGAATTTGGAGACAGCTTGACTTTCAGTTCAGCTATTTCTGAAACTTTAATAGGTACTGAAGGAAAGAAGTTTTATAAATGTGATATATGTTGTAAGCATTTTAATAAAATCTCCCATCTTATAAACCATCGGAGAATCCACACTGGTGAGAAACCTCATAAATGTAAGGAATGTGGAAAAGGCTTTATTCAGCGTTCGAGCCTTCTAATGCATTTACGGAACCATTCAGGGGAGAAACCTTATAAATGTAATGAATGTGGGAAAGCATTTTCTCAAAGTGCTTACCTTCTAAACCATCAGAGGATCCACACTGGGGAGAAACCTTATAAGTGTAAAGAGTGTGGAAAGGGCTTCTATAGACACTCAGGCCTAATTATACATCTAAGGCGCCATTCAGGGGAGAGACCTTATAAGTGTAATGAATGTGGGAAAGTTTTCTCTCAGAATGCTTACCTCATTGACCATCAGAGGCTCCACAAAGGGGAAGAACCTTATAAATGTAACAAGTGTCAGAAAGCTTTCATTCTGAAGAAGAGCCTCATTCTGCACCAGAGAATCCACTCTGGGGAAAAACCCTATAAATGTGATGAATGTGGAAAGACCTTTGCTCAGACCACTTACCTTATTGACCATCAGCGACTCCACAGTGCAGAGAACCCTTACAAGTGTAAAGAATGTGGAAAAGTTTTCATTCGAAGTAAAAGCCTCCTCTTACATCAGAGAGTCCACACAGAAAAGAAAACCTTTGGTTGTAAAAAGTGTGGGAAGATTTTCAGTTCTAAGTCAAACTTCCTTGACCATAAGAGGATGCACAGCAGAGAGAAACCTTATAAATGCACTGAATGTGGGAAAGCCTTTACTCAAAGTGCTTACCTTTTTGACCACCAGAGACTCCACAATGGGGAGAAGCCCTATGAATGTAATGAATGTGGGAAAGTTTTTATTCTGAAGAAGAGCCTCATTTTACATCAAAGGTTCCACACTGGAGAGAATCTCTATGAATGTAAAGATTGTGGCAAGGTCTTCGGTTCAAACAGAAACCTCATTGACCATGAGAGACTCCACAATGGGGAGAAGCCATATGAATGTCAAGAGTGTGGGAAAACCTTTATTATGAGCAAAAGTTTTATGGTCCATCAGAAACTCCATACACAAGAGAAAGCCTACAAATGTGAAGATTGTGGGAAGGCTTTCAGTTACAATTCAAGCCTGCTTGTACATCGGAGAATCCACACTGGAGAAAAACCCTTTGAATGTGGTGAGTGTGGAAGAGCTTTCAGTTCAAACAGAAACCTCATTGAGCATAAGAGAATCCACAGTGGTGAGAAACCCTATGAGTGTGATGAGTGTGGCAAATGCTTCATTCTGAAGAAAAGCCTCATTGGACATCAGAGAATTCACACAAGGGAAAAATCTTATAAATGTAATGACTGTGGGAAAGTCTTCAGTTACCGCTCAAACCTTATAGCCCATCAGAGGATCCACACTGGCGAGAAGCCCTATGCATGCAATGAGTGTGGAAAAGGTTTTACCTACAACAGAAACCTAATTGAACATCAAAGAATTCACAGTGGAGAAAAAACCTACGAATGTCTTATATGTAGGAAAGTCCTTACCTCTAGTAGAAATCTTATGGTACATCAAAGAATCCACACTGGAGAGAAACCTTATAAATGTAATGAGTGTGGAAAAGACTTTAGTCAGAATAAAAACCTTGTTGTACATCAGAGAATGCACACTGGGGAAAAACCTTATGAGTGTGAGAAGTGTAGGAAATCCTTTACTTCTAAGAGGAATTTAGTTGGCCACCAGAGAATTCACACAGGGGAGAAACCCTATGGGTGTAATGATTGTAGTAAAGTTTTTAGGCAAAGAAAAAACCTTACTGTACATCAGAAAATCCACACAGATGAAAAACCTTGTGAATGTGATGTGTCTGAAAAAGAATTCTGTCAGACTTCCAGCATTCATCTTCAACAGAAAATCCATACCATTGAGGAATTGTCTTGGCTACAAAACACCCATGAGTCCAAGATTGAGATTCAGAAAATCTAGTGTCATATATAAAATGGAATAGAATCCCTGCCTACTTAAGTAACTGTTGGACAAATGATATATATTTCTTCTAAGAAAAAAGTTTATTATTTACTCTTTAATAGACAAATGAGTCGCATATAGAAGAAAGTTAATAGGCCGGGCGTGGTGGCTCACACCTGTAATCTCAGCAGTTTGGGAGGCCGAAGCGAGTGGATCACCTGAGGTCAGGATTTCGAGCCCAGCCTGACCAACATAGTGAAACCCCGTCTCTACTAAAATACAAAAATTATCCAGGCATGGGGGCACATGCCTGTAATCCCAGCTACTCAGGAGGCTGAGGCAGGAGAATCACTTGAACCCAGGAGGGCGGAGGTTGCAGTGAGCTGAGAGCATGCTATTGCACTCCAGCCTGGGCAACAAGAGCAAAACTCTGTCTGAAAAAATAAAAGAAAGTTCATCCCAACTTTCAAGTCTACAAAAACATAATTCAAATCTAATAACATAGTTGTAAATGACAGCAACAATATCTTTGTATTAAAAAGTAGACATGGGCTGGGTGCAGTGGCTCACTCCTGTAGTCCCAGGACTTTGGGAGGCTGAGGTGGGAAGATCACTTGAGCCCAGGAGTTGGAGACAAACTTGGGCAACATAGGGAGACCCATCTTTAGTAAATAAAAATAAATTTATTAATAAAATTAAAAATTTAATCATAAAAAGTGGACATTGGTTTTTAAAGTGTGTATAGTATGCATTTTAAAGATAGCGTCACTGCTATAGAAAACCTGAAGACAGTATGATCCAGAATGGTCAGGTGTGGAGTTGAGTGGACAAGAGTCTGCTGATGAGGACAACCTAAGAAGAGCACTGAATTTGGAATCAGAAGACCTACCTTTGATTCCTGGCTTTCCCTTAATGGCCATGTGATGTTATTAAGTCAGCCCTAAAGCCTCAGTTTCCTGTCAAATGTTGACATGATACCTACCTCACAGGGTTGTTGTGAGGGTTACATGAAAGGATCTTTGTGAAAGTGCTTTTTGAAATCATTCAGTTGTCAATAAAGTTGGATAAAAGAGGTTATGGTCAAAGTTTAAAACATGGGATCACGTAAGTTTGTGTATTAAGTCAATATTAGAATGAGGGGGATTCTATGAACCTAAAAGATGCTCATTTTTGTAAGAGGAAGTATGGTGAATAGCCAACTGGAATTTAGTGCTGTAAGAATAATTTTTTTAATTTACCTTTAAAAATAAGGGAGTTAATAGATTATATATCTAGTTTATGTGTATGGAAAAAAATGTTATGGCCAGCCATTAACAGTGATGCTAAGGAAAACAATTTATTTTCCAGCTTTTGAATTTGAAACTTAACAGATGTAGAGTGTTAAAATGGAAGGGCAGTGGTACCCTGCTTTCCCTATCCAGAGGGAAAAAATCCTTGACCGAGCAGTTGAGCTGATGATCCCCGCCACAGTCATTGCCAATTCTAATCAATATTTCATCATTGCTGTCAAATGATAGCCTGTTACTCATGAAACAGCATTCTGTCCCAGCACTAAATTTACTGGGTCATAAATTTTTCTTACGGAGCCAAGCTCTTCACTGATTAAGCCAATGCAGTCAGTGCCCATTAACCCCTGTGAACCATTCTGTGTCCTTGAGTACATTTGTAGGTTTTAACTCAGTCTATATTTTTGAGTTGGTAATTTTTATGTTGTAATTCTCAAAGTTCTGCTTCTGTAGCTGGACTGTGAATAATATCTGAATATGAAGATTATGTTTTTTAATAATGTCAGAGTGGTATTTTGATTATCATAAATGTTACTAATTCAACCCCACAGTTCTTGGGGGCTGGTTCCTCATTAGAATGAAAGATAACCAAGAGTGAAAACTGAAAGGGGCCTAAGGCTTAAAGTCTTAAGACCTGGATGTGGGTCACGTTTTGCCATCTGCCTCAGAAAAAATCTCTTCAGTTCTTGGAGCCTTGAATTCCTCATCTGTCAAACAGGAGGAAGAATATCTACCTCACAAAGTTCTTTTTTTTTTTTTTTTTTTTTGAGACGGAGTCTCGCTGTGCTCCCAGGCTGGAGTGCAGTGGCGTGATCTCGGCTCACTGCAAGCTCCGCCTCCCGGGTTCACGCCATTCTCCCGCCTCAGCCTCCCAAGTAGCGGAGACTACAGGCGCCCGCCACCACGCCCGGCTAGTTTTTTGTATTTTTAGTAGAGACGGGCCAGGATGGTCTCGATCTCCTGACCTCGTGATCCACCCGCCTCGGCCTCCCAAAGTGCTGGGATTACAGGCTTGAGCCACCGCGCCCGGCCGGTTCTTATGAGATAATGAATATGAAAATGCTTCATCTATGTTGTAGAAGAATCACCCCAGCTTATATAATAATTGCAAAGGACATATGTAGTTTAACAGTAGAGACTGCTGTCATTTGCCTCTTCAGCAAGTAACAAAATGTAACATTGCTTAGATTGAGACAGCCCACATAATGTGCCACCTCCTGTGATGTAATAAGCTGAAAAATGTTCAACCTGAATTTCATTAAGCTTCTTGGACCTCATTGCCAGGTTACAGGAAATACAGGAGGCAGAGGAACAAATAAAAGACACCACGAGAAACAAATCCAGAACATGGAATATTGTATAAGAAAGCTGCCCTGGATTCTTCTTCAAAATATGATGATGATGAAAAAGAGAGGGGACTGAAAATTGTTCAAGCTGTCTGAGTCTACTGTGAGTTTATTATACCATTCTCTGCTTTTGTGTATGTATGAAAATTTCCATATGAAAGGTATAAAACATGGATGAGGAGGCTTGTTTTTAAAAGATGATACTAAAGAGCCATTAGATACTAAGAACCAGAAATAGACTCACATAAATGGCCAATTGATTTTTGATAGGGGCAAAAGCAATTCAATGGAGGAGGGATAGCCTTTTCAGCAAATACTGTTGGAGCAATTGGATATCCATAGGCAGTAAACCAACAACTTCAGGACCCAGGACTGAGCTAAGAAGGCTCAGATGACTCAAAAGCATGCTCCTTGGAAGGAAAAAAAAATGTTAAATTGGACTTCATCAAAATTAAGATAATTTGCTCTGTAAGAGACATTTTTACAAAGATGAAAAGATATTACGGGTTGGGAGAAAATATCTGCAAATCATATCCAACAAAGGATTTGTATGTAAACTACATAAAGAACTTTCAAAATTTAACAGTAATAAGTAAATACAATTAGAAAATAAAAGACATTTCACTGAAGTATACATAGCAAATAAGCAAATGAAAAAATGTTCAACATCATTAGGCATGAGGGAAATGCAAAGGAAAATCATGAGATATCACCACATTCCTATCAGAATAGCTAACTTTTTTTTTTTTTTTTAATGGTGGTAACTGCTGGCAAGGATGCAGAGAAACAGGATCTGATACTGTTTCTCTGGAAATGTAAAATGGTATAGCCACTCTGGAATATAATTTGGCAGTTTCTTGTAAAACCAAACATGTGTATGTCATGCCTCAAGAATTGCACTCCTGAGCATTTATCCCAGAGAAATGAAGACTTGCGTTCACACAAAAACGTGTATATGAATGCTCATAGCAGCTTTATTTGTAATGGTCAAAACCTGTAGGCAACCCATATATCCTTCCTTAGATGGTTAAAACAAATTGTGGTTTATGTATTACCATGGAATACTTGTTACTCCGCAATAAAATTGACTGACTTATTGATATCCATAACAACTCAAATAAATTTCAAGAAAATTAATGCTGAGTGAAAATAATCACAAAAGGCCATGTTGTGTATGAAAATGTTCATATAACATTCTCAAAATGATCAAACTATAGAGATGAAAAATGAATTAATGGTTGCCAAAGGTTAGGGATGGTGGGAGGGAAAATGGGGAGAGGGTTGGATGTAACTATAAAGAGGTAGCACCAGGAAAGTCTTGATGGTGATGGAACACTAGTGTATCTTGATTGTAGTGGTGGTTAGACAAATCTGTATGTGCTAAAAATGACAAAAGTATACACACATACTGTACCAATGTTGATTTCCTTTTTCATATTATGTAAGATGTAACCATGAGGGGAAAGTGGGTGAAGGGTGCTATTTTTGCATCTTCCTGTGAATCTATCATTTCAAAATAAAAAGTAAAAACCAACAATGACAACCAAAACCCAAAACTAAAGAGCCATAACTAAATAAAGTGTGTGAAACTGATTTGAAAAAAAAGTTATACATGTTTTAAGACAATTGGGAAATTTGAATATGATTGATTATTAGATGGTATTAGGGAATTTTTGTTAATTTTCTCACCTGTGACGGTGATGGTAGTTTGAAGAATATTCTTAATCTTATGAGATGCATGTTGAAGTATTTGGAATTAATGTTCTGATGTTTACAACTTAAAAAAAAAAAAGATTTTAAGTACGTATTGAGAGATCAGGCAAACATAGCAAAATGTTCGTTGTTGAGTCCAGATGGAAAATACGGGTATTCAATGTGCCATACTTTCAACTTTTATGTACTCTGATATTTTCAAAATAAAATATTTGAGGGGAAATTATCAGGGCTTTTTACAGATTAATGCTGTGTAGCTTCAGGCTCTTGGGTGCGCGCCTCGCCTGAGTGTTCTATCCCTGCTTGGGGATGCACCCCTCCCTGAGGCTCACTTAGAGCTTCCAGCCGCGCAATCCTCCTAAGCGTTTCGCCCCGTCCCTGGTGTGGGGCGACACTGGACACCCATCGAGAGGAAAGCACCTCCGAGATTCCTAGAGAGGCCGGCTTGGCTACTTGGGGAGCCGGAAGCCCATCCCGAGACACTTCCTGTCCGGTCATTGTTCTCGTACCGATGGGAGCTGAGGTCCCGGTCAGCCGGCCTCATGCTGCAGAGCCAGTGAACTCAGGTCGGGCTTCTCAGCTGCGAACAGTGAGTGAGATCGAAGTGGGTGGGCACGAACGTCGAGGGAGAAAGAGGGGCTGTCCCAGGGACCATGGCCCTAGGAGCGGCCCCTGCGTCCTTTCCCTGGGGACACCAGCCTTGTCTGTCCTGGGGTGGGTGAGTTCCCCACAGCCTTGGAATCCCGGCTGCCGCCCACCTGGGGCCTGGCCCGGGAGAGAATGGACCCAGACCAGCCAAGGGGCCAGACAGGTCCCAGGGACGGGGACGCGAGGAGCCTATACGTGGAGAGAATGGATTGCCACGTTTGGAAATAGAGAAAGGACATTGAAAGGGAGCCTTTGATAGAGGGCCCTGTGCCCTCTGGGACCAGAGGTCCGTCTGAATCTGATCAGAAGTCTGATGAGAGTACTCACAGTAGGCAGTCTTGCACATACACAAGGTGGAACTAGTCTTAAGACCTTCCTACCAGATTGAATTCGGATAGTGATGGAAAGAATAATCCTCCAGAATTAAGGTTTGTCACAGGAATGAAAGTATTGCATTACTTAATAAATTCAGTGTATACAGTAAGTGGTCAGTAAGTTGACATGGGGAAAAGAATATGATCACTTCAATAGCAGCAACAGGGGATTGAATAAGATTTAGCACCCTTTTCCAATAAAACATTCACAGGGGGATAGAAGGAAGAATTTCAGTCTCTTCATAAGCAATCAAACTAGTAAGGTTATGTTGCTCACAGGTTAAAAACAGAAACCCTGCTGGCTTAGCTGTGATAAAGGGTTTCTGTTAATTAGTGAGGGTATGAATTGGCATGGTGCTTGTGGAAAGCAATTTGGCAGTACATATCAACCAGCAAATCCTTGAATAATCCTTGAACTCTGATTATTATAAAGGAATAATTCAGCAAAAAAAAAAAAAAATTATTTACAAAGAAAAACTTTTAAATATTAATAAAATGCAAATGTAAACTTTTACTAAATAAATGGTTCATAAATAGGATATGGTTACGTAAATGATAATATAGCCACAATTTAGAATACTATGCCAGAGTGAGGTAGTTCTATATGTATTGTATTGAAAGATTGTTAAGACTATTGTGAAATACAGAAATTGAGTTAAAAAACAATGCAGGTTGCTGAACAGTATATAACTGTGATGATCTAAAGTATATTTTTGAAAAATAAGCAGTATGTGTGAAGGTGTACATATAAGTATGTAAATGCAGAGAAAATGGGTTAGGACTCCCATCTAAACTGATAAGTACTTTGTATGTGTGTGTGTAGTGTGTATAGGTTATATATTTAATTCTATATATTTCTGTATTACTTGATCCTTTTTCAATGAAGATTTATCAACACGATAGGTTATTGTGTAGCATTTAAAATAAGCATGAAGAGCCGAGTGTGGTGGCTCACGCCTGTAATCCCAGCATTTTGGGAGGCCAAGGCGGGTGGATCACAAGGTCAGGAGATCGAGACCATCCTGGCTAACACGGTGAAACCCTGTCTCCACTAAAAATACAAAAATTATCTGGGCGTGGTCGTGGGCGCCTGTAGTCCTAGCTACTGGGGAGGCTGAGGTAGGAGAATGACGTGAACCCAGAAAGCAGAGCTTGCAGCGAGCCAAGATCACGCCACTGCACTCCAGCCTGGGGGACAGAGCAAGACTCCGTATCTAAAAAAGAGTAATAATAACCATGAAGAATGGCAACATGAAAGTAATCTTTTTTTAAATCTTAAGTGTAATATTTTATCTCACAGGACATTTGGAAGCTATGGAAAATGTAAAAATCAAATTAAAAAAATGAAAAGAACCTTAAAACTACCTGTAATTACACCACCCAGAGATAACTACCCACTGCTAACATGTTTGTATAAAGACTCCCAGTCTTTTTCTTGGGATCCTTTTGTTCACATTATTTTGTATTCTTGGCAATAAAAAATCTTTTGTTGTAAAATCCTTTTTTAAAAAATGCTATGATGATAATTGTGAAAATATGTATCCCTATAGTCAAAAACAAGAATTTATAAAATCATAATTATTAGTAGTACGGTTGGAGATTTTCCTTTGAAAGAAATATCTTAAATCTTAAAATGTATAGTGGTTATCTCTTTGGAGGTAGACCGAGATGATTTTTCTTAATCATTTGCTGCATTTTTTAAGTTTTTACAATAAAAGTATGTTAACTTTTAATCAGGAAAAAATCAATAAACATTATATAAAGCTGTTTGCAATGTGGTTATTATGGGAAGACATTACATATTTACAGTCCGACCCCTTCATCCTATGAGGGAGGAATAGAGGATTCCATGTCCTACAGTGGCCCCTGGCCAGGCACTGGTGAAATTTGCCAGTGTGTTAAGTGGCATCCAGCAAATCTCTCCTTGGTGCTAACAGTGTTTTCTGATTTCTCAGTAGGCAGTACTCATCTTGGCCCTGGGAAGAAACTCAAGAAGAAGCTTTTGAAACATAAAGCTTAGATGGGGTTTGACCTCTGCTGGGCAGCTCCCATCTGTATGAGTTCCCCTGCTGAGCAGAGAAGATGACTGCAGAATTGAGAGAAGCCGTGGCCCTAGCTCCATGGGGCCCAGTGAAGGTGAAAAAGGAGGAGGAGGAAGAAGAAAACTTCCCAGGTCAGGCATCCAGCCAACAAGTGCACTCTGAGAACATCAAAGTCTGGACCCCAGTGGAGGGTCTTCAGACAGGCCTTGATGGATCAGAAGAGGAAGAAAAGGTAAATTGGGGCCTGAGAGGAAGAGGGGAGGAGATACTTGAAGACCTCAAGGAGTTTAAGAGGGGACTCTGCCCCTCTACTTCCACACCTGGAGTCTTATTTCTTGGGTATGATTCTAGCTTCCAGTCACTTGTAATAGGATAGAAATGTTCTCTTCTGATTGATGTGACATTCAGTACTTTCTATAAACCAGTGGTTCTCAAATTTTGCTACACAGAACCTGGAGAGCTTTTTATAAAATCTTGATGTCCATGCTGTATTCTGTTCCCATTAAATCATAATCCAGGGTCCAAGCACAGTGACTCACACCTGTAATCCCAGCACTTTGGGAGGCCAAGGCGGGAGGATCACTTGAGGTCAGGAGTTCAAGACCAGCCTGGGCAACATTGCGCACCTCGTGTTTTTCTATGCAGAAATACAAAAAATTAGCTTGGAATGGTGGGATGTACCTGTAATCTCAGCTACTTGGGAGGCTGAGGTGGAAGGATTGATTGAGCCCGGGAGGCATAGGTTGCAGTGAGCCGAATTAACGCCACTGCACTCTAGCCTGGGCAACAGAGTGAGACCTTGTCTCAAAAAAAAAAAAAAAAAAGCATCTAGGGGTGGGACCTGGGTATCCATGTTTTTAAAAACTCTTCAGGTGATTTCAGTCAGGTTTTGACAATGCTAACCAGAGCTTCTAAAACTTTAATGTGCATAGGAATCACCTAGGGGCTCTTGTTAAAATAGTTGAAGTTCAGATTCTGATTGAGGACGTCTGGGTATGGTCTGAGAGTCTGCGTTTTCTTTTTCTTTTTTTTTTCAAGCTTGTGGGTGATGCAGATACTGCTGCTGATCTTTGCACCACACTTTGACTCATGAGGCTGTACACTGTGCTGTCCTTAATGTTTCAAACGCACCCCTTACCATTACTAGTCAAATGAGGGCAGAGGTTCCCCCAGAGTCTTTCTGTAATAATATCATCAAAACCTTGCTGCTTTGTTCCTTAGATCCCACAAAAGTTCACTTTGAAAATTCTTCCCATATGCTCTCTCCTCTTATGTACTCACTGATAAGCTAGGTTTAGATTCTGGAGTGAGCAGTGAGGTGCAATCAAAGTAATAAGCAAGAAAGTAGCTGGCTTGCTTCTCTGCCCAACTCACCCTGGGGGTTGGAGGAGACTCTGGCTTCCTTTTCTGTTTTTAAAAATTGTTTTATGGCCTCCAGGAATAGATAATTATGTTCTCATTCTCAAAATTGTAATCACACTACCCCCTACCACCAGTTCCCTCTTAAACACGTTCCTCCTTGTCTCTAGAGTCAGAACATATTCTGGGACATGGCGGTAATCCTGAAAGCAACTCAGGAGGCACCTGCTGCTTCACCCCTTGGCAGCTACTCGTTACCAGGGACTCTGGCCAAGAGTGAGATACTGGAGACTCATGGGACCATGAACTTTCTAGGTATGGTTCAATTCCCTGATTCTGAATCTGACCATTGGGGTTTCTCAAAATCTTTTCAGAGACTGTGGTGGGCATCCTGTTTCCTAGGTTGACCAACAGAGTACTGAGGTATTAAAAGTGTCAAGGAAAGTTGGAAAGACAAATGCTGAAATGCCTGTGCATTTGTTACGGGAAGTGCCTTATTTTGCACACAGGCTCAAGACACCAGACAAACATAGGTTTTGTCCCTAAAACCTAATCAACAGCAATATGGCACCAGGTTCAAGAGGCTGAAGAAGAGACCCAGGGCCAGCAAACGACATGGAGTTTTACTAGATGTTTATATACAGGTTAGACAGTCTAGAGGCAGTGGGCTGGGCACAGGAGAACCACATGCCCCAGCGGCACAGGCTGGGCAGGAGAACTGCAACCGCTTGCCAAAGGCATGCAGTTTATATAACATTTTCCCTTAATTCCCTCCCATGAATGACCTCCACCTGGCAGCCTTAATTTAACACAAAACAAGGGGCCCCAATCCCCTTTAGGGCCCATATTCCACTGAAAGGGGTGGGGAATGGATAAGGAATAGATCTCCAGGTTGGCCACTTCTGGATTCCTTTGCTTGGAACTCCAAACTGTGTTCAGGTGTGTCTGCCATACAAGCTCATTCTCAGGTTATGCTTAAGTTGTTGCCATCAGGTGTTTTTACCATACAATAGGTGAATTCCAAACTTACTTTTTAGTGATATTTATTGTTCAGTGAGTTTCATCTCTGTGCACACATGTAAGCACATGTCCTCTTTATATGCTTTGTAGTTAGCATAGGTTAGTGAGCCTGCAAGAGATGCTAGCTGAGGTAGGATCAGTCAACTTTTGTGGTGATTTTGAGCAAATGCCCTGGAGATGTTCTGTTTTCATAGATCTTTGTGCAAATTATGGAGAATTTTGAGCAGCTATGTCAACCATAATGAGGTTCAAAACTAGGTCTTCATGGAGGGTACTGATGGCTTATCAACTTGTTCTCTCTAAGCTAGGACTAAAGAAAGGGTAGTATGTTCTAAAGATCTCACTGGCAGTGGCAGAAGCTTGCCTGTGGAGGAGTGACATTTAAGTGAGGGTCAAGAATGCAGTATCCATGAGTCCTGTGTTTCAAAGCACTTATCGGATGATTGCCAAGCCCTATTCTTTTTATGAGTCTGCCAGATAATTAACACTTTGAACCCTCTCTCCTCCCTAACCAGTTCCTCAGGCATCTGGGGACCAAGTCACTTTCTTAAACCAGTGCTATGGGGAAGACGAGGATCTCCACCTAGATTTTCCTGTCTCATTTTTAATTATTCCCAAACTCTTAGCAACTTCTGTTCCCCACTTTCTGCTTTTTGTTCCATTCTCTCTGGTGCATTCCCCTGCGTGTCACTTATTTTCTGTCTGTTGGCTTTATCAGCCATTCATAGTCTTAACCCCAACAGCTGCACCTCATCAGGAATGGGCTCCCTTTTCCTACTTTGCCTCTTAACTCAAGACCGTGTTCATACCCGAGACTTACCATTTTGTGCTGCCAGCTATTTCCATGGCGATGGCAGGAACACTGCCAACACTATTTCCATGGCGATATCAGCAGGCGATGGCGGAAACACTGAGCTCTATGTGTGAGAGACATCTGAGTGGGGTTGCTGCCCTGCCTGTAGTAACTCTGTGACCTTGAGTAAGTCCCTTCTCTCTCTGGACCTCCATTTCCTGTTCTACAAATTGGGTGTGTTCATTCATTAAGTATAGGATTCGTTGGCGCTCTCCTTCCTGTGTGCCAGGCAGTGTGATAGGTGCTAGAGATACAGAAATGAATAAGACACAACCTTGCTCTTTTTTTAGCTGAAGGAGAACAGTTTCATCATCGTGATGAAATTGTATAATATACATGAAAGTGCTTTGGAAATTGTGATTGTTACTGGGTTTTTAATGTCTGAGCAAGTTTTAACTGCAGTTTTCATATTTTAATTAATGTTGCATTTATTAAAGTTTATTCATTTAAAAACCAATTTTTAAGCCATTAAGCATAACTTTTTACTTCATCCATATGTCTAGAAATATTTGTATAAAAGTGAGAGCATTTGTATTTTTTCTTTAATTTATGTTCAGTTAAGCTTCAAATTTTACAGATTAAATTTTTTAAACATTTTGGCCGGGCGCAGTGGCTCAAACCTGTAATCCTAGCACTTTGGGAGGCGGAGGCGGGTGGATCACCTGATATCAGGAGTTCGAGACGAGCCTGGCCAACATGGTGAAAACCTGTCTCTACTAAAAATGCAAAAATTAGCCAGGCGTGGTGGTGCGTGCCTGTAGTCCCAGCTACTCGGGAAGCTGAAACAGGAGAATCGCTTGAACCTGGGAGACAGAGGTTGCAGTGAGCCAAGATTGCACCACTGCACTCCAGCCTGGGCGACAGAACGAGAATCCGTCTAAAACTATAAATAAAATTAAAATTTTTAAACATTTAATCCTACCTGCTTATCAAATTTCTTTATATAAAACATA
The DNA here is from genome assembly GCF_000951045.1 of Mandrillus leucophaeus. Classification (NCBI taxonomy): domain Eukaryota; kingdom Metazoa; phylum Chordata; class Mammalia; order Primates; family Cercopithecidae; genus Mandrillus; species Mandrillus leucophaeus. The sequence continues at coordinate 6,139,989 of NW_012102254.1, read as the reverse complement.
ATTGCAAATTTGATATCTTTAGTTCTTTAAAACATTCCAAACACCTAACTGAGCAGATTTACAAGTCTTGTAAATAAAATCTTGATAAACACACAGCTTTTATAAATCTAATGAATTGGACTTATAAATTTAGTAAATCAAATTACCCTTCTTATCTCTGAATATAGTCACCAGCTGAGATGGCAGCCTCATGTAGCATTTCAGGTATCTTTAAAAAAAAAAAAAAAAAAGTGAAAGAAAAGTATTGATTTCAAAACTATGGCTATGCCTGTGTTCTAGTTGGTCACAAATTAGTTTTTGGTTTAGTTTTTCATTATTTCTGTACTTAATTTAATTTCTCTAGAGCTACAGTAATCCTACATGTTTTTAAAAAAGGAAAAATACCATTTCAGAGAAACCGAGGTTATACACCCGGATTATTTGCTGATTAATCTTTTTACCCAAAGAAATTTGAACTTGACCAACACCAGATGGACCCTAATTCTCTTTTCTTAGGCATTTGTCCAGACCCCAGGTCTTACTTTACTCAGTGATGAATCACTTGCATGAAAACCTTCTAGGCTACAGTTGCACCTGGTTTTGTAATGGTTTTGACAGGAGACATCATTCAGATAGAAGGAGTTGTTTCCATTATTGACTGTAATCAGTTTAGTAGTTCCCACTGATCTTCATTTTTCATTCCCAACATTCTAAATCTCCCAGTAAGGAGGGTAGGAGTGAAGGTCAGGGAGACAGTGCAGCTATGAACTAAAGTTTTCATGGGCTCTGTTTCTGTTGGAGAGATGCCCAGCTTGGGGATGGGAGGCCCAGGTGTCAGTGATGGGGAGTTAAAGCAAAAGAGGAAGTGAAAAGAACCAAGGGAGGAGATGTTAGATGGGAGAAGAATAAAGTGGGATGTAGGAGGAGATGTTAGATGGGAGAAGAATAAAGTGGGATGTAGGTGTTAAAGTAACAGTAAAGAACATAAAGAGAAGAAAGTCAGCAAAAGAAAAACAGAAGAGGCATGAAACTGTATATGGAAAAATTCAAAATATTTCACACAAAAAATTAAAAAATAGGAGAGGAGAGAGATGAAGAGTCAGTAAGGAGTCAAGATAACAGGAAAAAATAAGAAAGCAACAGCAAAAGAAAAGATAGAAGAGCAAGTAAACTACAGAGAGAAAAACAGTACATTTTTAAAAAGCAAGAGATAGCAGAACAGTAGGAATAGAAATAACCAGAAAAAGTTTAGCATTTTAGATTTTTTTTTTTTTTTGAGATGAGTTTCACTCTGCCGCCCAGGCTGGAGTGCAGTGGCATGATCTCGGCTCACTGCAACCTCCACCTCTTGGGTTGAAGTGATTCTCATGCCTCAGCATCCAGAGCAGCTGGGATTACAGGTGCCCGCCACAACACCCAGCTAATTTTTTTGTATTTTTCCTAGAGACGGGGTTTCACCATGTTGGCCAGGCTGGTCTCCAACTCCTGACCTAAGGTGATCCACCTGCTTTGGCCCCCCAAACCAAAGTGCTGGGATTACATGAGCCACCACACCTGGCTTTTTTTTTTTTTTTTTTTTGAGATAGCGTCTCACTCTGTCTCGTCCAGGCTGGAGTGCAAGTGCAGTGGTGCAGTCTCAGCTCACTGCATCCTCCACTTCCCAGATTCAAGCAATTCTCCTGCCTCAGCCTCCCAAGTAGCTGGGACTACAGGCATGCACCACCACACCTGGCTAATTTTGTATTTTCAGTAGAGACAGGGTTTCACCATGTTGGCCAGGATGGTCTCAAACTCCTGACCTTAGGTGATCTGCCCACCTCAGCCTCCCAAAATGCTGGGATTACAGGCGTGAGCCACTGCGACCTGCCAGCATTTCAGATTTTTATTGTTTGTCATATCTGGGGCTCTACTATATCCAGCACTTGGGCATTTCTTTCCTCTGACACTGCTCATCTTGTCTGAATGATTGTGATAGAATTTCGGATTACCATACTCTTAACCAGGCAATCAAACCAGGCTGTTTTCCTACCCCCAGTATTGCTTTGTACCACTCCAACATCCTTGTCCCACCCACTCATATCATCGGTTGGATGGTCATCCTGTAGGATATTTCCCTTCCATGGGTGCTAGTCTCCCCACCGTGCAGTAGCAGCAGTTATAACCTGAAGCTCACAGCACTACTGCTCATTTCTGAGCTGACATCACCAGTGGGAATACCTCGCTCCTCTACAGGCTTGCCACCCATTCCTGTTTCCCTTTATTTCACTTGCCTTATTTCTTGAGCTTGGTTTAACTGACAAACACTTGTTAAGGGTTCACTGTGCCAAAACTGGGTTACATGGTTGCACATTTCAAGGTCAAGGAAAGTGAGGGTGCAGAGGAGACAAACATAAAGAACTATGATGTTACTGATAGCAGGACTCCTTTTTGATACCATTAGATTCTGAAGCAATGTAAAGCATCCAGAGACTAATCAGTATCATAAAGCTTCAGGGTGTTTTGATGTTCTCATGATATTTTCTGGCATTGTGGAGCAGGCTATGCCATAACTCAACAAGATCAGCTTTCCTTGACACAATGCTAAGCTATTCCTATGACACAAGGGTAAGAGTTTGCCATGTACGGTTTCTTTTTTAATTCTCCTAGTGTAGCTGTCTATCACCATAGCAACTCCCCTCCCCTGAGCATTCATCTTTCCTTCTGACCCCTCACAACATCATCAGTCAGCCTGAAAGTTGCTGCACACATTCAGAACACTGACTGTATTCCAGACAATGCCTTAGTAGTTGACATAGAGCAACTCCATTAATATACTCACAGCCTTATGAGGTAGATACTATTAGTATCCCTGTTTTAGAGATTGGGAAACTGAGGCACACAGGAGTTAAGTAGCCCAAAGTCATGCAGCTAGTTAGTGTCAGAGCAGAGATTTGAAACCAGGCAGTCTGGCTCTAGAATCCATGTTCTTAACCTATATGCTGCAGGACCTCACAGCGTTTCATATGCTTTTGGTTGCTGTGGCTATCTTGGCAGCCAGTGTTACCCTTTCTGTCCATGCTTATCCTTTCTTTGATATCCAGTATCCTCAGACACAGAAACCTCGGTTGCTAGATCTTTGTTTACAGGTAGCAAATCTCCCTAATTAACTGGTGGGTTGTAAGCAAATCCACACTAAGTAGCTAAGGTAAGAAGGCAAGCCTAGGGAGAGGCTCGTGTCCTTCATAACTGGTCTTCATTGCAAGGGCAGTCATCATACAGCCAGGAGGAGCGCTGTCTGGAGATTGGGCCTCCCTGGCATGAGGCAGTGGGGTTAAGTGTCTAATGGAGGCAAGTGGAAGTTCTGGAAAGACCATGAGTCAGTGGATTCTGCTGTAGGTAGAGGGGAGGGCAAAGCCCCAGCTGAAGAACCTATGGAGGAGAGGTAACATGTGATGGGATTCTTTTTTTTGATGAAGCCATTTTGTGGAGGTGCTGAGATCACATACTCCCTTTTATGACTTGATGATCCTATTGTTTTTCTAGGTCAGAGAAAGCTAACATTTGTATTGTCTGTTTCTTGGTTCAGGTGATGAAACCAAGAACCTACAGTTACTGGTTCCAAAAACTGAGATATGTGAGGAAGCTGAAAAACCCCTCATCATATCAGAAAGAATCCAGAAAGCTGATCCTCAAGGACCTGAGTTAGGAGAAGCTTGTGAAAAAGGAAACAAGTTAAAGAGGCAGAGAATAAAGAGGGAAAAGAAAGATTTCAGACAAGTGATAGTGAATGACCGTCAGTTATCTGAAAGCTTCAAAGAAGAAGAAAACCAGAAATGTAAGAAATCTGGGGGAAAATACAGCCTTAATTCTGGCGCTGTTAAAAATCCAAAAACCCAGCTTGGGCAAAAGCCTTTTACATGTAGCGTGTGTGGGAAAGGATTTAGTCAGAGTGCAAACCTCGTTGTGCATCAGCGAATCCACACTGGAGAGAAACCCTTTGAATGTCATGAGTGTGGGAAGGCCTTCATTCAAAGTGCAAACCTCGTTGTGCATCAGAGAATCCACACTGGACAGAAACCTTATGTTTGCTCAAAATGTGGGAAAGCCTTCACTCAGAGTTCAAATCTTACTGTACATCAAAAAATCCACTCCTTAGAAAAAACTTTTAAGTGCAGTGAATGTGAGAAAGCCTTTAGTTACAGCTCACAACTTGCTCGGCACCAGAAAGTCCACATTACAGAAAAATGCTATGAATGTAATGAATGTGGGAAAACATTTACTAGGAGCTCAAACCTCATTGTCCACCAGAGGATCCACACTGGGGAGAAGCCCTTTGCTTGTAACGATTGTGGCAAAGCCTTTACCCAGAGTGCAAATCTCATTGTACATCAGCGAAGCCATACTGGTGAGAAGCCATATGAGTGTAAAGAGTGTGGGAAAGCCTTTAGTTGTTTTTCACACCTTATTGTGCACCAGAGAATTCACACTGCAGAGAAACCTTACGACTGCAGCGAATGTGGGAAAGCCTTCAGTCAGCTCTCTTGCCTTATTGTCCACCAGAGAATTCACAGTGGAGATCTTCCTTACGTATGTAATGAATGTGGGAAGGCCTTCACATGTAGCTCATACCTACTTATTCATCAGAGAATTCATAATGGAGAAAAACCTTACACATGTAATGAGTGTGGGAAGGCCTTCAGACAGAGGTCGAGCCTCACCGTGCACCAGAGAACCCACACCGGGGAGAAGCCCTATGAATGTGAGAAGTGTGGTGCAGCTTTCATTTCCAACTCACACCTCATGCGACACCACAGAACCCATCTTGTTGAATAACAAGTAAGGAAGAGGAAGACCTCCAGCATTGGTCATAACCTTCTGCCTCCCTAATGAGACACCTCTTTGCTGTTTTCTTCCTCCTCTATGAAAGTGAGGGCTATGTCCTTAAAAGTTAGAGTTTTCAGGAATGCAGCACAAAACACAAGAAAAGCATTTCAGAGGCTAATTTAAAGAAAACAAAAAGTAAGCACCTAAAGGCAAGGACTTTGTTTTAACTGTACCTTAAGCGGTCATGTTTTCTGAAGTGGAATGTGGCTTTCTTAGGAATGGGTCATACAAAGCTAAGTGGTAATGATGCTATTTGGGGAAAGGTCTTTTTTGCTTAATTTTGTTTTTTAAAACTCTGATGATTGCTTAAGCAACAGGCAGGTTATCTGCCTGGTTGAATTCTGGTTGAACTGTGTATTCTAATATTTCTGGTTAAGTGGTGACTAGGTAAGGAAACCACTTGGGGTATCAGTTCAACAATTCACTTATGAACGTTTATAAGCTTTCCATTTCCTAGGTAATTTTTAGAAAGTCAGTCAAAACAAAAAAACTTTACTGAAAATGGACAGAAATAGGAAATGGACTTTTTCCTTACTGTCTATACCTCTTGAACCTTGGTATTGTAAAAATCTGGGGACCTCTGAGTCTATTCTGACCATTCCCTAGTCTGCATGGCCAAGCACTCAAGGATTGATGGACACCACACACCAGCTATATTCATTTGCCCAGATCAACAGCTCCTTCTCCAAACATCTCAAGCCCCCAATTCCCATCACATTCCATTTGGGTGAGATGCAACTAACAGCCCCTTCCTGGATAAAGGAGTCAAAGAATAAAGCTTGCCTAGAGGCATGCCCCAGTTGTCTCTGCTGTCATTCTGCTCAAGTCCAGGCAGGGGTCTCAGTTTGGGTTTCATTCTGACATTCTGGATGGTGTTCAGAAGAAATGGTGGCGCTCTTCTCATTCTGAGAGGACCTAAGAGGGAAAGTGAAGGGAGAGGGAAGGTGGAAGTAAGATTCCTAAGGTCTTAATTTGATTTTTTGAGAAATTCAGAGGTGTTGGAATATGAAAACTTTTAGAGGGATGAAGAAACTGGCTAAGGTAAGATACCTTTGTTACCATTGAGCCTTTACTCCTGGAAGAATGGTTTATTAAACTATGCAGTAGGTAATATGTAATAATATTGCCTTGTATTTATACAGAACTTTTATTCTTTGTTGTGTACCCTTATGTATTGACCATGATACCTGGCATGTATCTCACGCATTAACATAGATCACTACCTTAGTCCTTACAACACTGAAAGAGGTGGTTGCCTGTTTACCTGAGAATGGTCATTTAGCGCAAGGCCAAGTAACAAGTGACAGCTTATATCCAAGTCCAGGATCTGAATCTAGATTCTGTGTTCTGCCATGCCACTTGCCTCACTACCTGTAATCCCGATGCAGACCTGTGGGGGAGACAAAGGGGTATGTAGTCCCATTTTTCAGGTGAGGAAGCTGATGTGACAGATTTTGGGGAGTGCCTTAGGCACTGTGACCAGAAATCAGCAAACCTAAGACTATTTGGTCTCCTGATTTCTGGCTCTGTCCCTCCACGCTATTCCAGTGCCTCAGGGCATACGAGAGCATTTATCATAAATGCTGAGCCTGATGCAACTCTCATGCAGAAGTCCCATGCATTTATCGTCACATTTCTGCAAGACTAAATATTAATCACATAGTGTTTTCTAGTTTATAGAGCACTTTTTTTGGTTTGTTTTTTGTTTTTGAAATGAAGTCTTGGCTGTGTTGCTTAGGCTGGAATACAGTGGCACGATCTCGGCTCACTGCAACCTCTGCCTCCCAGGTTCAAGTAATTGTCACCTCAGTCTTCTGAGTAGCTGGGACTACAGGTGAGTGCCACCACGCCTGGCCAGTTTTTTTTTTTTTTTTTTTTTGAGACGGAGTCTTGCTCTCGCCCAGGCTGGAGTACAGTGGCGCGATCTTGGCTCACTGCAACCTCCGCCTCCCGGGTTCAGGCGATTCTCTTGCCTCAACTTCCTGAGTAGCTGAGACTACAGGTGCACACCACCACCCCCGGCTAATTTTTGTATTTTTAGTAGCCACGGGGTTGGTCAGGCTACTCTTAAACTCCTGACCTCGTGATCCACCTGCTTCAGCCTCCCAAAGTGCTGGGATTAAGGAGTAAGCCACTGTCCAGCCTTTTTTGTATTTTTAGTAGAGATGAGGTTGCACTATGTTGGCCAGGCTGGTCTCGAACTCCTGACCGCAGGTGATCCACCTGCCTCGGCCTCCCAGAGTGTCAGGAATACAGGCACGAGCTACCATGCCTGGCCTACAGTGCATTTTCACATACAGAAGGCATACACAAGAAAGCTTATTAATTTCCTTTTTCCTCCCTCATCTATTTTTTTGTCAAAACATATGCAACTTATTTTTGCAGTTTTGTTCTAAATCATAGAGACACAAATACAAGAAATCAAAAGGATTCAAAAGTAGGATCACATACTCATGCCCTCACCAATCCTAACAGTGACTGTTCCAGTCTCCCTGATGGAATGGAGAGACCCAAAGAAACCACCACCTGTCTCTGCTGAGAGTAAGAACAAGTTAGTTTTTTTCCCCTGCCTTATCAGGAAACTGAGAATATAAGGAGAGCAGATCTGAAGATTTGAGATAACTCTGTGACCTTGACCCCCCAAGAGACCAAAACTACTTTGCTGAAAAAAAATACCTGCTGGGATTTATGACCATTAAGACAGTTAAACCATTCTACTATCACATATGTTTATCCTTGTAATTGAATATTAAGTTATGGAGGATTGTGATTTTCACTCATAGGTAGTTCAGAAAAGCTACCCAGGCGATTATGATGCAAAACTAGGTTTGAGATTCACTGACCCAACCTTGCAGTAAAGCAGTGGTTTTAAACCTTGGCTTCATGTTAGAATCACCTTGGGCACTTTTTTAAAATTTCCATTTCTAGACCTCAGTATTTTTTAAAATTCTGGAGGGGATTACAATGACAAGCAAAGGTGATGAACCACTGTAGCAAAAAGTAAAGGCTGCAGGTCAAGAATGTGTGTGATCAAAGGTGGAGGGGGTGGGGGGTGCTCCAGGATAAGGATCTGTATGTGCAAAGCATTCTATGTATTTTTAGCAGAACAGGACACTTACTTTACACTGGCTGCATTAGGTGTCCATCAGTGCCTCTGCCAACCATTGGATGTTAGAGGATTCTGCCACCTAACTTATTTTATTTGTATTTAAGTGAATATACCAGACATTTATATGAGTAAACCAAGTTTTACATAACATACTTTTGGTATGTATTATGACCTTTTACATTTCTACTTGGATTTCGTCTCCAGATCTCAGTTTCCACAAACCTGCATCTAGGTTCAGGGCCTCTGATTCTGCACAAATCATGTGAGCCAAGTGGATTGATTACTAGACAGATCAGATCCTTCCCCAGCTAATAACTCTCCCTCCTGATTCCAGCCCTGAAAATAAATTGCAGCCTGCCATTTTCTTTATGGTTTATAATAAGGGAGGAGTGACCACCTTTTATCAGTTTGCTTAGTTTCCTATTCTTTGGACTCATCTCCCATCTTTTTTGGGTAGCCTTGCTAGGAGTGGTTGAGAACTCTGAAGCCCCATTTTCCTAAGTTGCTGAGAGCTATCAGACTTTTAGCTGTCAAGCTGAGAGCTCTGTTGCAGGCCTAGTGATTGGCATTAAGAGTAGGGACAGGAAATCTGTCCTCATCCTCAAATGAGACCAACAGATATGTATTAAGTGGAGCACAGTGATGCAAAACTGATGGTGAAATCACAGTACTCTGGGAGCACAGGAGAAAGACTTCAATCCCTAACACACAAAGTTACACACTCAAACACAGCCATAAATTCCTCGAGGCTTAGGAAGAGGTGACTTTGGACAAAGCTAATTGTTCATCTGCTCTATATCCCCTCCCTTTCTCAGGTAGTTGTCCCTCTCCTACATCTGTCACCTCTCCACTTGCTCAGCCATTGTAGGCACTGCAACCTTTCTGGGGTTGCAGCCCCTTTGGAAATCCAGGGAAGATTGTGGATCCTCTTCTCCTAAGAAATGTACGTTGCAGATTAAATCTTGTGCTTACTTGGAGGTTATGCAGGCTTCCTGAAGCCAATACATAAATCTAGGGCCTAAAATCTAAACTGGGGATGTATTACATAATCACCAGTGACTTTTTTTTAAATGAGGTTAGGTTTCAGAATCGCTAAGAATGTTGCCCAGACGCATAACCTTTAAAATTTGTTTTTCTCCTGGATTCCTTCCCTCATCAAATGACATTATCCCCACCACCTGGGGCACCCAGATTGAATGTCCGGAAGCTATTTCTGCCTTCCTAAGCATCATTCATTACAAAAACATCTTGTGTTCCCTTTGTGGTGAACGTCATGCTAGATTCTGGAGTGCCAACGCAAACCTGGTCCACTAGCCCTGTTGTCATGTCTTGTTATGGGAAAAATATCAGGATCCCTAACATGATTTACTGAGCTCTTCATAATCGCTTTCCAGCCTCATCTCTTCACTCTCAGGCACCTTTTAGTGCAGCCTAGAGGCACGTGCTTGCTCTCCTCTGTGCCTTTGCTCACGCTTTTCTCAGTGCCTATAATACCTCATCACTACTTCCCACTCAGTCCCTTTCTATTTTTGTAAGCTTAGTTTCTTCTAATATTTGGTTCAAGTTCCATCTCTGGGAAACCCCTGACTGCCTTATGGCCAAAGGCATATTCAGAAGTATATTTATTGATATGCGTATACGAGTGCATGATATGCTATGTATCCAGGGATTTACCTTTTTGCTTTAAAGTGAAAAAATCTGGATTAAAAATTGTGTATATAATACACTTCTCATGTACTGTTGCTGTTATATATACTATATACCATTTAAAAGTATATAGATAAATTACCTAAAGGAAATAAGAAAATATCATAAGTGGTTAAATGACTTGCAGCCATACAGATGGTTAATTCCAGGCTTAGCTTCAAACCCATATACTCTGGATAATAGGATTATGGGTTACTAAGAGGGATTTTGTTTCTTTGTTTGTTTTAGTAATTTCTGTATTTCTATAAGGAGCAAGAATTTTATAAAAATAAATTATTATATTTGCATATCTAGTTTATTATATTAACTATAAACCATATCTCAATTCTCCATTTTGTGGTATGTTGGAGGGACCCTTCCCTTCCTTTCTCTTTCCCTTTTCCACATTGTTGTCTCTTACATTATCAAGTCTGATAATTCTTAAATTCTATTCTGTAACCAGTTAGGATTTTATGGTTTGTTTATTGATAGATTTCAAAAGCTGAAAATAAACAGCGTGAACATTATTATGACCATGTGAATATTGTTGACTGCAGATCTTAGCCTACTGTGTTTATATTTCCTTTTGGGATCAGCTTTTTGTTTTTACTGAAGTTTCTACTTGCCTTTCTTTTTACCTTGTACTGGTTGCTTTCCACACACTCGCAGTCATCTTCAAATTCTCCATTCAATTAAATACTCTGTTGAATTCACTTCTTTTCTCGCTGTATATTCCCCTTTCAGCTTCCTGCTCTAGTCTGTTTTTGATGCCCTTTCTGCTTATTATTCTGTTGTTACACTGGACTCAACTGTTTCCTGAATTCTGTGTCTTCTTTTTTCTTTATTTACTTCATCATTTTACTATAGTACATGTCAAGTCTCCTGTCAGGAAAAAGTACATGGAAGGCAAAGTTGTTGGGTGTTTATATGTCTTTCTCTGACTTCTCACTTGATGGTAATTTGATGGGCTCTGGAATTCTAGGTTGAAAAATTTCCCTAGAAGTTTGTAGCCATCACTTCACTGACTTACAGCATCCACTGCTGCTGAGATGCCTGATTCCAATCTGATACTTATTTATTTGACAATAAATAGTATTTACATTACAGTGATCTGTTTTCTCACCCCTATGCCTGGAAGCTTTTAAAGTCTCTTCTTTATCTTTGATGTATTCAATTCCCTAATGCTCAGTGGAATTTTTCAATCTAGAGACTCAGGTACTTCTACTCTTGGAAATTTTCTCATTTTTTATATGACTATTCCCCCTTTCCATGTTTTTTTTTTCCTTCTGTTTTTACTCTTTATAGAGTTTCTGCTAATCAAATGTTGGACCTTGTGGATTGATCCTTAGCTGCATTCATTATTTCCATTTCTTTGTCTTGTGCCACTATGAGAAGAGTACCTTATTTTCTAATGAATAATATTTTTAACAGTAACAATTTTAACAGTAACTAGTTTAATTTCTGAGAGCCTTTTCTTAGAAGTGTCTTCTGTCACATGAATTATCTCATTCCCTTCATGCCCCTGCCACTGGGTCCTTTTTCCCCTCTCTTTACCTTGTTTACTCTCATTAGAGACTTTCCTCAAATGTGTTGTGATTCTTACACCCATGTACATGTGTGCGCGTCTGTGAGTGTGTCTGTGAATTAAAAGCCTAATTGAGACCTCTGTGTGTAGGAGTGAAATTTGCCCACTATTTCCCTGGAGACCCCTAAATGCCAGAATACAGAATATTTTGCCTTGGGCTCTTACATTTAATCAGCAAAAATCCTCTGATATTTTTGTCTGGGGTTTAGATGCTGTTAAGTGCTTTTCTAGAAGTGGAGGGAAGGAAGCCAAGTGTTATTACAGAATTCCAGTTAATGCCCTTATTATTAGATCCACTTCTGCCTCCCGCCCTTCATTGTACCTGGGGTTTTGAAATTCCAAGTCTTCGGGGTTGAGCAGGGTAGATCAGCTAGCTCCTTCCATTGGATAGCTCTCAGCAAGAGTTCCAAGCTGTTACTCCCTCCACCCAGCTTTCTTAGTTACCACATCATTCATTTTCCATCTTCTAGAAATTTGTTCCTTTTATCTCTTCGTTATACTTTTTTTTTTTTTTTTTTTTTTTTGCTCTTGTTGCCCAGGCTGGAGTGCAATGGGGCGATCTCGGCTCACTGCACCCTCCGCCTCCCGGGTTCAAGCAGTTCTCCTGCCTCAGCCTCCTGAGTAGCTGAGATTACAGGAACATGCCACCATGCCCATGCCCAGCTAATTTTTTTTTTTTTTTGTATTTTTTAGTAGAGACGGGATTTCACCATGTTGGCCAGGCTGGTCTCCAAGTCCTGACCTCCAGTGATCTGCCCACCTCGGCCTCCCAAAGAACTGGGATTACAAGCATGAGCCACCGCGCCCAGCCTCATCATTACACATGTTAACCATTTTTTCCCATTGTTATTTTAGGGGAAGTTAAACCATTTTTAAAAGAATGTTGATATCCTTTCATACAGCAGTACCACTTTTAGAAAGCTATCTTAAGAATGAGTATTTGTACAATGATTTACATACATGTCAATGTTACTCATTTCACAAAAAATAAGTGACTAACCTAAGTAACAATAGGGGAATGATTAAATAAGTTATAATACTATGGAATATTGTGCAACCACTAAAGGTCATAATTAAAAGAATAGTGATATAATAGCACACAGTAATATTAAATAAGTAATGCAAAGTACAAAATAAAACACTGTACAGAGAGCCGAGTTTTCTAAGATGCACATGCATAGGAAGGAAAGAAATTGGGGGTTAACTGTGGTTAAATTTTCGGCATTGTCTACATTTTCTACAGTAAGCCTGAATTACTTTTATGATCAGGAGGGGAAGGTTAATAGAAAGATCATGGCTTGTTCAGAGTGGTGAGACTTTCTTGTGAAGTGTGAAATGGGTAATGGGGAATAATAGAATAAGGGTCTGGAGAAATAAGGTCCCTGTTTTTATCCATTGTTAGCATTTTATGGGTACCAAGAACCTAATACCAGGTGAAGGAGTTCAGCAGAGGAATATGTATTTGTGACATTGTCCTGGCTGGACTGTGAAGGCTGAGCTGGTGAGGGGAGAAAGGAATCCTGAAGACCATATTGGCAGTTTTTTTCAGAGCCCAAGAGAGATGGTGGGATTCTGACCCAGCCACTAGAAGGGGGCCAGAGGAGAAGGAATAGATGTGATGTTTTGAAGACAAAATGAGCAGACTTCAAGGAACACGGAAGATCAAGCAGCAAATTCCCAAGCCAGAGGTCTGGGCCTCTACATCCTGGTGAGACCTACGATATGACAAACGAGGCCAGGCCCAGGTCCGAGAGGCACTGCTTTCCTTGCAGTTCTCTGGAACTATCCTGTCTTCACAGTGGCTAATGCCTCTCTGATGTTGGGAAGGGCTGGAGACAAGGGAGGAGACAACCCAACTCCTAGCAGGCTACCTGGCTCTTGTAGGCTACCTTGACACCAACTAGTTTCCCCACTTGTACCATGTGTGGTTTTCCAGAATTCCTGTGATCTCTAGTATTTTCCCTCCAAGGAGTGGGGTTCCCTCAAGGCAAGTCCCACTACTGAACCAATAGCAAGGTTGTAATCATCACTACTGTTAGTTGAGGGGTTCCTGTGTGCCAGGCACCATACTAAATGCCAAGTGTGTTTTATCTCACTTAATCCTCACGTGAGGAGGGATGTTCTCTTACGCCATTTGCAAAACCAGTAGTCCCAGTCAGGATTGGAACAACTCTGATGTACAAGTCTGTGCCCCTTCCTCCCAGGTGAACTTCTCAGTGCACCCCTAAGGGCTCCTTTCCACATGTAAGAGTTCCTTGTTAAATTGAAAGAGCAGTGCTTGCCTGTAGTAAAAAGATCAATAGTGCAAAAGCATACAAAGAGATGTGAGACTCCCAGTCCACACAACCAGTCTTCTACCCCAGTGGTAGCTATTGTTAAATTTCTTGAGGATCTTTCCTCAAGATAGTCCCAGTATTTACAACCTTATGTATCGCCCTTAAAGAAACATGAAAAAACAAATGAAAGCTTAAGATACACAGTCTACACCTTGCTTTTTTCAGTGTCTTGGAGATGGCTTTATATTAGCCTGTAAGATATACCTCATTCTTTTTTTCACTGCTTTGTGATACTCCATTGTATGAATGTACCATAATTCATACAGTCCCCCTGTTGGTGGGCCTCTAGGTTGTTTTCTGCCTTTTGCTATTACTAACAGTACTGTGCCGAATATCCCCGCACACTGTCCTTGGATAAATTGATGAAATTAAATGGTAGGTGCATTTGATATTTTGATAGAAATTGGAAATGTAGTTCCCAATGTGTGTGAAAATGCCCATTCCCCTGAATCCTCTGAAACTATTGTGTTGTTTCTGATCTCATAAATGAAAAATGCTCTCATATTTTAATTTGGATTCAACTACGAGTGAAACTGGGTACCATATCCCATGTTTAAAAGCCATGTGTATTTATTTTCTGTGACTTGCTTACTCGCGTTCTTTAGCAGTTTTTCTGTTCATCCTTTTAATAATCGATTTGTACAAACGATAAAGAAATTACCCTCATCTGCTATATGTGTTGCAAATATTTTCCCAGGTTTATTGTTTGTCTTACTTAATTTTGCTGTTTGGATATTTATTTATTTATTTATTTATTTATTT
>NW_012102254.1:6114992-6125559 GCF_000951045.1 Mandrillus leucophaeus | reverse complement strand
TGCAAGCTCCGCCCCCCGGGTTCACGCCATTCTCCCGCCTCAGCCTCCCAAGTAGCTGGGACTACAGGCGCCCGCTACCACGCCCGGCTAGTTTTTTGTATTTTTAGTAGAGACGGGGTTTCACCATGTTAGCCAGGATAGTCTCGATCTCCTGACCTTGTGATCCACCCGCCTCGGCCTCCCAAAGTGCTGGGATTACAGGCTTGAGCCACCGCGCCCGGCCTGGATATTTAAAATTTAATATGAAATCATAGACTTTCCCTCTTCAAGATGGTATGTTCTCCCAGGATTTCTAGTCCCTTGAGAGTGGTCCCTTCAAAATTCTTTGTGGATAAGGACAGAGTCAGGTCTTGGCCCTGCCTCCCACCCCTTTTCCTCTGGCATCCAGGTGGAAGAACCAAGCAGGAAAAACACATAGACGAAGACATCTCCCAGCTTACTAGAGCAGCCGGGCAAGAAGCTTGCACCAGGGCCTTCTGCCTTCGCCAGACTCATTGAGCCAGTCAAAAGCAGGGTGTCTGGGAAGCCCGGCAGCAAGACCAGCGAAGAGCAGAGCAAGCTGAGGAAGGAATGGGCAGTCCGAGAAAGGGAGAACAGAAGGGGCTGTACCCTCGGATGGGGTGGGGTTGGGGCTGGTGGGGGGCTGCAGCCTGGAGGCTAGGGACAGGCCCTAATCTGGGGTGGGTGGCATGTTGGGGGAAGGAAAGAGAAGGAGGGGCTAGAGCTTGAGATATGGGAGGCAATGGAGGAGGCTGCAGCTATGGGGGCAGGGGAAGGGGAAGAATCAGGAACGGGCAAGGAGAAGAGCAGTGACATGCAGGTGGAGGTGGGCAGCAAGGGTAGGAGTCAGGATCAGATGTGGTGTCCTGGAGGAGGAGCCCAGTTCAGGGAGGAGCCAGGGAGGAAAAGGGCGGCTTCCTCCAGGACCCTGGGACCCTTGTGCTGCCCACTGCTTTCTCTGGCCTTAGGTGGGCAGGGCAGAAACCAGACCATACTCCTGAAGGCAGGTGGGGAAGAGGGCATTCTAGGCTGGCCCTGTTCCTCACCTCCCAACCCAGAACAGATCCCTAAGCTCTCTGACATAACTTCTCTCTTGCCATTGTGAGGCTGGGGTGAAATGAGGGGTAAGAAATGGCTTTGTAACGATTAGAAGGCTGCCTGGTTGCATAGGCCTGCTGTGGCCTTCTGGAGGACAGGGTAGGCATGGATAAAAGAAAACCAAGCCTTACCTGATTGGAAAACATTTTACGTTCACAGTGCAACGTGGGGCGCCTGCCCCTGACTGCCTTATACATGGACCTCAGCTGTGCTTCCAGAGCCTTGTTCTGTGGTGAACGCTTAACGAATGACAAGCAGAGGCCTTGTCTGAGGGAGGCAAGATATGAAGTCACAACTCAGGTCCCAAGGGGGAGAATCTGTTTAGAGCCTAAGGGGCCACTGTGCTGAAGAAGGAGCCACATAGTTCTGTGACCCCTTGGGCCAGAAGATGCTATGGGGGGTTGTCTCTGGAAATAAGAGTCTCTGGCAGGGTCTGGACCACACCTGATCCCCCCACACAAGCCCTACGAGGAAGGAGCAGGATGAATGGTCTCTGGTCCCAGACAGCTGTGGGGGCCAGAGTGGCTTCCAGAGGCTGGGGTGGGGTGGAGCACCTTTCCTTCCTTCCACCCTAGTGGGCAAAGCTAGGCCTTTGAAACCATAGATGCCCACGGTCATGAACTGCATTCACAAGGGCTTGGTCCCAAGATGCCCCTGCCTCCTTAAGGAGCTGATAATCCTCCTGAGATGGGACAGGTCTCTAGCAAACAGTATTTACTGTCCCTTTAGGTGACACCTGATGATCCCAAAGAACCAAAGGGTTTTGGTCTTCCATCATGGGTTCGAATGAGAGTGAGGTGCACACAGATGAGGATGAGTCCTGTGAGCCTGAAGGAGGAGCAGCCCCGGGCCAGTGGTTCTTGCCTTGGGAACACCCCCACCAGGGCTAAGGGCTGGCATTTCCCATCTTAGCTTGGTGGGCCACAACTAAAGGTGAGAGGTGGGAATATGGCTGGCCCTAGAAGAGTGTGGTGAAAGGACCAGGGGTTTCCAGGGTAGGGCTGCAACTCATTTTCTCATAAGCCATTCTTTATTCACAGGTGAGGCATGGCCCTTAGGTGTGAGAGATGCACCAGGCTAATTTTATTCTCTCTTACTCACTCAGTGTCCAACTGCCCAGCTGCTACCAAGTGCCAAGCACCAGGCAGCCATGAGGGGCCTTTCAGGACCTGTTCTGCTTCTGACTGGTTAGGTCATCTCAGAGAAGTCAATGTCCTTGCCTGTCAAATGAAGCAGCATTTCCTGCCCTGCCAGCTTCACTGGGTGGTATGCATCAAAGGAGACTGGGACAGGACAGGGCTGTAAACAGTTCAGTCATTTGACATCGCTGTGGTTATTAACCAGGGTGGGGTCATTGTCCAAGAAGAGAAGGGATGCTCTTTGGGAGGGATGCTTCCATGGGCTGCATGGGGCCAGGGCCCCCTCCTGGAGATGACTCCTCAGTGTTTTTTGCCTTTAAACACCAGACCCTCCCTGAAAGTTTACCTTTACTTATTATGGGTTCTCTCCACTGCTCACCAGCAAAAGGAGCGGGAGAAGGTAGGGTCAGCACTGTGACCTCTTTAGCTTCCCCTCCCAAGGCCATCAGTGAACTTTTCTCCACAATTATTTTTCCAGGTCTCAGTACTAGCCTGGTGACAGCAGCATAAGCTCTAGGAGAAAGCCACCCTGAGAGTAGGGCCGGAGCTTCCTCTGACTTCAGCCCTCTAAGGCTACCTGCTGCCTGGGACCCATCTGTTTCCTGCCCCAAGGGCCACTGTTGGAGAAGTGCTGCTAGGGCTGAATTGAGAGGCCTCAGCCAGCTTGGGTAAGGCCGCTTTCCACTGGGTCTTCACCACCACGCCTCAGAAATGTGGGTCTCTGACACTCTCAGCAGAGTGCACCTCTCAGAACCCAGGCTTCAGGGCCTAGCCATCCCCAAGGCTGCCAGACAGGTTTTGTATGTCTTGGGAAAGGCCATTTCCCTCCTGGTCAGTTAGCAGACATCTCTTTGTGAATTACTCCAAGATGCTGAGCTATCCATGAAGGGAAGCACGAGAGAGAATGTGTCCCCCAGCCCTGTGAGCAGACCTGGCTGCAGATGCCAGGCCAGGCTGGAGGCCACAAGGGTTCTGTCTACCAAACACCCATTGCCAGCCCATCATGGCACCACAATTTCACATTGATTACACAAAGAACTTGCTTAGGTGGTTTTCCTGGGTCATGATCCAAATTCTTTGTAATAACTCCCCAAAACAAAGAGCCAAACCCCCCCCCCCAAATTCTTTCCCCTTGGTTAGCTGTGGCTGTCTGGCAAGCATAGTGGTCCTCAGGGTGACCTTCACGCCAAAACCAGTCATTCAGAGCCATCCTGAGCATTTTGCCAGATGTGCACTAGTGCTAATTCTGGGGCCCAAGGGAGGCAGGATAAACATTTTACTTGTTGGCAGATGTGAGGGCAGGGACTGTGCCAACCAGAATGGTGTCTTCACAGATACAAGCACAAGTACACCAGGTTAAGAATGCTACAGGGCCTGATAGGATTCAGATGTTGCCCTAGAGAAACACACAGCCTAGTTGTGAAGATAAGATGGATACATGGGAAAGAGAAATCTAATTCACCAAAACATGTAAGGTCATTGCCAAAGAAATGGGGATGGATAGCAGAGGTAGTCAAGGATAGAGGAGGGAGCACAGTTACTAGGAGCTGTGGGAAGGATGGGAGAAGGCTTCCTAAAGGAGGAGTGACTTGAGCCAGGCCTGATGGGTGGGTAGATGGGTGGGTGGGTGGATAGATGGATGGATGAATGAATGGGTGGGTGGATGGATAAGCAGTTTTAGAGGACAAGCATTGGGTATTCCAAACCACGCAGAAGGTGAGAGGAAAGATACAGAGATAGGAGATCTTTGTTGAGGAACATGGGTACAACCAGAAAGCCTAAGGAAGCCAAGAAGAGGGTTGGGGAATAGGAGAAAAGATCTGTATTAGTTCATTTTCATGCTGCTGATAAAGACATACCCAAGGTTGGGAAGAAAAAGAGGTTTAGTGGACTTAGAGTTCCACATGGCTGGGGAAACCTCACAATCATGGCAGAAGGCAAGGAGGAGCAAGTCACATCTTACATGGGTGGCAGCAGGCAAAGAGAGAGCTTGTGCAGGGAAACTCCCATTTTTAAAACTGCCAGATCTTGTGAGACTTACTCACTATTACAAGAACAGCACGAGAAAGACCTGCCCCCATGATTCAATTACCTCCCACTGGGTTTCCCCCATGACATGTGGGAATTGTGGGAGTTACAATTCAAGATGAGATTTGGGGGAGACATAGCCAAACCATATCGAGATCTAACTGGAGGGCTAGGGCCTAGAGTGGACCATGGCCATCTCTGTCCTTGGGACAGTGCTCTGCTAATTAGCATTTCCACACCCCTTTGCTTTTTCAGCCCTCCTGGAAGCAAAAGCCTGAGCTCCTCCTCCTGGACTTCCTAGAATAGGGTCCTTCTTTCCTGCTATATTTCCTGTAGTTCAGGAGGAGGAAAGGGCCCTGCCTGTGTCCCACCCCACACTTCGGAGCATTGGCTTGCCCTGCTTCTTTGTGCTTGTGCTTTCTCTTCCTGCCTGGACTGAGCTCGTGGGTTGTGAGGCTAGGGAGCCACATCTCTCTGCCTCCTCTACTGCCAAACCTGGCAGCCCTCAACACCCTTCCCTCTGGGCAGTACCCTGTTCTCCCTTTCCCCACTTTATCTGATCCCTGAGTTCTCTCTTGAGTCACAAGTTCTCATCATGCCTCTCTCCAGCCAGGAAGGTGACTTGGTCAAGCTCTGTGACTCCCAGGATGCCACTGTCCACAGCCCAGCCCATCTCTGACCACCACTTGCTGCCTTGGCCAGTTTCTAAGGCGTCTCTGTCTCCCCCTCTCAGCTTGGCAGTCTTTATGCATGCAGGCATTGCCCTTACCAGCCAAATGTTTGGTGACAGTGACATCCCTGGCTCTTTCCCAGAATGCATGTTTTTTTTGTTGTTGTTTTGTTTTTTGTTTTGTTTTTTTACTACACTCTCTTTTCTTTTTTTCTACTCATGCTCTGAAACCATAGTATACATACAGGACAATTGTGATTGTAAGTACTCTGCTTCCTACCACTGATATTTCAGCAAGCTCACTGGTGTAACACTTGGGGCCTTACTCTGTTCCTTACACACTCTTGCCACACTACAAAAAGGGATTTTATTTGACTGGTGAGTTTTGGAAAGCCAGTCCACCTCCCACCTCTCCCTTGGGGTCTGGCATCTTCACAGAAACCATGCATTCCACCCTGGTCCTTTGTGCTGCAAGTGTTTCAGGAGCAAACCCATGGCAGCCAGCACTACGTCCTTGGGTGGCTAATGCTGCCTAATCCTGGGATTCATAACCCCACTTGCCTGCAGATACAGCCACATTCACCAACATCAGGCTTTCAGTAATGTAAGTGATATGTTGGTCTCCCCATCTTATTTCTCCGTTGGTTCAAGTATTGAGTATAAAATTATAATAATAGCTAACACCTAGTTAAACACTTCATATACATTGTACTTGTGTACATTGTACATGTACATTGACTTACTTAATTCTTACAACATCACTATGACATAGGTACTAGTATTAACCCATTTTACAGATAGGAAACTGAGACACGGAAAGGTCACATAACTGTTCATGGCAAAAACAGGATGTGGTCTCAGACAGTATGGCCCCAGAGACCACACCCCTGCTCTCAATGCTATATTGCCTCTGAAGAGAAGGGTGTTACTTATTGAATTCCCTCAAATCCCACTATAGTCTCATGTTTCCCATCTAGAATATAAAGCTGTTTCTATTTTTACTTTATTTTGTTATATCTGTTTTTATCTTCTATGTCTTGTTTAGATATCAAGACCAAAGTTGAAAAGGAAGATTTGATTCCAGAAAAAACAAATGTGAAAGAAGAATTCTCTGGAAGACTGGAAGCATGAAAAGTGGGGAGTAGGGGAAGAGAGCATTCAGAACAGCCTGCAGACAAGCAAGTGAGGAGAGACAAGCCAGACACCAGGCAGGCCACAACGAAAGAAAAGATGTCTCCCAGGAGACAGAGGCCGGAACTGTAAGGAACTCAGGAAAGAAGTCTGCCACAACTCCAGCCTGGCTGCCCCAGCAGGAATCTCTAAGCATGTACTGTGTATGGCAAGGCCTTCAGCCAGAGTTCCACTTTCATCGTACATCAGAGAATCCACACCTGGGAGAAGCCGTGTGGGTGTGGGTAGTGTGGCAAGGCCTTCATGTGGAGCTCCCACCTGACGTAGCACAAGAGGGTACACATGGGGAAGAAGCCCTTTGTCTGTGGCACATGTGGCAAGGCCTTCAGTCAGGGACCAAGCCTCGTTGTGCACACAGGGGAGAAGCCACACATGTGCCTGGAAAATGGCAAGACTTTCAGCTGCAGCTCGTGCTTCCTGGTTCACTCGTAGAGCAACACGGGGGAGAAGCCCTATTGCTGCACCCAGAATGGAAAGGCCTTTGGCCAGGGCTCCCACCTTTCCAGGGCAAGGAAATCAACTCAGAGTTTCGCAAATTCTCTGAGATGACCCAACCAGTCAGAGGCAGAGCATGTCCTAAAAGGTCCCTCATGGTTGCCTAGTGCCTGGTATCTGGGACCATGCCTGGAAGAAACACCAGCCAACTTCCCCAGCCAGAACCCAGTGCTGATGGGTCAGGGCTTCAGGTCCAGCACTGAATCCACAAAAGAGCAAGCTGAGCCCTTGTCATCAACCTAGCTCTCAGGTTATGGTAGACTCCTGTAAGGGCCTCCCAATGTCTTTGGAGAGACAAGATACATACACAGTAAACACACAAATGAGTAAAGGACACTAGGTGACAAGCTGAGATTACAGTGCTGAAGTGTGTGCAGAGATAGCAAGATCAACAGGGAGGGAAAAATGGGTGAAGCTTTAGTGGGTCAGCTCTGGGAAAATGGGTTGGCAGTAGGTGGATGAGGGACAGCCCAGGGAGGGGACCAAGCAAACAAGGAATGCCTCCAGGTGGGCCCCAGTGAGGGGAGAGAGTGGCTGTGCAGTCACTAAGAGTGGCAGGCTTGACATACACATGGGGAGGTGAGAAGTTTCAGGACAAAAGCCCTGGTGTGTGGGTGGTACCAACCAAGGCCAAGCCCTGCCCACAGTACTGGGCTTCCTGTACCAGGTTAACCCTGTGTGAGCCACTGAGCATCACTTTCCACACCTGTGCAGGACAGGAGTTGGACATGAGGGGCTTTGAGCTCTTCTCTCTGCCACCTGTGATTTCAGAGCTTTGAAGCCATTGTCAGAATGAGGACTAATAGACGGAGGAGGGAGGTGTTGGGAGAATGAAGCTGATGGGAACTCAGGATAGACGGGCAAAAAGGAGGAAAAGGAGACAAGGGAGACCGCGTGGGAGGCAGGTGGGGAAATTCAGCTGGCTCTTCTCAGACTTTGGTACCTACAACAGGTGACCTTGCTCAGCTGAAGTAGGCCAAAGACGCTTTTTAGTCATTGTCCATTCAGCAATTTACTGAGCACCTTTTATGTAAAAGGTACCTTGCTAGGTGAACTAAGGGGCCCACAGGGAATGAGACTTGGTCCTTCTCTTAACACAATCCAGCAGGGGAAGTAAGACCACCACAAGGCAGAACCTGCTGAGTGGCAGGACAGCTGAGGATAATGGCAGGGAAGTTCAGACGAGGGTGGATGCTTCTTTGATTTGGGTTGGATCGTGAAAAAAGTGGCATTCAAACCAACCTCAAAGGGTGAGTAGGAGTCCCAAAATCTGATGGGAGAGGAGTTGTGTCTAGAAGGAGGACTTGTCTGGAAAGCATGAAGCATGTTGGGAACAGTGTGCTGTCTTCGCTTGATTGATGGAAGGCATACCAGTGACACTCTGGGTGCTTGCTAATGTTCATGATGTGTGAGATGTAAGGTCCAGCGAGTCTGAAACCCTTCCTAGCACTGGCTTCTTTTGCAGTGTGGATGTTTTGTTAAAGAACAGGTCTGTGCTTCCCACAAATGTCCTGCAGCCTGGTCTAGTAAATATGCAGTGCAGCTCTCCAGATCCCCTAGTTGCCAGCAATTATCAGTCTGCTGGGACCTGGCAGGAAGGAAAGAGTTTAATGAAAGGGTGATTTACAGAGGTTTGGGGAAGGGATGGGGAGACACCAGATAGCAGCCAGAACTAGAGCCTCTGCCACTCCTAGCTTGAAGGGGCACGGGAGGAAATGGTGTAGCTGGAGCCATGAAGCTGTGGTTACAGAGGGGCACAGCCACCACGAGAACCATGGTAGCAGACAGAAGTACCCCATCCCATTCTCATGCCTCCCTCTGACATACCAGTGCATCCCACTAGGAAGCCAGAACTAAGGGACCCAGGGTGATGCTGCCCATAGGGATCTCTGCCCCAGGGCAAAGAGGTAGATGATGGATCTGGGGTGCAGACAAGAATAACCAGTACGCAGGCTGAGGAGAGGAGAGTCAAAGAATAACTCTGTGGGGCAGAGACCAGTCTCTACCCAGAGCTGCTTGGCCTCTGGTAGGACATGGATTTCTCTCATACTCTCTAATTTCTACCTCTGCCACTTCCCTGAATGGCACAGCTCCTCTAAAATGAGTGGGAGAGTAAACCCTTGGCCCTTCCCATCTTCCAGCAGACATTAACTTCATTCAGTCCCTGGCATCCCCCAACACCCACCTCCAGAGAAACCTGGTAATTTCAGTTTCTCTGGCTGTACAGGTTATCCCCTGCTGCCCTGCCCTAGAGACAAGATACTGTTGGGCCATGTCTCAGAGCAGGAAAGCAAATTAATACTTGTTTTATTTTATATAGTAGTTAAGCACTTACTCTGTGCAGTGCTTTTCTTAATGTGTTTTACTCAATCCTCACTGCATCCCTTAGATAGTTAATACGACCATTTTATAGACAGGGACAGTGAGGCACAGAGAGGTTAAGAAGTTTGCCCATAGGTATGCAGTAAGTGGTGGAGAAGGGACTGGGCTGTGGGCATTGAGTGGCTGCTGAGTCTGGACACCACAGCCAACACCAGGGGTGGACATCGCTCCATCCAATTTACTGTCTCCCTGACACTCCACCTGTAGCCCACACCAAGCCGTGTACAGCTGCAGTGGTCACTTCCCTGGCCACTGTCTCCATCCAGGCAGAAGTGTTTTGGTCCTTTCACCACTTAGTTCTGCTTTGCCCTTATATCCAAAGCAAAACCTTTTTACTTTACTTTTGTCCTAGTAAAAAAGTCACTTCCCTTCATTTTCAGGCCTCCAATCCTTAGCGAGGTGTCTGCCCAAGACAACTAGCAGTTTCACACAGATGCTAAGTCTCATGCAAACCCAAGCCAAGAAGTCATACAGCTCATTTCAGATGCTTATTGTGTAAACACACAAGATTAGCAGTTGCTTTCATGAATGTCTGGGTTTCTGTGCACACCCTACACCTTGCCTTTGTTAAAGTAGGCTGTTTTAACAAGGGAAAGGGTCCTGGTGTTTGCCCAAAGAAGGGGGATTTGGCAAGAAATAAGGATTTTCTTATACTTTGGATGGACATTTTTTATTCTTATACTTAAAAAACTATTATACTTTGAAATTTCAACTCCCTGTGACGGACGCCATGCAGCTTGAGCTGACAGATGTTGCAACTGTAATTCACTTCAGGCTTTCCTTGTTGCCGTAAGTCAAGCCAGTGACTGATTCCTAGCACCCCCTCTTTGCCTACTAGTGATTGAAAGATAAAGTATATCTCATGCTGGAATTGACCTGGAAGTAGCTGGAGACACTTTGAAAGTCAACCTTCCAGTTTGTTAAACCAAGCTCTAAAACTGACCCTGTAGTGGTGGGGACTATAGATCCATACCCCAGAGAGGACTAGTTCCTGACTTAACTGGAGGACTGAACTCATAGCAGTGGGCAGCAACCAGCATTACAATACAGTCCTGTGCTGCTTAACAATGGAGAGTTCTGAAAAAGGCATTGTTAGGTGATTTCACTGTTGCGTGAATATCATAGAGTGTACTCAAACAAACCTAGATAGCATGTGTAAGTACATCCTAGGCTCTGCGGTATAGTCCTAGGCTATATGGTATACACCCTACTACAACCTAACTATGTGGTACAGCCCACTGCTCTTAGACTACAAACCTGTACAGCATATTATTGTACTGAATGCTGTAGGCAACTGTAACAAAATGGTATCTGTGTATCTAAAAATAACTTAGAAAAGGTACGGTGGGATGGGCGGAGCAAGATGGCCGAATAGGAACAGCTCCAGTCTCCAACTCCCAGCGCGAGCGACACAGAAGACAGGTGATTTCTGCATTTTCAACTGAGGTACTGGGTTCATCTCACTAGGGAGTGCCAGACAATCGGTGCTGGTCAGCTGCTGCAGCCCGACCAGCAAGAGCTGAAGCAGGGCGAGGCATCGCCTCACCTGGGAAGCACAAGGGGA
>NW_012102254.1:6108654-6109687 GCF_000951045.1 Mandrillus leucophaeus | reverse complement strand
GTTCTCACTCATAGGTGGGAACTGAACAATGAGATCACTTGGACTCGGGAAGGGGAACATCACACACTGGGGCCTATCATGGGGAGGGGGGAGGAAGGAGGGATTGCACTGGGAGTTATACCTGATGTAAATGACGAGGTGATGGGTGCTGACGAGTTGATGGGTGCAGCACAGCAACATGGCACAAGTATACATATGTAACAAACTTGCATGTTATGCACATGTACCCTAGAACTTAAAGTATAATAATAATAAATAAAAAATTTTTTAAATAAAATAAATAGGAAAAAAAAAAGAAAAGGTACGGTAAAAATACGGTATGAAAGATAAAAAATAGTATGCTTATATAGGACATTTACCATGAACGGAGTTTGCAGGACTGGAAGTTGTCCTGGATGAATCGGTGAGTGAATGTGAAGGCTAGGGTACTACTGTACACTTCTGTAGACTTTACAAATACTGTACACTTAGAGTACACTAAATTTACTTAAAAATTTTTCTTCAATAAGTTAACCTAATGTAACTTTTTAGTTTATAAACTTTTAAAATTTTCTGACTTTTGTAATAACACTTAGATTAAAATACAAATGCACTGAATAGCTATACAAAAATATTTTATAAGCATTTTTCTATTTTTAAATTATTTACTTCAACTTTTTGTTAAAAACTAAGTCACAAGCATGTTAGCCTAGGCATCCACAGGGTCAGGATCATCAATATCATCGTCTTCCACCTTCACATCTTGTCCCACTGGAAGGTCTTCAGGGGCAGTAACATGCATGGAGCTGTCATCTCGTATGATAGCAATGCCCCCTTCTGAAATACTCACAAAGGACCTGCCTGGGACTCTTCTTAAGGAGGTGTCCCTCTTTTCAGAAATATGTCTATGGTGGTTTGCTTGCTTTCCTGTTTTCATCATAGACTTGCCAGTAAACAGATAATGCACCATGAACATTACTCTCTATTAATGAAAACCTTTTGGGAGTTGGGGTCCATGTTTTCAATGTTTTTTTTTTTTTTTTTTTTTTTTTTT
>NW_012102254.1:6086320-6108604 GCF_000951045.1 Mandrillus leucophaeus | reverse complement strand
AGTGATCCTCCAGCCTTGACTTCCCAAAGTGCTGGTGTTACAGGTGTGAGTCACTGCACCCAGTCTTTTTTTTTTTTTAGATAAGAGTCTTGCTCTGTTACCCAGGCTGGAGTACAGTGGTGCGATCTCGGCTCACTGCAACCTCTGACTCCCAGGTTCAAGTGATTCTCCTCCCTCAGCCTCCCTAGTAGCTGAGATTACAGGTGCGTGCCACCACACCCAGCTAATTTTTTTTATTTTTTATTTTTAGTAAAGATGGGGTTTCACCATGTCGGTCAGGCTGGTCTCGAACTCCTGACCTTGTGATCTGCCCGCCATGGCCTCCCAAAGTGCTGGGATTACAGGCAGGCGCCACCGCGCCTGGCCCAAACTTTTTAAGGAGTTTCTTGAGGTCTGCAAAAGCTTTTGCTAACCTCCCTACTGCGAATTTTCTTGATGGTGGTTTTCTGCAGTTTCCTTTTCTCTTGCCTCTTCTTCAGCTGTGTCCCTGTTCCATTTCTAACAACTCCTCATTAGTCAATTCCTCAGGAACCACCTCTAAGAGCTCCTCAGTGTCATCCTCATTCACATCCAGGTTAAAGCTGTTTCCCATCTCAACCACAGCTTTGTGAATTTTTGCAACCTGGTCATCCGTGGCAAATCCTTTGAAGTCATGAACAAACCTTGAGTGTCTTCTTCCAGATGCCACTCATACACATATTGGTGACATCATCTTAAGCCCAAGCAAGGTTCTTGATGCAGTCTTAGATGCTGTAATCCTCCCAGAATTGCATCAGTGTCTTCTCAGTGTCTCCCTCAGATAACAGCAGCAACAGCCTGGGGAAACGTCCTCCTCAGGTAGTCGGCCTTCAGAACTGCTATAACTCCTTGATCCACAGGTTGGATCAAAGAAGTGATGCTTAAAGGGAGAAACACCAGTTTGATATTAAGACAAAGATCACCTAAAGGATGTACAGGAGCATTATCAACAATAAGCAAAATCTTGAAAGGTGTGTTATTCCCCAAACAGTACTCCATTTCACTGAAATAGCAATTCAGGAGGGCATCTTGGAAGAGAAGCTGGGTCATCCATGACTTGTTATTGCTCCTGTAGTACACTGGCAGTGTGTGCTTACTGATATGCTTGAAGGCCCTGGGGTTCTCACTGTGCCAAATCACAAAGGGTTTCAATTTGTGGCCCACAACATTGCCCCCAAACACTGTTATCCAGTCCTTCAAAGCCTTGAAACCTGCCATTGACTTGGCCTCCTTATGGATGAAAGTCCCTTCAGGCATCTGTTTCCAGAATAGGGAGGTTTGATCCATATTAAACATTTGCTCTGGGAAGTAATTTTCCTCTACAATCAGCTTACCTAGAGTTTCCAAAAATTCTTCAGCTGCCTTCACATCAGTACTCATAGACTTACCACTCACTTTCACAATTGTGTGATGAATAACAATTCTTGAATCGCTTAAACCACCCAGAGCTAGCAATAAATTCAACAATATAGTCAGGTCCAGCCTTTTCTATCAACATAACAAACAAGCTTTTTGCTTTAGCTGTGATTGTCATGGTGCTGAGAGGGACATGCTTCTGTGTCTGGTCTTCAATCTAAGTCATTAGAAGTTTATCCATATCTAGTATTGGCCCTTCTCAAATTTTTAGAGTCCCATTGCCTTCAATGAAGCAGATGCTTTAATAGCTTCTATCACTTTGCTCTTGTACTTTAGGATGGCAGCTATGGTAAAATGGGACATGCCTGACCGGTGAGCAATAACCATCCCTGATTTTCCACCTTCACAGTCCTTAATCACCTCTAATTTTGTTTCCAGGTCAATTACTCAACACAGCCTCTTACTGGCAAAATTAGCCATGGATTTTGAATGCTTAGGGGACATGATGAACAAAACATGAGATTAAACCAAGCACAAAAGGAAATGATGCAGTCAAGAGATGTGGTAAACATGAGATATATGAGGCTGCTGCTGGTCAAACACAGCATACTGTTTTACAGTAAACTTTGAAAAAATTAAGTAGAAGGAGCACTTTGAAATAACAATGAAAAGTACAGTAAATACATAAACCAGTAGCACAGTCTTTATTATCAAGTATTACACACTGTATATAACTGCATGTGCTGTCCTTTTATATAACTGGCAGCACAGTCGGCTTGTTTACACCAGCATCACCACAAACATGTGAGTAATGCATTGTGCTACCACATTACAACAGCTGCAGAGTCACTAGGCCACAGGAATTTCTCAGCTCCATTACAACCTTATAAGACTACCATCAAATATGTGGTCTGTTGTAAACATCATTATGTTGCACATGACTGCACATACTGAGACATACTACATTCCTATTATATTTTTCCTTTAAAGGTAATAAATCTCTTTTTGTGTAAGTGACAGATGATTAGGATATTACTTTTTAATTTTATACACACACATGATCTGTTTTATTTCCTTGTAAGGAAAAGTCAAGCTATATGGTCTAGAGAGAAGAGAACAGGCCCTAAGACTAGGATTTCAGCCCTAAGTGGCTAGCGACTGAAGATGAGAGAGGATAATTTTAAAGACACCCCTCTAGCATGTCTAATGGTCAAGGACTGCAATGTTTCTGACAGAACACTTCTGTTCTGAGAGGCTCAGACTCCTTAGCCCTATGGACAGGGTTTAATACTTCATCTTCTTAACTCTGGTCTGCAGTTCTGGTCTGGTAGGTTTCCTTTGATTGATGACTCTATCATCCTATGTATCCTTCGCTGTTTTGGTCATTCCTAAAGGCAGCCTACATTTGAATGAGGATATGACATTCTAAATTTTAGTACTGCTCACAGTGGGCCTTCTAAGCTCCCCAACTCTAGCACATTAAAGCTTTGAAATAACACTGAAAAGTACAGTAAGCTTTAATCTGCTGGAGTTATGCTGGAAAAATTACAACTCTTCAAAGCAGGTGAGATCTTGCAAGATTATCAGATTAAAAGTTTCTTGATATGAGGAATTTCTCAATGAATTAATATTTTATCAACTTTGTAGAAATGAAGAGCTCCTCAGTTTCCTGTCAATCAAACCAGAAGACAGGACCTGGCATCTACCTCTTGGAACTCCAAATCTGACTGGAGGCACACATACAAAAATAAGGCAAGTGACTAAAACACCATACAAGCAGAGTGAGTTTGTGGACCCAGATTTCCAGCAGTGAAGAGTCCATGACCTGTCACATACTTCCTAGTATTTATGAGATGCTGACCTGGGTGAAGGCGAGCACATAACATGACCATTCAACTCTGCCCCATTAACAGTGGGCCCTAACCCAAGTAGCCAGCTGAGGTTTCTTCCGGGCATGAGTTGCCTGATGGAGAATAAGATGGGAGCTCTGGCCAAAGGCTCTTCCACACTCATTACACTTGTAAGGTTTCTCCCCTGTGTGAATTCTCTGATGCACAATAAGGTATGAGCTACAACTGAAAGCTTTGCTGCATTCATTACACTCAAATGGCTTCTCCCCAGTGTGGATCCTCTGATGGACAGTGAGGCCTGAACTCCGGCTGAAGGCTTTCCCACATTCACCACATTCAAAAGATTTCTCCCCAGTGTGGATGCCCTGATGAACTATGAGATTTGAGCTCTGGCTGAAGGTCTTCCCACATTCCTGGCATTCATAGGGTTTCTCACCAGTGTGGATACTCTGATGTCGTATGAGGTGTGACCTCTGTCTGAAGCCTTTTCCGCATTCATTACATAGGAAAGGTTTCTCCCCTGTGTGGATTCTTTGGTGCACGATGAGGTTTGCACTCTGACCAAAGGCTTTTCCACACTCTTTACAGATAAAGGGTTTCTCTCCTGGGTAGTTTTGTTGCCCTCTTTCCTCGTCAAGGGCACTCCTGTCTCTGAAGGCAACACCTCTGGAAACTCTTCCTTCTCCTCGCTCTGGGTCCTGCCTGGCTTCCCTGATGCCTCTTTGCACTTCCTTTCCCCTCTAGGGCTTCTCTAAACCTGGCTGCCAGAGGGGCTACACTCTGAAGCCTTTCGTAAGTTGTGACTTGTATTTTGACTTCTGAAACTGACCCCTTGTTCTCCCTGTGAATTCTCGAATGTGAAATACTTTTTGAGCCTAGATTAAAGAAGTTATCAAATTCTTTACCTTTCTGGCTTTCCTTCTCTAGGGAGATTTTTACATCCTTGATTTCTGCTGGCTTTATACTTCTAGTCCTCGTCCCCAGCATCTCCCTGGAAGGATCTCTCTGAGGAATATTCAAACTGTCTTCCCAATTTTTGAGTGCTCCAATCTTGCATTCTTGGGAATCATTATTCCAGAGTGCTCTGGAGGTGGCTCAGTGTATCTCTGTTTCTTCTCATACTTCCTGCTTTGGAACCGACTCCTTGATATCTGATTTGGTTTCATAATCTAACAAAAGATACAGAAAATGGAAATGTCACCTGTTTCCTATGGTGGAGACAAAACATGTTTAAGTGATATTAATGTATACTCTATGTGATGCTGACATATCGATAGCACACGTACACTCCTAATGTGACTGCAAAAGGTCAGCAGACAGCCAGGAAGGGCAGAGGGGAGAGGCAGCAATGTCTGGCATTCAGAGATACTGCAAAGGATGAAAATCTTCCTTTTCCTCAGCATGACGCTCTGGTGGGTTATAAAGATCTCTCAATGTGGGGCAGGGAATAGCCTGATTCCATGGACTGCTCATACCTTTCCTTATCCAGGTTCTTGTGTTTCTGAGCCAAGCTGCACCACAAAGTGCTGGACAACTTTTGGGAGTGCTGCTTGGTTCTCACACAGCCAAGGTGGAGCTCAGGAGGCTGTCCTGTATTACAGGGAACTCAAGAAGTACAGACCTGAGAGAAAGTTTTCGTATTTCTGCTGAAAGTGAGCTTGGAAACAGCCTTCTGGGCTTTTTTTCCTCTTCCTTCCCCTTCTTCCTTTTCCCATTTCTTATGCATTATTTCCTTCCCCTCACTTCTCCTGTTCCCTTCTGCTTTCCTCCTCTTGCCATTTCTCCCTTTTTCTTCCTCAACACCTGTCATCCTTTCCACTCCTCCTCTAATCTCTATTTTTGCTTTAAAACTCTTCTCTTGGCTCATGCCAGTAATCCTAGCATTTTGGGAGGCCAAGGCAGGAGGATCACTTGAAGTCAGTAATTCAAGATCTGCCTGGGCAACATAGCAAGACTCCAACTCTACAAAAAATAATAAAAATTAACCATGCACGGTGGTGTGCACCTGTGGTCCCAGCTACTTGGGAAGCTGAGGTGGGAGGATCACTTGAGCCTAGGAGTTCAAGTCTGCAATGAGCTGTGATTGTACCACTGCATTCCAGCCTGGGCAATAGAGCAAGATTTCTCTCTACAAAAAAAATAATAATAATAAAAATAAAAATAAACTCTTTTCTTATTCCTGTTTTGGAATAAACTCTCATAACCTCTAATTCTCTGAGGTTGTCCCTATACTTGCTGAAGAGAGCCACTCGCCCACTTAACAATTTGTTCACGCATGGTAAGCCTCAGAATTTGGGGACTCCCAAATATAGTATATCCTCCTCTTGAGTTCTCAGAGCAGTGAAGATGTATTTCGCAACTGTCCAGAGCTGACTGAAAAGTGTCTTATACCAAAGTGTAAAGACCCTCAGGGCTATCCATGTTGTAAAATCCCTGAAGCTGCAGACTCTCCCCAGCACTGCAAGCCAGCAGAGACCCCACTGCCTCTGCAAAGCAGGCAACCCTGAATGGCAAGGGTGACAGGGGCTGTACTCAGGTCATCCCCACCAAATTCTAGCTTCCAGTTCCAGTTTCAGAACAGGTGTCAAATGGGGCCTAGGTAAGGAGCTGCTGCCACCAGATAGAGATAGAAATTCCAGGCTCAATTCTAAGGCTGTTGCCTCTGGCTTCAGCAGCCCTGATCCAGGTTCTCTAAGGGTGCCCTATGGGAACTAAGCTAAATCCCAGAGGAGAAACGCTACTTCCTCTGGGTCAGAAGACAAGAAGTGGGTACCAAATCACCTTCAACTCCCAAGTCTAAGAGTCTGGGATGAAGAGGAGGGTTGACATTCTCCCTTCATTTCAGATTAGACACCAGATGTGGTGCAGTAAAGCAACCTGCCCACATTCCATGGCAGGCAGGTAGGGAGCAGAGCTGGGCCCAGACTCCAGGTCTTCTCCTTCCTGGAGATCTTCATAATAACACCCTCAAATCTCCATCATGCGACTGTCCCACTTAGCAAGACCCTAAGGCATTCTGGCACCCCACCCCTTTGCCCATGTCTGCTCCTTGCCTCAATATTAGTAGGGGCCGTATCAGTAACAAGCCTCAAAAAATCCTCAGGGAGAATGAGGCTTGAGGAAAAAAATTCCAAGAGCAGCCCTATCTCAAGCTGTGGAGGACTGTGAAATCAAGTAAGAGGAAGAGAAAAATTGGAGACTAAAGTTCATTATAGGAACAGGAGTCCCTGTCCTCTTTCCCCAGGGAATGGTGAGGATGGGAAGGAGATCAAGACAACTCTCTCAAGTTTTCATCCAGGTTAACAAAAAGTATTAGCTAGCCAAGACTTGCCTGTCCCCCAGGAACTAAAAGTCCAGTGGGGTGACAGTTGTGTAAAGAGATAATTAAAGTACAAGTCAAACTGAGGTAAGAGAAGGCTGGCGAGGAAAAGACAACTTATAGCTCAAGAGGGCTCGACAGCAATTAACTAAGACTTCCTGGGAAGTGGCATTTCAGTTGGGTCTTGAAAGGAGCTAGGATTTCAAAGGGTAGGAAGCTTGGAGGTTGGGCATGGAGCTTTTCTTCTAGGTAAAGAAAGCAAGATGGGCAAAGGCACAATAATGGAAAAGCAGAGATTGTTGGGAGAAGTCTGTCAGTGTCATTTGGAGTGTAGTGGGAAACAAAGCTGGAAAGGGAAACCAAAGTCAAATCAGGTAGGGCCTGGAATGCCATGCTAAAACCTTCACACTTCATTTAAAAGGTCTAGAATTTACACAGGGATGTTTTCTCTGGTGTCTGAACAACAGAGATCCCAGAGATTGTTACTGGTGCTTTAAGGTGTTTTAGGCTATTGTTTACCTCCTGCAAGTCAAGTGTTCCCTGGCCTATTGACAACAGGCCTGTCTGGAGATAACTCCCACCCCCTGCTACCCTGGCCTGGGTCTTCACCTAGCCCCAGGCATCCCTGTAGTCCTCCTTCTCCTTCACTGTCCCTGGTCCTGCCACTAGGAAAAAGGTTTCAGTTATTGTGATGATTGTAAACATTACCCTCACTCTGTTGAGGGCCTGCCCTGGGACACCTCCTGAACTTCTGTGGCTCCTGGACAGGCAGGGAGTGGTCAACTAAGGAGAAAGACACCAGAAACCACTGTTGACAAACAGAAATGCCAGCTGGGTCCCCCAGCATAATTGGCCCAGCTATCCAAGGCCAGGCCTTGACTCCCAAGTTCTAAGAAGACAGCCTGAGGCCAAAACTGCTGGATGTCTGCCAAAACCTTGCTTAGCAGAAGACCTCTTTTCTTTTTAATGAATCTGGCAATCTTTTATAAATTCTAGGATATAAAATCCAGAGCTGCTCTGGTGAACGCATAAGCAGTGGGCCCCAGATCTACCTGCTTAGCTGCCTGTCAGTCCTGCCAGTGGGTCCCAAGAGCATCACTGCTGGACAAGGTGATGGCTCATGTCTCTTCTCGACCTCATTTTCTCTATGACTACTAAAAATTCTAAAAACAAAAAACCTGACTCTGGGAAGACAGAACCTTCGCATATCTTCTCTAACGATATGCACTGGGTCTGACAGGCAGGAAGCCCCAGAGTACAGCAGACAGGGATTTTCTTTCCTTCATCTCCACTGATGGAGCTTGTTTTGGTTCCTACTCCTACTAAATATAAGGAGCCAAGGGACAGGTGACTGTGGGAAGCTGGCACTGCCACCAGAGATGAGGGGAATGAGGAGGGCTGAGGAAAAATCCAGAACATTTAGGGGAGGAAATCATTGGCTCTAAAATTTCTTAATATTTAGGCAAATTTTAGAAAAAGCACAAGAAAAAAATAGGAAGTTGGTCTCATCAGTTCTCCCACTTTTGCTTTTCAAGTTCCTACCAGCAGTGGCTTTTTCTATGTCCAGTGTCTATTTGGTTAGAAATGTTATTGTTGGCCAGGTGCAGTGGCTCATGCCTGTAATTCCAGCACTTTGGGAGGTCAAGGCAGGCAGATCACGACATCAGCAGATCAAGACCATCCTGGCTAACACGGTGAAACCCCGTCGTAAAATACAAAAAATTAGCCAGGCATGGTGGCGGGCGCCTGTAGTCCCAGCTGCTCGGGAGGCTGAGGCAGGAGAATGGCGTGAACCCAGGAGACAGAGTTTGCAGTGAGCCAAGATCATGTCACTGCATTCCAGCCTGGGCCTCAGAGCGAGGCTCCGCCTCAAAGAAAACAAAACAAAAAAAAAGAAATGTTACTGTTATGTTCCCTCCCAAGTGATGAGAGGCCTCTCATGGCATGGGACTTCTGTAGTGTGTAGAGATCAACCTGTGGAAGGAGAATGAAGATACTGAAGAGGTCTTGATTAGGAACACCTCTCAAAGGAGCGGGTGTCTCCCTTGCTCACAGCCATGTCTCCCACTGGAGCCCTGGATCCCATTCTTCCAGATCCCTCAGAAAACTCCACTAATTATCCCTTCCTCTCTGCCCTGCACCACCAGCCTCTTACTGTCTCCTGAGTCTTTCCTGGTTGCCTATAACCATACTCAAACCTCACGCACTCTAAAAACAACCCTCTCTTGACACTTGTTTCTCTCAAGCTCAGGCCACATGTCTTTTCTTCTCTTCTCATCCAAACCTTAGAAGAAAACAACAACAACAACAACTTAAGTACTTCATCTTTCAGGCACTCCTCAATTCACTGCACACAGTCTGTAGTCCCGACCACTCAACAGCAACAATCTGAAGATGCAAGCGCTTTCTTTCCTAATCGTCAAATCTAAGGGTTGCTTTTCATTTCTCCCTATTTGACTCTTATGTAGTATATAAACCACTATGTTCCCCCAAACTGCTTTACTGACTCCCATATTCTTGAATGACAGTGTTCCTGGGACTCTCTCTTAACCAATTTCTTCCTCTCACTCTAGATCTAAGTCAGAGGTTAAAGACTCATGCCTTAGGGACCAGGCAGGGAATATAAAGGAATGCAATGAATGGGACTATATTAAACAACAGGGAGGAGGGAGATGAACGCGAGTGTGCATGCCCCTCTAAGGGGGCACCTGCTGCTCACTCTAGCCTAATGCCTTACAAGAATGTGAGCCAAGTGTTGCCAAATCTTCCAGCCTTCCAAGAAACACCACAAATCTAGATTTTTACATAGCATCTAATGATGAAAAGCTAGTGACTAATTCAATTTTTCAAAACTACTGTTCAGGATAAACAAAGCACATCAGTGAATCTGATCTGGCCCATGGGCATCTAGTTTGTGGTCTCTGCCCTAAGTTCTGCCATGCACTCTTTTGGTCATAACCATCACCTATTAGTTATGATTTCCAAATCTCACATCTGATCAACTTTTTCTTTAGCCCCAAAGACATCAGCCAATGTCTTCTGTAACGTGACATCACTGACTATGTTCAAAGCTGAGCTCATCATCTTTCTTCTAAAGCGTCCCACTGTTCCTCTTACGTTCTCCTCTCAGTTAACAATACCATCGTCCATCCTGTCACAAGCCAGAAACCTGAGACAGTCCTTCCCTTCTCTCTCTCCCTTACTCTTCAAAGTCATCTTTGAGAAGAAGAGCTGGTAACACAGCCTGAAAAAAGCCTCAGGGCCTGGATTTTCATGCTGGTTCTGCCACTTAGGGGCTGTTTGCGCTTAGGCAGATTAACCCCTCTCATTTCTTCTTAATGAGAATAATAGTACCTACCTCATAGGGCTGCTGTCAGGATTAAATGAAACAAGCATCTAGAACAGTGTCTGGCCCACGCTAAGCACTACACAAGCACTTGCTATTATTTTGCCTCTTTAATGCTCCTTAAATCTACACAGTTCAGACATTTAGACTTATGGGACACTTATGACTGCCATCTGCACCTATACTTCTTTCCTCCCGCCCGCATCCCATTTCTAGTCCCCAGTTCACCCTAACAAGACCCTCAAGCAGCTGACGAGCGACTTTCCCCTTACATCAAGTGCACAGTAAACCCAAGCGCCGGGGCCGCGGGGATTCCCGCCCGTCACTCCCGCCAGCCGGCCCTGCCGCCAGCGCAGCCCGCAGCCTCGGCAAGCCTAGGCCCCCTCGACCCCGGTCTCGTTCGCTCACCAGAGGCCACGGGGCCCCCAGCCCCGCACACCAATGAAACACCGCCACCGCGACGCGTGTGCCCTTAACGTCCTCTCGCGAGCTTAAGTACCCAGGGAAGATGGGCCGCCCCGGAAGTGCTGCCAGGGCGCCTTGCAGGCCCCTCGCCGACCGCTCTAGGAGTCTCGGAGGTCTTCTGACCTCGATGCCTTCTTACTTGGGTCTCCTACATCTGACCTATCTATTCCAATTAAAAGTCTGCAATGTGTTTGGGGGTGGGAGAACAATCTACCATCCACAGAAAGCCCTCAGAGAATGTTGGAGAAAAAATTAAAGTCTTAAATATTGACGTGTTTAACTTTTACTTCTTTTACAGTGTAAAAGTGTCTCTTTACAACTCCTTTTTTTTTTTTTTTTTTTTTTTTTGAGAGGTGCTTATAGAAGATACGATTCAGGTTAGAAGATTCAAGTTAGAAATTTCAGGTTTTCTCTCTAGTCAGTGCTCTCCAACCCATTGCAATAGGAGTGGGATGGAACTGCTGAGGTAGGAGGCAGGACTTGACTCCAGAGGTGGGGTCGGACACTCGACCAGATTGAGGACTAACTAAAACAGAGCCAGGTGGATGCGGCTTTCAGTCAGACTCACCCACCAGTGTGCCATGTCAATTTAACATTGCCAATGGCAACACCCAGGAGTTCCTGCACCTTTCCATGGCAGTAACCCAATGATCCCAAAGTACTACTCCTTCCCAAGAAAGTTCTGCATAAGCCACCTCTTAATCTGCACGCGATTAAAAATGGGTGTAAATATGAATGCAAAACTGCCCTGAGCTTCTACTCTCTGCCTACAGGATAGCCCTCCTCTGCAGGAGCAGTTACAGAGCTGTAACACCACCTCTTCAAAGGTGTTTTTTTCTTCTACCTCTGCCTTGTCTTTGAAGTCTTTCCTGGGCAAAGCCAGAAACCCTCGTGGGCTAAGCTCCACTTTGGGGCTTGCTTGCCTTGCATCACTGTGAAGCTACTTGAGCTGTCAAATAAAAAATAAACTCAGACAAAGATAAGACAGGCTTTATTCAAAAGGACAATTGCAAATGGGAGACAGGTACTACTACAATAGGGAGAGGAGGACTATTGCAATAGAGAAAATGCTCAGACCATAAGATCCACAAACATCTTGTCAATCCAAATAACGGACAGACTCTCTAAAGATAATGCGTTTATTCAAGAGTGCACAGGGGACTCACAAATCCAGAATATGGGGGCTATGCGGGTCATTGGCATAGAAGTTGTGTAACAGGGTTGATAAAAAATTAGAGAGACCGATGGGGGTGAGAAGGATATTTATTATTTAGGTGTACCGGCCCAGTCGGATTAACATCCAAAGGACTGAGCCCTGAACAAAGACTTAAGTTACCTTTTAAGCATTTCGTGGGGTGGAAGAAAATCTGTGCAGGGAAAAACACATTACAGAAGCAAAAAACGAAGATAGTTATTCAATTAATTGAGACCTGCATTACATCAGTTGGAGCAAAGGAAAGTTTTTAAAGGCAAAAAGGAAACATAGGTAATTTGTTTTGAAACAAAGAGAATATTGGTTGCAAGACTAGTCACAGGAGTTGATGCCAGTTTATTAACAGAGAGAGTGTGTCAAGCAAGTGTCTTTGTGCATCCAGGTAGCTTCCTTTTACTCATGTAGCAAGCTGCAGCTTAGAAAGCCCTTGTCAGAAGTTCTTATTATGGGCATCTATGTGTAGAAAGTTCTTGTAACAGTTCATAACATAGGCATGTGTGCATGAGGTCCCTCCCTTCTTAACCTCCTGGTTTTATTTATTTATTATTTTTTGTTAGGGCTTGACACAAGTGACTCAATTTTGATTTTGACAACTTTCACAATCTCAAAGGTCAGGCAGAAAATAATTTTATGAAGAACTTTCTAGGGAAGGAGTAGTACTTTTGGGTCATTGGGTCATTGCCGTGCAAAGGTGTGGTAACTCCTGGGTGTTGCCATGGCAAAGGTAAATTGATGTGACACACTGGTGGGTGTATCTGATAGGTAGGAATAAATAAGGTTAGAGCAGACTGGTGTAAGGGAATGAATGCGCTGGTGTCATAATTGGACAGTTAATCAGGAAATGTCTTTCCTTGAAGTCAGCTGATTACCAGTGACCACATAAGCCAGAGTTCTTCAGAGAACCAGAGCCAACAGGATATATAGATATGTAAGAGGGATTTATTAAGGAAATTGACTCACATGATTATACAGGCTGAGAAATCCCAGGTTATGCCATCTGCAAGCTGGAGAACCAGGGAAACTAGTGGCATAGCTCAGTCCAAGTCTGAAGGCCTGAGAACTGAGAGGGCCACTGGTGCAAGTCCCAGAGTCTGAAGGCTGAATAACCTGGAGTTCTAACGTCCTAGTGTCGCCAGAGGGCTTAGAAGGGTCTCCAGATGCCAGTGAGACCCTAACTTCAGCTGGTTTCTAGCTTCTTGACGCCGTTGCAAGAAAGAATTCAGGGACAAGTCAGAATGAAGTAAAAGCCAAGAAGCTTTTATTGTAAAACAAAAGTACACACTTAAGAGATAAGTGTGGGCATGCTCATGAGAATGAGTCATGCACAACGAGTTTCTAATTTTATGGTGTTTCTTTAATTATGGGGTGGAATAATCATTTAGTATTTTGGAAAAGGAAGGGATTTCAGGGACTCCTCCAAACACCCTATTCCCTCCATTACCACCCCCTTTCTCCCTTATTTGGGTTTGCCAAGAAGAGTCATGGACATGTCACCCTGACCAGAGTTTTGGCCATTTTTCTCTCCCTTATTTTGAGTTTTCTGTTATCCTATGGTTTCGTTGCCTAGTTCTTATTTTAG
The DNA here is from genome assembly GCF_000951045.1 of Mandrillus leucophaeus. Taxonomy (NCBI): domain Eukaryota; kingdom Metazoa; phylum Chordata; class Mammalia; order Primates; family Cercopithecidae; genus Mandrillus; species Mandrillus leucophaeus. The sequence goes on along the minus strand of NW_012102254.1, from coordinate 6,095,458 downwards.
CTGTTACTCAGGTTTTTCTATACTCCTGTGACTACCCAGTGCTATTCTTGTCTCACAGGTCCAGAAGAAGATGGGTGTCCCAGCTCCAGGAGAGAGAGAATGAATTCACTCTCTCTTTTTGTTCTACCTGGGCTCTCAGCCCTTTGGATGGTGCACACCCATGTTGTATGAGGGCACATTTTCCTTACTCAGAACACAGATTCAAATGCCAGTCTCTTCCAGAAACACTCAAAGACATACATCCAAAATAGTGCTTTACCAGTTATCTGGGTATTTCTTAACCCAGTCAAGTTGACACCTAAAATTAACCATCCCATGTTCTTATAATAAGGAGGGATTGTTCTACATCTTGTTGCTGACTCAGGCCAAAGACAGGTCAAAACTTAAGGACCTAGGGGAGGGAAAAGAGCTTAACTAAATCTTGGTCAAGTTAAATTAGCAGGTATTCTGTCCAAATTGGTCATGGGTACAAACAGTTCAATTAATCAGCTGTAAAGCAAGTCATCTGGAGGGTCTGTGTCTAGACAAACAAGGGGGTGGGGCTATCTGTGAGTCTCATCTAAGTCATATGGGGAAGGATGGCTCTTTGCAGGAAGTCATTTCCTAGAACACTAAAGGGTGTGGGGATTTTTAGTTGTTACTGTTTTCCAGCAGAGTGAACTCAGGTAAAGTTGAACATTATCAGACTCTTGGGGAAAATTAGGTTATCTATTCTTTGTTGGCTGTGATAGGGTTCATGACACACTATCATAAAATATGGCATCTTGCCATTTGAGAAAACAGCAGAAGCAAGATGGTCTGTCTGAACTTCTCCCATGATTCTCCCCTGAATCAGGCCGTAAAACCTTCCCTTAAAAGGCTAAGTGTAGTAGCTCGCTTACGCCTATAATCCCAGCACGTTGGGAGGCCAAGGCAGGTGGATCACCTGAGGTCAGGAGTTCAAGACCAGCCTGGTCAACATGGCAAAACCCTCTCTCTACTAAAAATACAAAAATTAGCCAGATGTGGTTGTGCACACCTGTAATCCCAGCTACTCAGGAGGCTGAGGCGGAGAATCTCTTGAACCCAGGAGGCAGAGGTTGCAGTGAGCCAAGGTCATGCCATTGCACTGTAGTCTGGGCAATAAGAGTGAAACTCCAACTCGAAAATAATAATATTATTAATATCTATTCTTGCAAAATATAGTAATTAAAACATTAATCCTATATCACAAACCCTTGTAGCAGAGCACATCTCCCCATATATATGATCGTTGTACCTAGGGTGGACACTTTCCTCCTCTTACTTTCAGGAACACCCTACTTTGTCTATGGAATAGCTATACTGTCACTATTTTCACACCAGCTCACCAGCAATGGATCCAAACCAAGACAAAATCTGTGAATTGCCAGAAAAAGAACTCAGACATTCGACTATTAAGCCAATCAAGGAGGCATCAGAGAAAGGTGAGGTCCAATTTTTAAAAAATTAAAAAATGATACAGTATATGAAGGGGAAAATCTCCAGTGAAATAGATAGCATAAATAAAAATTACAACTTCTGGAAATCAAGGACACATTTAGAGAATTGGAAATACACTGGGAAGTCTCAGCAATAGAATCAAACAAGTAGAAAAAGAACATCAGAGCTCAAAGACAAGGATTTCAAATTAACCCAGTTCGTCAAAGACAAAGAAAAGAGAATTTTAAAAAATGAGCAAAACTTCTAAGAAATTTGAGATTATGTCAGATGACCAAACCTAAGAATAATTGGTGTTTCCAAGGGAGAAGAGAAGTCTAAAAGCTTGGGAAACATATCTGAGGTAATAATTGAGGAAAACTTTCCCAGCCTTGCTAGAGAAGACATCCAAATACAAGAAGCTCAAAGAACACCTGGGAAATTCATTGCAAAAAGGTCATTGCCTAGGCACATACTCATCAGGTTATCTAAAGTCAAGACTAAGGAAAGAATCTTAAGAGCTGTGAGACAAAAGCGTCAGGAACCTATAAAGGAAACCCTATCAGATTAGCAGCAGATTTCTGAGCAGAAACCCTACAAACTATAAGGGATTGGGGTCCTATGTTTAACCTCCTTAAAAAAACAATTATCAGGCAAGAATTTTGTATACAGTGAAACTTAACTTCATAAATGAAGGAAAGATACAATCTTTTTCACACAAACAAATGCTGAGAGAATTCACCACTACTACCAAGCCAGCACTACAAAAACTGCTAAAAGGAGCTCTAAATCTTGAAACAAATCCTTGAAATACTCCAAAATAGGGTCTCCTTAAAGCATAAATCTCACAGTACTTATAAAACAACAACATGATGAAAAAGAAAACAAGTTATTCAGGCAACAAATAGCACAGTGAATAGAATAGTACCTCGGACCTTAATACTAACATTGAATGTAAATGACCTAAATGCTCCGTTTAAAATCTACAGAATGGCAGAATGGAGAATTCACCAACCAAGAATCTGCTGTCTTCAAGAGACTCACCTGACACACAAGGACTCACATAAACTTAAGGTAAAGGGATGGAAAAAGATATTCCATGCAAATGTACATCAAAAGCAAGCAGAAGTAGCTAGTCTTATATCACACAAAACAAACTTCAAAGCAACAGCAATTTAAAAAGACAAATAAGAACATTATATAATGATAAAAGGACTAGTCCAATGGGAAAATATCACAATCCTAAATATATATACACTGGTGCTCCAAAATTTATAAAACAATGACTACTAGATCTAAAACATGAGATAGGTAGCAACACAATAATAGTGGGATTACTTCAATTCTCCCCTGACAGCACGAGACAGGTTATCAAGACAGAAAGTCAACAAAGAAACAATGGACTCAAGCTATACCCTAGAACAAAGGGACTTAACAGATATTGACAGATACCCAACAACTGCAGAATATACATTCTATTCATCAGCACACGGAACATTAAGATAGGTGATATAATAGGCCCCAAAACAAGTCTCAACAAATATAGGAAAATCAAAATTATAGCAAGTACTCTCTCCGACCACAGTGGAATAAAATTGGAAATCAACTCCAAAAGGAACCCACAAAACCATGCAAAGATGTGGAAATTAAATAACCTGCTCCTGAATGATTGTTGAGTCAACAATGAAATCAACATGGAAATTAAAATATTCTTTGAACTGAACAATAATAGTGACACAACCTATCAAACTTCTGGGATACAGCAAGGTGGTGTTAAGAGCAAAGTTCATCAAAAAGTCTGAAGGAGCACAAACAGACAATCTAAGGTCACACCTCAAGGAGCTAGAGAAGCAAGAACAAACCTAACCCAAACCCAGCAAAAAAAGAGAAATAACCAAGATCAGAACAGAACTAAATGAAATTGAAACAAAAAAATACAAAAGGTAAATGAAACAAAAAGTTGGTTGTTTGAAAAGATAAATAAGATTGATAGACCATTAGTGACATTAACAAAGAAAACAAGGGAGAAGATCCAAATAAACTCAATTAGAAACAAAACAGGAGATATTACGACTAATACCAAGGAGATGGGTGAATTCCTGGAAATATGTAACCCTACTATATTAAACCAGGAAGAAATGGAAATATGCAACCTTCCTAGATTAAACCAGGAAGAAATGGAAACTCTGAACAGACCAATAACAAGCAGCAAGATTGAAATGGTAATTAAAAAGTTACCAAGAAAAAAAAAGTCCAGAACCAGAAAGACTGACAGTTGAATTCTGTCAAACATTCAAAGAAGAATTGATACCAATTCTACTGACACTACTCCAAAAGATAAAGAAGGAAACCTCCCTAAGCCATTCTATGAAACCAGTACCACCCTAATACAAAAACTAGGAAAGGGCATAACAAAGAAAAGAAAACTGCAGAAAAATATCCCTGATGAACATAGATGCAAAAATCCTCAACAAAATACTGGCTAACTGAATCCAACAGCATAGCAAAAAGATAACCCACCATGATCGAGTGGGTTTCATACCAGGGGTGCAGGGATGGTTTAACATCTGCAAGTCAATAAATGTGGTACACCACATAAACAGAATTAAAAACAAAAATCACACAATCATTTCAATGGATGCAGAAAAAGCATTTGACAAAATTCAGCATCCTTTTATGATTAAAAACCCTCAGCAAGGCCAGGTGTGGTGGCTCACACCTGTGATCCCAGCACTTTTAGAGGCTAAGACGGACGGATCACCTGAGGTCGGGAGTTCGGACCTGCCTGGTCAACATGGTGAAACCCCATCTCTACTAAAAATATAAAAAAATTAGTCAGGCATGGTGGCACACACCTGTAATCCCAGCTACTCAGGAGATTGAGGCAAGGGAACTGCTTGAACCTGGGAGGCGGAGGTTGCAGTGAGCTGGGACCAGGTCATTGCACTCCAGCCTGGGCAACAAGAACAAAACTCCATATCAAAAGAACAAAACAAAACAAAAAAACCCTCAGTAAAATTGGCATAGAAGGGACATACTTTAATATAACAAAAACCATCTATGACAAGCCCACTGCCAACATTATACTGAATGGGGAAAAGTTGAAAGTATTCTCTGGAGAAATGGAACAAGACAAAGATGCCTACTTTCATCACTTCTATTCAACGTAGTATTGGAAGTCCTAGCCAGAGCAACTAGACAAGAGAAAAATAAATAAATAAATAAATAAATAAATAAATAAATAAATAAATGGCATCCAAATTGGTAAAGGGGAAGTCAAACTGTTGCTGTTTGCTGATGACATAATTGTATACCTAGAAAACCCTAAAGACTCATCCAAAAGCTCCTAGAACTGGTAAATGAATTCAGCCAACTTTCAAGATACAAAATTAATTTATAGAAATCAGTAGCCCTGCTATACACCAACAGCGATCAAGCTGAGAATCAAATCAAGAAATCAACCCCTTTTACAATAGCTGCAATAAAATAAAATAAAAATACTTAGGAATAAACTTAACCAAGGAGCTGAAAGACCTCTACAAGGAAAACTACAAAACACTGCTGAAAGAAATAATGATGACACAAACAAATGGAAACACATCCTATGCTCATAGATGGATAGAGTCAATATTGTGAAAATGACCATATTGCCAAAAGCAATCTACAAATTCAATGCAATTTTTATCAAAATACCACCATTAGTCTTCACAGAACTATAAAAACAATTCTAAAATTCATATGGAACAAAAAAACAGCCCGCATAGCCAAAGCAAGATTAAGCAAAAAACAAAAGCAAAAACAAATCTGGAGGCATTACATTACCTGACTTAGAACTGTACTGTAAGGCCATAGTCACCAAAACAGAATGGTACTGGTATAAAAACAAGCATATAGACCAATGGAACAGAATAGAGAACCCAGAAATAAAGCCAAATACTTACAGTCAACTTATCTTCAACAAAGCAAACAAAAACATAAAGTGGAAAAGGGACAACCTGTTCAACAAATGGCACAGATGGCGCAGGCACAAATGGCAAGCCATGTGTGGAAGAATGAAACTGCATCCTCATCTCTCACCTTATACAAAAATCAACTCAAGATGGATCAAAGGCTTAAATCTAAGACCTGAAACCATAAAAATTCTAGAAGATACCAGCCTGGGCGAAACGGTGAAACCCTGTCTCTACTAAAAATACAAAAAATTTGCCAGGTGTGGTGGTATGCACCTGTAATCCCAGCTACTCAGGAGGTTGAGACAGGAGAACCCCAGAGGCGGAGGTTGCACTGAGCGGAGATGGCACCATTGCACTCTAGCCTGGGGAATAAGAATAAAACTCTGTCAAAAGAAGAAGGAGAAGGAGAAGGAGAAGGAGACATTGGAAAAACCCTTCTAGACATTGGTTTAGGCAAAGACTTCATAACCAAGAACCCAAAAGCAAACACAACAAAAACAAAGATAAATAGATGGGACTTAATTAAACTAAAAGCTTCTGCACAGCAAAAGAAATCATCAGCAGAGTAAACAGACAACCCACAGAGTGGAAGAAAATCTTTGCAATCTATACACCTGACAAAGGACTAATATCCAGAATCTACAAGGAACTCAAACAAATCAGCAAGAACAAAACAAACAATCCCATCCAAAAGTGGGCTAAGGACATGAATACATAATTATCAAAAGAAGATATACAAATATCCAACAAACATATGGATAAATGCTCAACATCTTAATTATCAGGGAAATGCAAATCAAAACCACAATGCGATACCACCTTGCAATAATACATGTTGGCGTGGATGTGGTGAAAGAGAACACTTTTACACTGTTGGTGGGAATGTAAACTAGTACAACCACTGTAGAAAACAGTGTGGAGATTTCTTAAAGAACTAAAAGTAAATCTACCATTTCATCCAGGAATCCCACTCCTGGGTATCTATCTAGAGGAAAAGAAGTCATTATATGAAAAAGATATTTGCACACACATGTTTATAGTAGCACAATTCACAATTGCAAAAATATGGTACCAGCCCAAATGCCATCAATCAATGAGTGGAGATATTTTTATATATATATATATATATAAAAGAATACTACTCAGACATCAAAAGGAATGAAATAATGGCATTTGCAACAACCTGGATGGAACTGGAGACCATTGTTCTAAGTGAAGTAACTCAGAAATGGAAAACCAAACATCCTATGTCCTCACTCATAAGTGGGAGCTAAGCAATGAGGATGCAAAGCATAAGAATGATCCAATGGACTTTGGGGACTTGGGGGAAAGGGTGGGAGGGCGGTGAGGGATAAAAGACTACACATTGGGCACAGTTACATTGCTTGGATGATGGGTGCTCGAAAATCTCAGAAATCATCACTAAAGAACTTATTCATGTAACCAAATGCCACCTGTTCCCCAAAAATCTATTGAAAAAAATGTAATCACAATTCTATTTTCATATCTTTAATAATCATTTCTATTGTCATCAAATATCCAGTGTGTTCAGATTTTCCAGATTGTTCTGCAGGAGTGTGTGTGTGTGTGTGTGTGTGTGTGTGTGTGTGACTTATGATTCAAATAAAGTCGATGGTTTTCTTTAGAAAAAAAGAATGCTTGGTTCAAATGAAGAATAAAAGGAAATGTTCAGGCTGAGATGGAAACAGTAGGAGCAGTAAACAAACAAGCAAACAAACAAAAACCAAACAACTGAACTGGAAGTGAGGAGTAACAGATTAATAACCCAGCTCTGCCACTATAACTGCCTGCATAATTTTAAGAAAGTTTTATTTAACTTTTATGGACTCACTTTCTTCCTCATCTATAAATGAAGATAGATTATATTACTTCTTATTTGCCTTAATGGTCTGAGAATAATTTTTTGTTTTGTTTTGTTTTGTTTTGTTTTGAGACCGAGTCTCGCTCTGTAGCCCCGGCTGGAGTGCAGTGGCATGATCTCGGCTCACTGCAAGCTCCGCCTCCCGGGTTCACGTCATTCTCCTGCCTCAGCCTCCCAAGAAGCTGGGACTACAGTCGCCCGCCACCATGCCTGGCTAATTTTTTTGTATTTTTAGTAGAGACAGGGTTTCACCGTGTTAGCCAGGATGGTCTCGATCTCCTGACCTTGTGATATGCCTGCCTTGGCTTCCAAAAATGCTGGGATTGCAGGTGTGAGCCCTCATGCCCAGCCTATAATTTTCAAATTGATATTTTATTTTTCACAAATAGAAAACAGTTTTAAAATTATTTTTATAAAGATCATTATTACTTTTTACTAAGTTATCGACAGACTCAAACTGTTGACACTTTGTTTAATGAATTTCCCATACAGAATTGTGTTATATATGTGTATATGTGTGTATATGTATATCAGTATATATATATATGCACACACAAACATTCATTGCTTGGATTACTTTGCACAAATGAACCTATTTTTAATGTCTATTCACAATAAATTTCCCAAAATAAATTATTTTGTGTTAAATTACAAAACTAACAAGAAAATGTGTTTTGGCCAGGTGCGGTGGCTCATGCCTATAATCTCAGCACTTTGGGAGGCCGAGGCAGGCGGATCACCTGAGGTCAGGAGTTCAAGACCAGCCTGGCCAACATAGTGAAACCCTGTCTTTACTAAAATACAAAAATTAGCTGGGCATGATGGCGGGTGCTTGTAATCCCAGCTACTCGGGAGGCTGAGACAGGAGAATCGCTTGAACCCGGGAGATGGTGGTTGCAGTGAGCCTAGATCATGCCACTGCATTCCAGCCTGGGCAACTGAGCGAGGCTCCATCAAAAAAAGAGAAAAAAGAAAAAAAAAAGAAAATATGTTTTCGCATAGAAAGTATAAGGGCAAATACAAATTAAAAATAAGAGGTTCCATTTACTCTGATGAAAACAGGGGAAGAGATTTCCCTCTTCTCCTTTTTCTTAGGACATTTACCTTAGAAAACTTGTAAGTGTTTTCCCATTTCTTTGAAATATATATATAAATACTTTTGAAAACTAGGCAGGACTTTTGCCAACTGGCCTTTTCTCAGCTCCATGACCAAGGAATGTTTTTCTCGAGGACCTGGAAGCCATCTCTTTGAATTGCAAACATTGGAGCTAAGCTTTGGTGGGTGCCTTACTTGAAGTTGCAAAACTACCTCTATCATAAACAGTTGAGAAGATTTTCCTCTGGATAAGACCAATTCGCTAACATAGATGGTCACTCCAATTACTATGATAAAGTTGGGGAAAACCGTGTGACAAAAGGTCTGCCAAGTCCTCTTATTTGAGGACTAGTTATTGTTTATCTTGAAAACATGTATGTAATTGGTTGTATCTGTTTGGCTACATAAGGAGGCAAGATTCCTTTCTACCTTTTCATTCTCTTAGTGGTTTGCCTGTGATATGTGTTACATTCTAGTTTAATGCTTCTTTAATAGCGTATTCTTTCCCTGTTACCTTTGTAGAGAGAATTTCTGGGTTGGAAGAAGGATTTGTTTTTAATTATATTTCCCTAACAAAGGTTCGTGGAAACTTTTCCACTGCCTCTTTTTTTTTTTTTTTTTTTTTTACAGAGTCTTGCTCTGCTGCCCAGGCTGGAATGCAGTAGTGCAATCTCAGCGTATCTGATTGTTCCCCTACCCCATTTTGTCTATGTTACCGTAATGTACATTCCCCACATTTTTCCCCTGCCCCTTTTTTTTTTTTTTTTTTT
>NW_012102254.1:6066767-6085830 GCF_000951045.1 Mandrillus leucophaeus | reverse complement strand
TGATTTGAGTTCAAAAAACATGCCTGCAGCCAGCTTGGATAGGAGTGAAGCGCTCACCTCTTTTTTTAACTTTCAATAGCCAAAAAAATCATATGGAGCACCTTGATTTTGCTTGTGATTCAAACTATGTCAGTTGTCAGAATAACTTTACTACCGTGTAAGTTTCACATGTAAGAACTGTTTTGTCTTGTAATTCATTGGGAAACATTATCGAGTCTGCAACAAAAACCGAATTTCCAAAGCAATTCTGTTTTGTTTGTTTGTTTGTTTCTTTGTTTGTTTTGAGACGGCGTCTCTCTCTGTCACCCAGGCTGGAATGCAGTTACACAATCTCAGCTCCTTACAAACTCCGCCTCCCGGGTTCACCCCACTCTCCTGCCTCAGCCTCCCAAGTACAGGCGCCCACCACCTCCCCCGGCTAATTTTTTTGTATTTTTGGTAGAGACGGGGTTTCACCGTGTTAGCCAGGATGGTGTGGATCTCCTGACCTTGTGATCCACCGCCGTCGGCCTCCCAAAGTGCTGAGATTACAGGCGTGAGCCACCGCGCCCAGCTGCCATTCAGTTTTGATCATTGTTGAAGACGGTTCTTATTTAGAAAAAATTCAATCTTACTTCTGATTTCAAAAAATCATAATAAAACTTTACCACTCCTAAGTCATTCAACTAGCATACGGTAGGGTAAGTTGAGATATCTAGCTTTTATTTGAGACAAAAATACACAGAACTGACAATGATTTGGTCTACAAGAGCAAATGAAGTTCACTGTTGACAATACTGGTTCGACAACACATCTAAGACATTTCCACACACTACCTGCTATGAATAACCATGTGTTTTTAACAACCTACATGCTCACAAGCTTTGTGCATTTATCAACTAAGCCTTTCCTCCTTCACACATTTTTTTGTTTTGTTTTGTTTTTGTTTTACTGTCATTCGTAACACTCTTAGCAGATTCTACTTTAGGTTGTACTGAATTGGTGTTTTCTCAGCTTCTTTGAAAATATTCTTACCTGTAGTTGTTACGTGCATATTACTCATAAAGGATAATTCTTTAGTCACTTCAAACTCAGCATTGACTTCTAGAATATCAACAACTGATCAGTAGAGCAATATCAGTAACATCTGTCAACTCATCAAGAGCCAGGAATTGCTTAAGCCCTGGGGTTGGAGACCAGCCTGGGCAACATAGAGAGATCCCACCTCTATTAAATTTTTTTTTTTAATTAACTGAGTGTGGTGGCACGTGCCTGCAGTCTCAGCTACTCAGGAGGCTGAGGCAGGAGGATTCCTTGAGCCCAGGAGCTGGAGGCTGCAGTAAGCTATGATTGTGCCACTGCATTCCAGCCTAGGTGACAGAGCAAGACTCTGTCTCTTAAGAAAAAAAAGTCCTAGGCAAGTGCTATTGAAAGTGGAAAGTTTAGAGAATGCTATCTTTGAAAAATGAAAAGCCCAACTCAAAATGGCCTAATGAAAAAGGAAATGTTTTGGTATGGGTTACTGAACAACCAAGGAGGGTGGGCTTCAGGGTTAGCTAAGACCAGTAACTCTGGCTCTGTTTCACTGTGAATTTCTTGCTCTGCCCTCCTCTAGGTATTGGCTTCATCCCCAGGCAGACAGCAACCTGATTATAGTGTTATGTCTCTGATAGCCACTCACAACTTTGTCCCCTACAAGAGAGAACTGTTTCTGGATGCTTGCTCAGAATGCGAAATAATCCTTTTCAGATACCTCCTTTCTCTCTATCTTGCCCAAAATGGGTCATACGTCCTGGACAGATTACAAAAACGGCTATACATTCTTCCCCCATCTCTCTGGAATGTCACCTGCAGCTCTTCCCATTAAGTGGTGGAGTCTATTTCTCTACCCCTTGAACACGGTCTCAGCATGTGAATTGTTTTTCCAAGTGAAACATTAGCAAATTTGTTGTAAGCGGAGACTTAAAAAGTGTTTGTACATTGGGGCTTGCCATCTTCTGCTGCTCTGTGGAACTCTGAGGTTACCATGTTAAGAAGCCTGTGATTGAGGGAGGAAGAGTGACCATGTGGAGCAGAAACAAGCCATCCCAGCTGAGCACACCACCCCCACCCCAACCCTCACCAACCAGCCTTCCAGCAACAGGACATAAGAATGAGGCCGTGCTGTCCTAAACAACCCACTCTGAGCCAGCCCAGATATGAAAACCACTTAGACGACCCACAGAATTATGAGAAGTAATAAATGTTTGTTATTTTAAGCCACTAAGTTTAGGAGTGGTTTGTTAAGAGGCAAAAGCAAACTGATATATGACCATTTCTGAGGCAGTCACAGGCAAGGGGAATTTCACTACTCTTAAGTGAATCAAGAGAGCCCTTTGGAGTTGGGATTATGTTTCCATGATGACCATGGCTGCATGGAGGAAGGGTAGATAACTAAACAAAATGGAGTTTTGACAGGAAGAAAAAGGGGAGAAAATGCATGTTGAATTTGGCAACTAATAATTGCACTAAATATACTCTACACCAAACTTTATGTTGCTTCTTTATTTAAGAAGGGAGACTAAGTTACCATTAGAAGGACCATGGATAGGAACTAACATATATTTCTGTGCAGTGAGTGTGTCCTGTAGTATGCTTTGGGAGGGCAACTGAGCTACCAAAACTTGGATTTCACTGCAGCAGGGGTTGGTCCTTAACAGAAGGCTAGTGATTATTTTAGGTTTTGAGAGTCATATGATTTCTGTCACAACTACTTAATTTCGCCATTGTTGTGTGGAAGTAGCAACAGACAGAAAATAAATGAATGAGCATAGTTGTGTTCCAGTAAAACTTTATTTTGAAAAACAAGCAATGGGCTGGATTTGGCCCACAGTTTGCCAATCCATCAACCAGAGGCTAGAGATGTATCATGTGGCCAGCTTTAGCTGAGAAAGAACTTGAGAAATCTGGGCACAGTGCCACTCTGAACAAAATTCAGTTTGGTTAGTAAGGAGGATGAGGAGAATAGATATTTTATGGGCTACTTGCAGTACTTGCCATGATTATCCTTGTTAAACTGGTGGCCAGTGGATCTAAAATTCGTGGATGTAGCTCTGACTCCCTTAGAGATGGTGTGGGGAAAAAGGAGAAAATTTAGACAAGGACAACTGAAATGATGAAAAGGAAAGAGCATTGTCTGCTGTAGCCTTCACTAGGCTTGAAATTCAAAGTTCTAGCTTTCTGACCTGATTCTGTAATGTACAAACTATGTAACACTGGTTGAGTCAAACTCTATAAGCCTGTTACCCTTGTCTGTAAGATGGTGATGGAATGTTAGAAAGAAAGGGAGAAATGGATAAGCAAATGCAAATGTGTGCTACATTTGTATGCAACACAATATAGCTTTTGCATACAAATATAGCTTTTCTTTTTTGTAGCCTTGGCGATAGCCATAGGGATGTAAAATAACATTCTGTAGCAGCAGGTAAGGAAACTATGGAGCGCTCACCAGTGGTATGGAGCACCATAACAAAAAGGCACAAGAATGTATTTGGCTACTTTAGTGCAAAATGTCTAGGACAGAACTGGAAATTCAGTTCAGTTACTAAGAAACAAACACTAGAACTTGATATAACTTCCAAAAGAGCTCACTCACATAGTAGTACATATTATTCTAAGTGATAAAAAAGTGCTAAGGTATTTACAGATATAATGGTTGTACAGTACTTTTTAAATCTGCAATTTAGGTTTCTGATTTTCCTTTAAGAATTAACTGCACTGAAATTCTATAAATTATACTTAAGCAATTCAGCTATGGGAGTGTACAAAAAAGAGATAAACACTGCCATCCAAATTATTAATTACAGTTCAACAATAATCTCAACATCAGCAACCATTGTAGCTATTATTATCTGACTTGTTTGGGCATCTTTTAGTCTCATGTACTTCGTGGTTCACAAAATCATCCTGGATATAGGAAAAGATCCAAAAATTATGAAACAATTAGACTGCACATCAACTTTAAAAAATCACATGCAAGACTACATTGCAGCAGATGTTTCAAATGCCTGTTTTAAGTTAAAGCACTCATTAAAAAAAGAAAAAAACCTGGGGCCTTCCAATAAAATTCTACTACGAGCTTTGTAAGTCTGAAATTTTAAGAATGACTATTTAGAAAATCTGGTTTACTTAACAGTATCTTTTGCAGAAGAGAAAAGGCGTCTGATTATAAACTACATCAACACGTAAATGAATTGCACTATGCCCTTGTGGCCAGAAAACTGCTTTATTTCCTAAAATGAAGGCAGTCTTTTATTATTATTTTTTTTGACTTCCAAAGCTTGATTTATAGTGACTACAAATATCACTAATTTTGGAAGATTATAGAAAAACTCTTAGAAAAAATAATTTCAAACATTAGTCACACTATTGAAATATTCATCCAATATTAATAATTTGTTCTTCAGTAAGAAGTAGAATTCTTCATAACAAATGCCCCAGAGTTGCCTCACTCAAATACTACAGCCATTAAAAACCAAACTGTTAGAGAAATCATCAAAGTGTTTTTGTAGTCTTACTGAACACCTGTAGCTCTATCCTCTGTTGTTCCAATAGGCACCATATTTATTTGAATAAATAACAGCAGGTCGCATCTGACAGATACTAACACTAAGCTTACATACTGTATGATAAAGCCTAACACTGCTACGTGTGTTTGCTGTAGGTGTACTGTCTGATGCACATGAAAGCGGACCTAGTTAACACTCTTTGGGTACAGGAGCGTTTACTTTGCCTTGACTGGTTCTCATTCTAACCAGCGAACTCTAACTTTGTGTTCATAATGACACAATTTTTTTGAGATGGAGTCTCGTTCTGTCACCCAGGCTGGAGTGCAGTGGCGCAGTCTCAGCTCACTGCAAGCTCCGCCTCCCGGGTTCACACCATTCTCCTGCCTCAGCCTCCTGAGTAGCTGGGACTACAGGCGCCCGCCACCACGCCTGGCTAATTTTTTGTATTTTTAGTAGAGACGGGGTTTCACCGTGTTAGCCAGGATGGTCTCAATCTCCTGACCTCGTGATCCGCCCGCCTTGGCCTCCCAAAGTGCTGGGATTACAGGCATGAGCCACCATGCCCGGCGAAGAATTCTTTGAAGGGCTTAATCCCAGTTGTAAGGCAACATTTTCTCTCAAGGGACTGCTTTGTTGCTGAAGAGTTGAGTCTCCTATGCTGATGTTTTTCTCTTTGACATCTTTGACAGACAGACATCTGTCGGAGTTCATGTCAACATTTTCACTACGGCTTCCTCCCTCATGACGGAAGAGATTCTGACACTTGTATTTGAAGTTACTCCACATTTTTCCCACTTTATCCATTGATTATAAAATCGTTGGGGGCGCGTGGGGCGGCCTCATCCAGGACACCTGTGGCCCAGCAGGAAAGGGCGAGTCCGCCCACCCTCCGGTGCATCCTGTGCCCTCGGACTGCCCAGCCATCGCAGCCTTGCTTCCTCTGGACGGAGCCTGGGGATCCCAGCTCCACCAGATTCCCCCACCAGGCCCCTATCACCTTCCCTGCCGCCTCCCCTTCTTCACCCGTTTCCCCTCCCCTCTCCCCCCAAACTTCCCCTGCCCCGGAAAATACCTTCATATAATCTCTTTTGGCGGGTAAGGTAAATATGATTTAGAAGGAGTTTCTATTTCTCACAGGGAAGCAACATTCATCTCTGGAGTACATATTTTAGGTAATGTGGGGGAAGAAAGATAATTTTTCCAGCAGTTTTAGCTCTCAAACAAGCAATATACATCTATATGGAATAGCTATTTCCTGTAACTTGTTGGAAGTTGATGGTGACTAAGTCATTCATTAAATATTGATTGAACGCCTAGTACGTCAGCCAGTGCTCTAGGTGCTAGAGATACAGTATGAACAAAACACAAAAGGCCCCTGCCTTCAAACAGCTTACATTCTACCAAGGGAGATAACAACTGGATAGAGTGAGCTGAAGGAATGGGAATATGCCAGCTAGGTGGTACTTCCTTTCAGATGTGCAGAGAGCTTGCTTTCTGGATTTAATCTATGGCATCCTCATTTTTCAGTTTATCAAAAATGCAAATAATCTAAATTTCACCTGTTTCTGATTAATGATTTCAACAAGTATTTATTTATTGAATACCTTCTCTACCAATCATTGTGCTAAACACTGAGATATAATGATAAGTAATAGCTCCATATAGCTGAGTAGAGTTGTATAAAGATGAACTGATTGGGTCTTTCACAGTTGTCCTTGGGTGGGATGCTACTTGTGTGTATCTTCCTAACGATACCTATGAAAGAAGTACAAGTGTATGCATTTAGCGGGGCACTGAATAGAAGGTTAGCTAGAGCTAGAATAATTAATAGTGATATGTGACTGTAAAGACCCATAAGGGCAACCGTCTAGGTGGTCAATTGAGAATTGGCATTGGGATTTGAAGAACCAGGATAAATTGGATAGCTGAGGTTAGGGAGAGCAGTTAGAAGGAAGGGAGATTATTCCAAAGGGAAAATCCTGGGGAAAAGATCTAGAGTCAGGAACAGGCAAGGGATTTCAGGGGGCCAATGGGAATTCAGTAACGTTAGAGCAGAATGTATATGATAGGCAACTAAGAGACGTTGATATTGAGGTCAGTTTGTGTGGGCCTAGATTGGGAGTTTGTCCTTTATTCTAACATAACAGGGCATCACTCAAGGTTCTTAATAGAGACTATTTTAAGCAGATAGAATATACTAGTTTCTTGTTGAGATGGCCCATTCCGGCTCCTACCCAGCATCCTTTCCATCCCAACGTCTCCCTATATAATTTTCCTGAGGGTTGAGGTAGCCACTGTGTTTCAGGCCAAGATAGTTGTTAATGGGATATCAGTAAAGCGACTGGGCTTGACGGGAAACAAGGCTGGAGTTACAGGCTGGGCTTGGAGGGAACGCCTTCTTCTAGGGTCCCATAGAGCTGTTCCTCCCGCTTCCTAGAGAATCAGAGAATAGCCGCGCGAGCCCGCTGTGACGCACTACCGGCTGCGCCACCACTTTTCCGGTTTCAGAAGTTAAGGCTGGTGTCCTGGCTCCTGTGAACCTCCGGGAGCGCCCGCGCCGCTCCGCGGGGAGTCCCTGGATCTCACAGTGAGCGGGTTGGGACCCAGGGAAGGGAAAAGAGGGGACCCCGGTGAGCCACGGCTGGGGCGGCGGGCTGGAGGGTTATTTGGGAAGTCAGCCCCGGCCTCGATCCTCCCCGAATTGCTGCCTACGCGTGCCGCCCGAACCTGGGACACTCCTGGCGGCTCGGCCCGCCCAACCTGCAGCCTCAGCACTGCAGACCCCAAGGCCCAGCACAGTGCCCAGCACAGAGGAGATGCCTAGGAAAATGGCAGAGTGAATGAATGAATGAGTGAAGGATGGATGGATGATGAAGACCTAGGACCCATGTCAGGAAACGAGATCCTGGGGATCAGAATTCTCGGTTCAGATACCAGTTTCTTTCCCCGGCCTATCCTGTAGCTCCGAAACTTGTTTAGAGCCTGTTTTTATAGGAGAGGGCACATAGTGTAAAGTGCGCTCGTTTGGAGTCTTGAGACCGGAGTTACAATTCTGGAGGGTACAGAAATCTCTCAAGTACTGTGTAGAAGTCTGTTCCTTGCTTCTTCACAAAGCCCAGTTGACAGTTGTATGTGATAGCATGTATGCAAACCTTAATGCCTCCCAATGAAGGGTTACTATCCATTACATGCCAAACATTACACCGAATTCAGGAGTGAGGCTACAAAAGAGTGACGCCGGAGACTGCCAAATGTAAACATGCTTCCAGTCTTGTGTAGGACAATAAGTGCATAAGCAGATTTTGGTGGTAATATTTTAAACTACATTTATTTAGCACTTACTGTATACCAGGCACTATTTGAAGCATTTGTGCTAATTGATTTAATCTTCACAACAGCGTATTATGTGTAGGGTTTTTGTTTTTTTGTTTTGTTTTGTTTTTTGTTTTTTTGAGACGGAGTTTCATTCTTGTTACCCAGGCTGGAGTGCAACAGCGCGATCTCGGCTCACCACAACCTCTGCTTCCCGGGTTCAAGCGATTCTCCTGCCTCAGGCTCTCGAGTAGCTGGGATTACAGGCATGTGCCACCACACCTAGCTAATTTTGTATTTTTAGTAGAAACGGGGTTTCACCATGTTGATCAGGCTGGTCGCGAACTCCTGACCTCAGGTGATCCGCCTGCCTTGGCCTCCCAAAGTGCTGGGATCACAGGCGTGAAACACTGTGCCAGGCCTATGTATAGTTTTTAAGTGAGGGAACTGAGGTACAAAGAGAATAGAAAACTTACAAAGACAATAGAAAACTTGTCCCAGATCACATTACTAAGTGACCCAAGGCTGCATAAGAGATAAAGTGTACTGCCGCAGCTTGGTTGAGTGCACTGTTTGGTGCCGACATGCAGACCAAGAAGGGCTTCAGAGAGGAGTACATTTCAATGTGGTCTCATTGGAGGGATTGTTTAAAATTCTTGAAAAACTTCATCTAGCTCGCCTAGATTCCTTTAGCTAATTATTGAGGGGTAAGGAGGTGGCACCTGGGCAAAACCTTACAAGGTAGAGGGAGGAAGCCAGCTCTCTATTAGGTTAGCAGGATAGGGCTATTAAGAGCCTGTTTCCTTTTATCTTTCACCATAATACTCATCTCTCCCCAGATCTGCAGAGGGATCTTTTTAACATCTTAAAATCAGTAACAGCCGGATTATTCCACAATAGGCATTTGTAGAAGCACCCGTACATTACTTTCTGGGCAACTTATAGACCTAGGAGTCAGCAAATATGGACCAAATTTGGTCTGCCACTTTTTTTTTTGGTAAAACTCTTTTATTAAAACACAGGCAAATTTACATATTGTCTATTTCTGTTTTCAAACTACAAAGGCAAAGTTGAATGGTTGAGGCAGAGACTATATATCCCATTTAACCCATTAAACCTAAAAAAATTTGCTTTCTGGCCTGTTACAGAAAATGTTTGCTGACCCTTGACATTGACAAACTGCTGACAGCTCAAATGATCCTTGATTGGAAGGATGCGGTCATCACCAAGATGTCTTTCTTTCTCTGTAGGTTTTAGTATCAACCATAATAGCATCTAACCCCTGTTGAGTGCCTGCCATCGAGTAGATATCTTTTTGAATGCTTTATGTGAATTAACTCATCAAGGATTCACGGATTATGAGAGCTGGAATGACCCATAAATACTGTCTAAGTTGTTACCCTTTTCAGATAAATGGCCTGTCATGTAGGCCCACTCACATAGGCTATTGGCAGAGGAAACTTTCCTGACTCCCAATCCAATCTACTATCATCTTGTGAATGGGAGGCCAATACCATAGCCTTTTGTTTTTGTTTTTGTTTTTGTTTCTGGGTTTTTAAAAAGTAACTTTTTCTAACTATAAAAGTAATATATGTTTATTGAAGGAGAAGTAAAATATATAGAAGAGTATAAAGGACTAAAGTAACCCATTAACTGATCTAGAGATAAGTGTGTAGGTTGTCTTTATGTCTTTTTAAAATGTGTGTGTTTTATCTGTTTATTAACAATAGTTTCTGTGTATTGAGTGCTTAGTCCCAGTATATGTGTGCATATTTCTTGTTTTTGTTTTAGTGTTTTGTATCTTCCTGTTTTAACATATTATATTTTCTCATGAATATTCTTTGAAATTGTGATTTTTGATACTTTCATAATCTATCTTTGGTAGTCTGTCAATGTTTATTTGCCTGTTTAACAATTGTAGTAATAGTGTGATCTTTGTACATAAATCTCTGTGCCATCTCTGATTATGCTTTTTCACTTTTTCTTTGATTACAGAAGTTAGTTATTCCTATGGGAAATTTTTCAAACATTACAAAAACATAGGCTTTAAGGCAAAAGTTTATCATAATTTTATTCTTCAGAAATGATCACAATAAATAATTTGATATATATTCTTATAGATTTGTTAGTTTTTTTTTTTTTTAAGCAAAAGTAGAGCAAAATATAGATAATAGAGGGCATTTGGGAAAATTATTCACAATTCATTATTTTACCACAGTGATGATTATTTTTCCTTCTTGATCTTATTCAGATGTATTTTTAAGTTTTAATTTTTGAGCGGGGTCTCACTCTGTCACCCAGGTTGGAGTGTAATGGTGCTATCACAGCTTATTGCAACCTCTACCTCCCAGGTTCAAGTGATCCTTCTACCTCAGCCTCCTGAGTAGCTGGACACAAGCACGTCACATGTGTATTTTAACAAACATATATTTTACATTATATTAATACTTGAAATTTTACTATACAGGATATTTAACATATGGCATAAGTATTTTTTCCCAATAATCATATATTTTCATTTTTAATTGTCTTTATGTCTAAATAATTTTCACCAAGTAGAAGTATCATAATTTGCCAATCCTCAGTGTCCACCAATAGACAAACTTTATTTCTGTGTACATTTCAGGGGATATTTTTACAAGTAACAGAAGAATTCTGTTTCTCTTCTCTCTGGAAAGTTACTTCTTTCTGAGAAAGTTCTAGTAGAATTACTAGGTCAAAGAATATAGTCTTTTTTTTTTTGAGATGGAGTTTTGCTCTTGTCGCCCAAGCTAGAGTGCAGTGGCGTGATCTTGGCTCACTATAGTCTCTGCCCCCTGGGTTCAAGCAATTCTCCTGCCTCAGCCTCCTGAGTAGCTGAGATTACAGGCGCCTGCCAGTGCGCCTGGCTAATTTTTTGTATTTTTTAGTAGGGACGTGGTTTCGCCATATTGGGCAGGCTGATCTCGAACTCCTGACCTCAGGTGATCCACCTGCCTTGGCCTCCCAGAGTGCTGGGATTACAGGTGTGAGCCACTGTGTCTGGCAGAATATAGTCATTTTTTATGGCATACTGATGACTCTGAGGTACACTACAGATGGTGTATATACAAAATGAGCATTCTGTTCTGAATTCCTGTATCCACAAAATGTTGACCACAGCATCCTAACTATAACTAAGCTACAACTTTCACACCTGATGTATATTGCTAGATTCGCTCCAGAAAGATGGTACCAACTTACGTTTGCACTGGTGTGTGAGAAACTCTTTCTCTGCACCTTTGTGAATCTTGAATGTAGCATTAAAAATAGATTTTCCACTTTGATGTAAAAATTGATTCTTCATTCTTTCAGTTTCCATTTCTTTGTTTACCACAAAGATGGAACATTGTTTTGATATGTTTATTGGCCTTTGTAATTCTTGGTGTATTTTTTGTATTTTCCGTTTTTCTCTCAGTTCACCTTTTTTTCTTACTCATCTGTAAGAAATCTTTATTAGATCTATCTATCCCTTGATATATAACTGAAAAATACTTTTTTTTTAAAGCTTGTTTGTCTTCATTTCTTTGTATTTTGGATATATAGGGTATTGTTTTTATGTGGTCAGATTTATCAATTTTTGTCCTATCCATTTTGCATCATGCTTGAAAGTGCTAACCCCAGGATGAATTTTTGGTCATATTTTATTTTGTGGTTTTATTTTCTATATTTAACCCTTTAATTGGTTTCGGTTTATTTTGGTGTGTGGTGCAATATAGTAATTACACTTTTTTTTCCAGGTAGTCAGCAATGGTGCCAACTTGATTTATTAATTATCTATCCTTTTGTGATTAGAAATGCTGCTTTTATCATATATTAAATTATTTTTATTTACATCTCTTAGAGGATTAGAGATATTTTATTTAATTTATTTTTAAGACAGGATGTTGTTTTGTTGCCCAGGCTGGAGTGAAGTGATGCAATCTTTTTTTTTTTTTTTTTTGAGATGGAGTTTCACTCTTGTTGCCCAGGCTGGAGTGCGATGACACGATCCATCCTCACCGCAACCTCTGCCTCCTGGGTTCAAGCAATTCTCCTGCCTCAGCCTCCCGAGTAGCTGGGATTACAGGCATGCGCCACCATGCCTGGCTAATTTTGTATTTTTAGTAGAGACAGGGTTTCTCCATATTGGCCAGGCTGGTCTCAAACTTCCGACCTCAGGTGACCCACCTGCCTCAGCCTCCCAAAGTGCTGGGATTACAGGCGTGAGCCACCGTGCCCGGCCAATGCAATCATATTAATAGCTCACTGCAGCCTCGAACTCCTGGGCTCAAGTGATCCTCCACCTTAGTAGCTGTGACTATAGGTGCATACCACTACACCCAACGAATTTTTGTTTTTTGTAGAGATGGAGTTTTCTCTGTTGCCTAGGCTGGTCTCAAACTTCTAGCCTAAAGTGATCCTCCCACTTTGGCCTCTTAAAGTGCTAGGATTACAAGTGTGAGCTACCTCACCTTGCTGGGATTAGAGATCTTTTAAGTGTTTAGACTCACTGTTGGAGTTTTCCTAGCCACATTGCTTTAAAGATTTTATCTGTTACTCCTGTGATTTCAATTACTTTTTTTATGTCTAAAACTCTTCAGGCCACACCTGTCTCTCTTTCAACTATGTATGCCCTGTTCTACCTTCTATGTAGATATTTGAAACTAAAGGTATCTTATTGCTTTCCAGACCAGTGTACCCACTGTCACTAAAGGTCACTGTCATCACCCAAAACTGGCTAATTATCCTTGACATCTCCCTCTCTCACCCCTCCCAGCAATATTCATTCATTCTGGTTGATTCTTTCTTTTAATCCAGTCCCCATACTGGACTACTGAAATAGCCTTACAAGGGATCTTCAAGCCTTCACCTTACCCTCCCACTCCCCCCTACTACACACATTATCTGTTGCTGTAGACAGAGGAATGTGTTTCCATAAAACAGCAGATCTAATCATGTCATGTATTTTATCAAACTTTTTCAAATCCTTATTATGGCTTTCTCTTCACTTTAGGGTAAAGTCCTTAAAATGTTTTTTAGGGTTCTGTTTGAACTGGCTTGCCCTCAGGCTTTATGTCTCATTTCTGGTGTTCAATACTTTGGGCATTACTATGATTCCTTACTTGATTCCTTTTGTATGTTCATTTTGTCTCTCTACTTTTTCCTTTCTTTTTTCTTTTTTGAGACGGAGTCTAGCTCTGTCGCCCAGGCTGGAATGCAGTGGCACAATCTCGGCTCACTGCAAACTCCGCCTCCAGGGTTCACACCATTCTCCTGCCTCAGCCTCCCATGCAGCTGGGACTACAGTCATGTGCTACCACGCCCAGCTAATTTTTTGTATTTTTAGTAGAGATGGGGTTTCACCGTGTTAGCCAGGGTGGTCTTGATCTCCTGACCTCGTGATCTGCCCATCTCGGCCTCCCAAAGTGCTGGGATTACAGGCGTGAGCCACCGTGCCCGGCCTTTCTGTTGTTGTTTTTTTTTTTTTTTTTGAGATGGAGTCTCCCTCTGTCGCCCAGGCTGGCGTGCAGTGGCGCGATCTTGCCTCACTGCAACCTCTGCCTCCCGGGTTCAAGTGATTCTCCTGCCTCAGCCTCCCATGCAGCTGGGACTACAGTCATGTGCTACCACGCCCAGCTAATTTTTTGTATTTTTAGTAGAGACGGGGTTTCACCATGTTAGCCAGGACAGTCTCGATCTCCTGACCTCATGATCCGCCTGCCTCGGCCTCCCAAAGTGTTGGGATCCCAGGCGTGAGCCACCGTACCTGGCCTACTTTTCCCTTTCACATGTCTAAAGGGGACCCAGACTATATCAGGTCCCCTCTGCTCTACATTCTGTAGCACCCCATACTTGCAGTTTTGTAACTCCCATATTTGAAATGATTCATTTAATGTCTTTATCTAGCTATGACACAAGTTGGAGCCAGATAGGGTGTCTGGCTTCTTTTTCCAGTGTCTAACACTGATTAGTCACCCAAATCCCAGTCTGCTTGCATGAGTCTCTGAGTCTCTGTAGGATTGTGTAGTAGCTTACAAGTCCCTTTATGTTCTTCCTGTGAATGAGAATCAGGAAAACCCAGATAGGATCTTCTTTTTTTTTTGAGATGGAGTCTTGCTCTGTCTCCCAAGCTGGAGTGCAATCGTGTAATCTTAGCTCACTGTAGCCTCTGCCTCCTGGGTTCAAGTGATTCTCCCACCTCATTCTCCTGAGTAGCTGGGATTACAGGCACCTGCCATCATGCCCAGCTAATTTTTATATTCTTATGGAGACAGGGTTTCGTCATGTTGGCTAGGCTGGTCTCAAACTCCTAACCTCAGGTGATCCACCTGCCTTGGCCTCCCAAAGTGCTGGGATTACAGGCCTAAGCCACTGCTTCCAGCCAAGTATCTTCTTAAAACTTTAAAGTTCAATGCAAAAGCATAGACTTCACTGAGAAGTCCGTAAGACCAAGCTTATTATGTACTTGAGCAGACTTATTTTATTCTTTCATGTCTTCCAAGTTCTTGACTCTGGTAAAAATCATCTCTGGATCTTCCCTTTTTCCTTGAATAATGCTGCCAGTTCTGCTTCTCACTTCAGGGTTAAATGGAGAGATATTTTTGAATGAACAGTTTTGATTCTGACATTTTTAAAAAGAAGCATTTACAGAAACTGGTATTTTTGCAACTTTTTTGTAAGTCAAAACTTATTTCACAATTAAATTTATTTTTGTTTCTTTTTAACTGCAGCCTGTCCTCTGACACTGAGCTATACCTGAAGAAAAACTGTTTAATTGATATGACATCTTGAAGAAAGGACAATCAGTGTGTCTCTAGTTTGTATCAAGTAGATAGCATTCCCTGACACTATCTCAGCCTCTTGGCGTTTGGTAGAAGTGGGTAAATCAGACTTAATACACAAGCCTTGCTATGAGGATATTTTGCTATATAACTTTTAACTATATTGACTAGCTTTTCATATAGATTATTGTATGATAGACAGAGTGTACTAATTGATATGAATATACCTATTTATTTAATCTTTATCATTATAAAAAGGTAATGAATAACATTCTGATTTATTTATCAAGTACTTAAATATTTGATAGTATGTTAGTCTGATGTTATCACTTTTTGGACAGCTAACAAATGGGGTATGAACCTAGGAGGCTACAAGCCAATGCTGATTTTTGCGGATGCTTCCGCATTGTTATCCTGAGAGTTATTGTGTGTGTTATTAGATAGTGTCACTAGGCAACAGCTCTTTGTTGTGTTTACTGGGACAGTAATATTCCCTCTCTCCCTGCACCTTTTTCCCCATGAGCAGGGCTCCCAGTTTTTCAAGCCTGAAGTGTTTTCCAATCAAAGTGAAGAGACAGTCTTTGGATGTTGAATATGCAAGGAACTGAAGAGAGAGAGATTAGAAGAGAGACTTGTCCAGGTGAGTGAGCAAGGGACAAGCAGTGGAAGAAATAGCCAGCCAACAGGAAGCCTTTGGAAATTATAGAAGAGAAGCTGGGTGAGGCTCAGGAGATAAAATAACTTATAGGGATGTTGGGGGCAGGGGTGGGTGAACATGTCTGGGGCCAACTTTTTCCCAGTACTAATTTTATTCTCATTTCTAGCATTTTCCTGTTTATATTCTCCCAGTCTCTACTCTGGATATAAAGCATTCATGTTTCCTGTCTTGCCCTAATCTTAGCCTATGTGTTGGTTGTTGTTTTTCATTTATCTCCATTGTCTCATTCTCTTGCTCCTTGGGTGTCTGTAGCTACCCCTTCTATGGGAGTTCCTCATTAATGGTAATCATATTTCCCTGATACATATCTCTTCTACCAGTTGCAACTCTTAAGTTACTTGCCATACTTGTTGTTACTGGCCCTTCATCATAGGCCATTACTGAGGTCTGCCAAAAGTTAAGATCAGGGGCCTTCACTCTGCCCTGTATAGGAGATATTCATTCTGCTCTTTTCTTTCAGGCTGGGTAAACAAGAACAAGCCTGCTCCAGAGCAGGATGTCTGTAAAATTGATTCATCAGGGATAGTAGCAAAGAGATTCCAAGAGGATGAATACCAAGATTCTACATTTGAAGAAAAATATGCATGTGAGGGCATGAAGGAAAACTCTCCTAGGGAAATTGCTGAATCATGCCTTTTCCAGGAAGGAGGTTTTGGGGGAATAACTTTCATCCACAAAGAAGCACCCCCTGAAATTATTAGTCAAAACTACAATTTTGAGAAAAGCTTGCTTTTGACCTCAAGCCTTGTTACACGTCTCAGGGTTTCTACAGAAGAGAGTCTGCATCAGTGGGAAACAAGTAATGTACACACCAATGATTTTTCAGACCAAAGTAAATGTCCAACTCTCTGCACACAGAAGAAATCTTGGAAATGTAACGAATGTGGAAAAACCTTTACTCAGGGCTCATCCCTTACCCAACATCAGAGAACTCATACTGGAGAGAGACCCTACGCATGTGAGGAATGTGGGAAAGCCTTTAGTCGTAGTTCATTCCTTGTTCAACATCAAAGAATTCACACTGGAGTGAAACCATATGGATGTGAGCAGTGTGGGAAAACATTTCGATGTCGATCATTTCTTACTCAGCATCAAAGAGTTCACACTGGAGAGAAACCTTATAAATGTAATGAATGTGGGAATTCCTTCCGCAATCACTCACATCTCACTGAACACCAGAGAATTCACACTGGAGAGAAACCTTATAAGTGTAATAGATGTGGGAAGGCATTCAATCAGAATACACACCTTATTCATCATCAGAGAATTCACACTGGTGAGAAGCCTTATGTATGCAGTGAATGTGGCTCTTCTTTTCGAAAACATTCAAATCTTACACAACATCAGAGAATTCACACTGGGGAAAAACCCCATAAATGTGATGAATGTGGGAAAACTTTCCAAACAAAGGCAAACCTCTCTCAGCATCAGAGAATTCATACTGGAGAGAAACCCTATAAATGTAAAGAATGTGGCAAAGCATTTTGTCAGAGCCCATCTCTTATTAAACACCAGCGAATTCATACTGGAGAAAAACCATATAAGTGTAAGGAATGTGGCAAAGCATTTACTCAGAGCACCCCACTCACTAAACATCAGAGAATACACACGGGGGAGAGACCCTACAAATGCAGTGAATGTGGTAAAGCCTTCATTCAGAGCATTTGCCTTATTCGGCATCAGAGAAGTCACACTGGAGAAAAACCCTATAAATGCAATGAATGTGGAAAGGGCTTTAACCAGAACACCTGCCTCACTCAGCATATGAGAATTCATACTGGAGAGAAGCCCTATAAATGTAAAGAATGTGGGAAAGCCTTTGCTCATAGCTCATCTCTTACTGAACATCATAGAACTCACACTGGTGAGAAGCTCTATAAATGTAGTGAGTGTGAGAAAACCTTCCGCAAGTATGCACACCTTAGTGAACATTACAGAATTCACACTGGTGAGAAGCCTTATGAGTGCATTGAGTGTGGAAAGTTCTTCAGACATAGTTCAGTCCTTTTCAGACATCAGAAACTTCACAGTGGTGAATAATGCTGGCATTTAGGTTATGACAGTTTCTCTAGTGAGGATGACTATGAATCTGACTGGGAGTAGAGGGGCAGGTAGAGTTCCTGGAGGGAAGGAAGAAGGAGCCTTGGCTACTGTACTCTGAGAGGAATGTTTCCAGAAATGGAGGTGAGAGCTTAGGGAATACAGAGCCTACTCGAGGTGGGCATCTGGGAATACAGGGTAGAAAGAAATTCCTGCTTTTCAGATAAGGCCTACACATTGCCACTGTCTCCCCATGTGCCTCTTACAGCTTGAGGGGGCATTTGTTAAGTTAGCACTTCTGCTAACTTTACTACACCCTGCCCCATCTTCTGACTTGTCACCCATTTTCGTTGGCTGGCAGGTTGAGATGTTTTTCCTAAACACTGCCTGTCAGTGTGAAGTGGCACAGTTCTGATGTAGTGCTAAGTCTAGCCTCCAGATTTGAGGCAGCCCTGACCATGCTACCATGGGGAAAGCTCCCAACCTGTGGAAGTGGTCCTGTAAAGAGGAGACAGAAACAAATAAGAACCAAAAAAAAAAAAAAAATCCATATTCATTCATTTAAAAAAAGGAGATATAAAGCAACAACTGGGCTGACCTCTATAGATCTGCCAGTAAAGAAGGTCTTTCCTGATTCTTCCAAGCTTTGGGGTGACTCAGAGCTAAGAATGAAACAGGAGACCAAGTTAGAATTCATGATATTGGTTTATGGGAAGGCAGTCATACCTGTTCAGAGAACCAGTAAGACCCAATATCTATCTCAGAGGAATAATGGTCACCCAGGAAGGAAATGGTCTGCTCAAGTGACAAGCCTCAGAACAGGAAGCCTGCATGCGACTGAGCAAGTCACCTACATAACCCTGCCTGTGCTAAGGTGTACACCTGTCTATTGTAACTTTGCCTAGGCTCTTGGTGTACAGAGACCAGAGGAGAGAGACCCACTAGGACTAACAGCATCCTAACAAAGTGATACTTAGTTTGTTGGTCTTTAGGAGAAAGCATTAGTAATGAAAGAAGATAGAATTTTCAGTTGATTGGACGTTGGGGCCGCTTAAGAAAGTGTTGACATTTGTCATGGAATGATTTTGGAAAGACTTCTAAAAGAATCTTTTTCAAATCCCTGAAAATCAGGATAGCACATTTTGCCACTGACTGTGACAGTATTTTATTCTTTTGAGAGAAATAACATAGTTTTCCCTTTATTTCCCAAATTCCTTTCATGTTCTTAACTGCTACCCAGAAATTGAGCTCCAGAAGATTGAGGATAGCCTTTGACTGGTATTTAAAATAGTTTCTAAGCTGTGAAGCTTATAGCATTTTTAAAGTGTGGCTATTAAAAACACTAAATTAAGTTGATTCTGGAATACTTGGTTATTTGGAACTCATCGATTTTTCTAGAGCAATTGCCTTCTAGGGATAGGTTTGGGCTGTGAATTATCATTAATGGTAATATGGTATAAATATATCTTTTTCACTTTCTATGAAGATTATGTTCTTAAAATCTACCACCAATGAAGTCATAATTGAGGAAATCAATACATTATGGGTAAAAATGCTGTAAAAGCTTTCTTTTTTTTTTTTTTTTTGAGACGGAGTCTCGCTCTGTAGCCCAGGCTGGAGTGCAGTGGCCGGATCTCAGCTCACTACAAGCTCCGCCTCCCGGGTTCACGCCATTCTCCGGCCTC
>NW_012102254.1:6059858-6063052 GCF_000951045.1 Mandrillus leucophaeus | reverse complement strand
TGGAGTCTGGCTCTGTCACCCAGGCTGGAGTGCAGTGGCATGATCTCGGCTCACTGCATCTCCACCTCCCAGGTTCAAGCGATTCTCCTACCTCACCCTCCTGAGTAGCTGGGATTACAGGCGCACCACCACACCCGGCTATTTTGTGTATTTTTAGTAGAGACGGGGTTTTGCCATGTTGGTCAGGCTGGTCTCAAAACTCCTGACCTCGTGATCCATCCTCCATGGCCTCCCAAAGTGCTGGGATTACAGGCATGAGCCACCACCCCTGGCCTGGAATGGATAATTTCTCTGCTGCATCTCATTAATTTACTCAGCAAGTGTTCTTTACTATATGTCGCACACTAGGGATATGATAGTATGCACGCAGCCCCGTTGTCCTGAGCTTGCAGATCAATAGGAATGCTTGGAAGTGAATAAGGTACTCTCCACTCATGCCTTTATCTCTAGACTTTACCTGAGAAGATGAGCCCATGTGTGCAAATATTTCCTGGTTAGGGCCAGCAAGATCTGAAGTTTTGTAGAAAGGGATGAGTGTGCTATCTTGAGGCCCTGAAAGGTCACTGAAGCCAAGGCAGAACAATAGCACTGGAGCTGGGATTTGAGAAGCAGATAATAGTTGTAACATTTACTGAAGATTTTAAAAATACTAGATGTTAGTAATTCACACGTATTAACCTCATTTAATCCTCACAACAACCCTATGGTACCATTATTATACCTGATAAGTGAGGAAGCAGGCACAGAGAGGTAAAATTGCAAAGTTCATACACTGAGAATCAGGGATTTGAGCCCAAAGCAGTGCTTTTTTTTTTTTCTGAGATAGTCTCACTCTGTCACCCAGGCTGGAGTGCAGTGGCTCCATCTCGGCTCACTGCAACCTCCTGCTCCCAGGTTCAAGTGATTCTTGCGCCTCAGCCTCCGGAGTGGCTGGGATTACAGGCGCCCACCATCACACCTGGCTGATTTTTGTATTTTTAGTAGAGACGGGGTTTCTCCATGTTGGGCACGCTGGTCTCGATCTCCTGACCTCGTGATCCGCCCATCTCGGCCTCCCAAAGTGCTGGGATTACAGGCTTGAGCCACCGCGCCCGGCCGCTGTAAAAGCTTTCTAAATATGTTCATGAAAATATTATTTTACCAAAAACAATGTATTTATACTTCCTAGATAAAAACACTGTATAATTAATTACTGGCACATAATACATGTTCAGTAAATATTTATTTCATGAGTTAATATATCAACCATTCCCCAACAGAACCTTTCTTGGAACTTCCTGATGAATATTTATAGCAATATTTGTACACTATCTTGAGAATTATGAGTGGAGACTAGAGAGAATAGGGAGAGTTTTCTTAACAAAGAAACAAGAAAACTTTAAAGATATCTTGGGAGGCTGAGGCACGGCGAATCACTTGAACCTGGGAGGTGGAGGCTGCAGTCAGCCGAGATTGTGCCTGTGTACTCCAGCCTGGGAGACAGTGAGACTTTTTCTCAAAAAAAAAAAAAAAAAAAAAAAAAGATATGTATAAGTTCTTGTGGGAAAAATTTTCTCAAATGGAACAGACTTGATCCTGGATTTTTAATTCTCAGGCTGAGAAAATCTGGCATGTTTTCACATTCTGGGGAAACAAAGGTAAATAACTAGTCTTTCCACTACCATGACCCCATATTCTCACACTTGCACTTATATGCTCTGATTTTCTGTCAGTTGCTGGCCTATGATGTGCCTAGTCACTCCAGTGTGGCCCCAAACCTAGGCATTGCCCTCACCCTCAATTTTCCCTCTTACTCAGTCTTCATATCCATATAACCACCATGTCCTGTTGAAATTATCTCCTATCTCTGGAAGCCATCTCCACTGCAATTGTAGTCCAGTCCCCTACTCCTTTAATTTTAATTCTTTCTCTTTTTTTGAGACAGGATCTCACTCTGTTGTCCAGGCTAGAATGCAATGGCATGGTCTCTGCTTACTGCATACCCTACCTCCCAGGCTCAAGCGGTCCTCCCATTTCAGCCTCCCAAGTAGCTGGGACTACAGGCATGTGCCACTATGCCTGGCTAATTTTTGTATTTTTTTTTTTTGTAGAGATGGGTTTCACCATGTTGCCCAGGCTGGTCTTGGACTCCTGGGCTCAAGCAATGTGCCTGCCTCAGCCACCTGAAGTGCCGGGATTATAGGCATGAGCCACTGTGCCTGGGCTTCCTATTTTAAAATTTATCTTACAGTCTTCCGGTTTCTTGCCCCACTACGCCATTTTCACATTTCTTCTTGATCTTTGTAAGCATAACTGGCTACTTATTATTTTCAGAATAAAGTACTAGTCCTTTAAAGAGGCATGTAAGGCCCCTCATCTGGCCCATGCCTGAATTGCCATCCCCAGCTGCCATTCCTTGCCTGGCATGTTCTATTCCATAGTTCAAATTCCCGTGATTCTGGAATATCACCTCTGGGACTCTACTTTGGCACTTTTGCACATACTCTTCCTGTTGCCTCAATTCCCTTCCCTGCTTCTGCTTGCCTGCAAAACTCCCATTTTTCACTTAGGAATGTGCTCAGGCAATATCTCAAAGCTGTCTCTAACCTCATGGATGTTTTATTCTGTCTTGTATTTTTCATCATTTTATTATGTTACATTATAATGGTTCACACATCTTTCCCTTTTTCAGCTTTGCTAGGGAAGGAACAATGTGAAATTTGTTTACCTTTGTATCAACAGTGCCTGGTACTTAGGAGGTGCTCAATAACTCTTTGTTGAACTCAGCTGAAGAGTCAGACATTTCTGTGTGCCAGTCTGCAGGTTGTGACTTAGGTCCCCAGTTGTCAGCAGGAAGGAGGCATGGTGAGTATGTGTATCCATGAAGTGTCTGCCAGGAGCAAGAATTCTGCAACTTTCCCTAAGATAAGGTATGTGGTTTTATTAAACAGAAGATCCCATAAAAAACGGTATTTTTCAATTAGAGATTTAAAAGTCCTATCACAATTTAACAAAATGCTTTCAATTATATTGATGTCAGGGTCAGCAGGAGGAGGAAAATGCATGCAACTGCAGAGACATACCTGTGTCAACTGGAATAGCTATGAAATAGTAAACAGGAGGGCCGGGCGCGGTGGCTCAAGCCTGTAATCCCAGCACTTTGGGAGGCCGAGACGGGCGGATCACAAGGTCAGGAGATCGAGACCATCCTGGCT
>NW_012102254.1:6057539-6059364 GCF_000951045.1 Mandrillus leucophaeus | reverse complement strand
GCCACTGCACTCTAGCCTGTGTGTCAGAGTGAGACCCTCTCTCTTAAAAAAAAAAAAAAAAAAATTCCCAAGTGGAAGCACTTCCTGAGATTTTGGGCTCTGGGATGATAAAGAATTTGAGTGTCTTGCTTATTGTGCACTGAAATTTAATTCATGACTTCAGAAGGACACAGTGGGATGGAGCCACATCAGATCCTCAGAACAAAAGAGGAAAGATGTGATTGGGGTTGCTCAAGACTACACAACCAGTGTCAGATGAGGTTCAAACTGCAGTGTCGTTGCATTTCATTCACTTTCCCCTGTATTGGTTATACCTCTATTCCATATGCCTCTTTATCTTTTGTAGAACTGACCACTTTTTTTTGTTTCTGAGATGGTTTCACTCTGTTGCCCAAGCTGGAGTGCAGTGGCATGATCCTAGCTCACTACAGCCTAGACCTCCCAGGCTCAAGCGATTCTCTCAACTCAGCCTCCCAAGTAGTTGGGACTACAGATGTGAGCTACCATGCCTGCCTAATTTTTAAAAAGTTTATTTTATGGCCGGGTGCGGTGGCTCACGCCTGTAATCACAGCACTTTGGGAGGCAAAGGCAGGCGGATCACGCGGTCAGGAGTTTGAGACCAGCCTGATCAACATGGTGAAACCCCGTCTCTACTAAAAATACAAAAATTAGCCAGGCATGGTGGCGCATGCCTGTAATCCCAGCTACTCAAGAGGCTGAGGCAGGAGAATCGCTTGAACCCGGGAGGCGGAGGTTGCAGTGAGCCAAGATCATGCCACTGCACTCCAGCCTGGGTGATAGAGCAAGAGTCTGTCTCAAAAAAAAGTTTATTTTATTTTGTTTTTTGGTGCAGACAGGTTCTTGCTATGTTACCCAGGCTCATCTCAAACTCCTGCTCTCAGGTGATCCTCCTGTCTTGGACTCCCTTACAGACCTGAGCCACTGCATCCAGCCTAGAATTGACCACTTAGTGCTCCAGTCTTTTCCTTATCCTGAGGATGTGAGGAGCTCACTTGTATAAGATTGAGAGGGTTTTTGTTCTCAGAATCTCAGACTTTCCTGAGTGTGAGGGTGACAAGTAAGTTGATTATACCTTTTGGCCCCTACTTTTTCTACATAAGGCAGAAACCTAATCTTGACCGTATGTGGCGTTAGTTTCATTTCTTTTATCCACTGGCCACATGAGGGCTAAGGTTATTTTAGTGTTATGGAATGTTTTTGGTGTGCATCCCTACCATCTATTTTACACCTCATTGAAAGAAGCTCAGCCCAAACTGCTATTAAACTCCAGATTACGGTTTCTAGTAACCTGCTCTACCTAGGGTACCTCACTCCAGACTTAATGTCCTCCACACACTAGAGCCTGCTGATTTGGAGATTCTTTGAAGCCTGATGTTTGGGGAATGAATAATTAGACCTAGGCTCTCTGGCCTGTGAGATGTTAGGGCTGGAGGGAAGAACTTGCTGATTCCAAAAAAGTGCTGAGAATGTGACACCTGGAAAGAGAAACTTAACATTATTGTTACATGGCATGTCAACTGACAATTTTACGAAGGGTCACTTTTTAGCCAAAGATAGTGATGGCCCCAGTCTGTGGCACCACCATTCCTGATTTGTGTTCAATAGGGACTCCATTTTGGGAAAACTGCCAATCTGAAGATTGGAATGGATAATTTTTTTTTTTTTGAGACGGAGTCTCACTCTGTAGCCCAGGCTGGAGTGCAGTGGCACAATCTCGGCTCACTGCAAGCTCCCCCTCCTGAGTTGACACCATTCTCCTGCCTCAGCCTCTGGAGTTGCTGGGACTACAGGCGCCCACCACCA
>NW_012102254.1:6045769-6056179 GCF_000951045.1 Mandrillus leucophaeus | reverse complement strand
TTTTTTTTTTTTTTGGCCACCTGAACAAAGATCCTGGGTCAGTAAGGTGTCAGGGGTTTCTGTGAGGAGGTCAATTTTCTTCCAGGTGAGGATGTGTGTGAAGAAGGTGGAAGCCAGTTTTGTGAAAAGCCTTGATAATCCCCAAAGGACATTAACATAGGAAGTTAAATGTGGCGGACTTGCAGGATGAAGTGATGCACAGTAAGAGCTCCTTGTGGTCGACCCTTCTGACTTCCATTCCGTTTCCCTGTACTGGAAGACGCACGTCAGGTGGACTCGCAGGTTGTTTCTGCAGGCTGCTTATCCAGCACAGCACCAAAACCCGAAACCCGTAGCTGCGTCGGGGGGAGGAACCACAGAGAGGAAGCCACTCCCGCCTTCCTAGAGAGGAGACGGCAGTGGTTATTGGCCGAGGCGCGGACTGCTGACGTCACGCCGGCGGGGCGCGTCCGGGAATTACTCCTTTCCACAGAGCAGCACCCAGGCACCTGTCGCAAGGTTCGTGAGGGGAGCGCCGCGGGAAGTGCATGGTGAGCAGTTTCCGCTGTGCCTGGCTGCTGCGGGTCGATTCCAGCGCCTCTCTCGGGAGGCAGGGCGTCTTCCTTCCTGGAGGGCCTTTGGAGCGGAGGCCCGAGGCCTAGCGCAAACTTGCCATGAAGGGAGGAGAGGCTGTTCGAGAGCCCTAGGCTGGGAGTCGGGGGACATGCGTTCGATTTGTACATACTTGAGCAAGTTAGTGAACTTCTGGACACTTCAGTTTTCTGATTTCCAGAAGTAAATACTGTTTCTTGCCTTGCCGTTTTCCAAAGTTGTGCGGGTTGAAATAAGTATATGCAATAATTATCCACTTCCCTTCATTATTTATTCTTCTCTAATAGCAACAAAATAGGTACTGTATGAAGACATACAGACTCAATACTTTAACAGCAGGCACTATTTATTGAATGCTTACCAGCTGGCATTCTTCTAGGTAGTTGCCATGTAGTAACCCACTTATTCATGACCACAACCCTATAGAGTGGTTATTGTTATCGTCTCCATTTAACAATTGAAAAAACTGGAGCAAAGAAAGGTTAAGTAACTTGTTCAAAAGTCCTAGCCCCAGAGCCCATGCCATACTTGTAAGTTTGGTGGAGGAAGACAGAGTGTAATCAGACTAGAAAGTCCTGCAGTGGAAACTTGTAAAATTCTTTGAGAATGTAGACGAAGAAGTGCCTTGGAAAAGTCAAGAAAAATTTCCCACATGGAAGAGGTGTGGAGGTTCACATTTGAGCTAAATATTAAAGGTTGACTGCAAGCTTGAAAATAATTGCTGGTTTATTTGACCAAATGGGGGAAAAAAAGAGAAGTTTGAAAATAATTAAACAGTTTGTTCAGTGTCAGTTAAGAGATGCTAGTAGATTGGCATGTATTAGACAGGAAACCAGGTTCCTGCCTTTGAATACAGTGTTCTT
This sequence comes from Mandrillus leucophaeus, assembly GCF_000951045.1. NCBI lineage: Eukaryota > Metazoa > Chordata > Mammalia > Primates > Cercopithecidae > Mandrillus > Mandrillus leucophaeus. Next base: position 6,054,725 of record NW_012102254.1, on the reverse strand, counting down.
TACATTAGGAGGGGTTCTTGAAACCTTTCCCTTATGAAGGGTCCTTGACATCTTACTGCAGATACTCCTCACAAAAAGGCAATCCTCTTGTTATTTTTGAGAAATTCCCCCAATTCTAATTGGAGGATAACTGACAGGAAGTTTCCCTGCTGTTGATTCAGTGTGGGGAAAAGAAAGAAAGATCAGACTGTTACTGTGTCTATATAGAAAGAAGTAGACGTAAGAGACTCCATTTTGTTCTGTATTTGAGATGCTGTTAATCTGTGACCCTACCCCCAACCTTGTCCTGGCAAGAGACATGTGCTGTGGCAACTCAAGGTTTAAAGAATTTTGGGTTGTGCAGGGTGTGCTTTGTTAAGTGACTGAAGGCAGCTTGCTGGTTAAAAGTCATCACCATTCTCTTAATCTCAAGTACCCAGGGACACGCACACTGCCTAAGGTCGCAGAGACCTCTACCTAGGAAAGCTAGGTATTGTCCAACGTGTCTCCCCATGTGATAGTCTGAAATATGGCCTCGTGGGAAGGGAAAGACCTGATCGTCTCCAGCCTGACACCGGTGAAGGGTCTGTGCTAAGGACTAGTACAAGAGGAAAGAAGGCCTCTTGGCGGTTGTTGGCAGTTGAGATAGAGAAAAGCATCTGTCTCCTGCCTGTCCCTGGGCAATGGAACATCTCGGTATAAAACCCAATTGTATGTTCAGTTTACTGAGAAAGGAGAAAACCGCCTTAGGGCAAAAGGCGGGACTTGCTAGCGCAATGCTGCTCTTTATGCAGTAAAAAGCTTTATGGACATGTTTGCATATGCATATCAAGGCACAGCACTTTTCCTTAAACTTATTCATGTTACAGAGATCTTTATTCATATGTCTTACTGCTGACTTTCTCCCTGCAGTGATCCTATTATCCTGCCACTTCCTTTTCTTTAAGATGGTAAAGATTAATTATCAATAAATACTAAGGGAACTCAGAGACCTGTGCCAGCGTGGGTCCTCTGTATGCTGAGCGCGGGTCCCCTGGGCCCACTTTTTCTTTCTCTATACTTTGTCTCTGTGTCTCATTTCTTTTCTCAAGTCTCGTTCCACCTAACGAGAAACACCCACAGTTGTGGAAGGGTAGGCCACCCCTTCATTCAACCTGTTCTTAACAAGACCCACTCACCTCACTGCTAGCTCCTTTAGTACTTTTCAAATAAATGAATAAACAGACTCAATCAAAGATGGACTGGAAGGGCTTGATTTTAGGTTTTTGCTCTTTTCCCATCTATATAGAATCAAAGCATCATAGAATGTTGATATTAGAAGAAGCTTTAAATATTATCTAGCTTTTCACTTTCATTTAACAAATAAGAAATGGATGAGACTGAGTGACCTGCGTTAGGTCACTGAACAAATTTGTGGCAGAACTGAGACTAGAATCCACACCTCTTGACTGAGTCTATTACTGGTCCTGCCCTCTGTTGTAGCCCTGCAGCCTTTGACTTTTGGAATAAATGGCTTTTCCAGTAGGCTTAGGGGAGCCATTGGGCTCCAACCTGATCTCCTATGAAGAAATTTTTACCCCCAGATGCTTAGTCCTTAGAACAACCTGCCCTCTTTGTGCATTGCCACATCGCTCTGAAGTGTACCCACTCACTAATTTTTGTCATTGGAGATACTCCTCTAGGATAATAACGATATTCTTTCATTTAAACTTAAAATGGTCGTTTAGTTAGAGATGGGATGTTCTTGAGTTACCCCGAATCCAGAATATGTAGAAAGTCAGCTGGCAATTTATGGGTGGCTCTTTTTCCTCCCTCAGTGCCTCAAATTCCTGCCTTTCCTCAAGAGAAGAGTCCCCAGGAGAAAAGCCAGTATTGCTTGTGTGCCTAACAACCTGTCTCTTGGTAAGTTAATTCTAACTAGATGGTGGTGGTTGTGAGACTGCCATCAGAAGTGATGGGACCCACCAACGTCCACTATATGTGGACCCAGGAGACTGAAAATGCAGAACCACGCAGAAACGGGTACCATATTACTCAAATCAGTGAGAGTGGCCCACTGTGAAAAAGGCTATGGAATAATTGGTTAGAGTGCACTAAGTTCTTATCAGAGTACCTGAACTGAAGACTCTACAGTCATCTGGTAGCACATCTTTAAACTATTTACTGAACTGCTAAGTATGATGCCTTAATGATGTAGTGGTTGGATCTAGGAATATGGGTAGTAAATTATTGGAAGACCCATTGCAAATGTGATTAGGTGTTTCCTCAGAGAATATGGAATGGGTTTCTGGCCGTGTTTAGAACAAGTGCTTAAGTTACTGCAACTAATACTGTCACTGGCTATCAAGGCAACTTGGAGCCTGGGTGTCTGTCAAACTCAGTAAAATAATTCTGGGTAAATTGTATTCTTAGGTTATGGGAACTCTGTGAAGAGAATATGACTGTGTCCTGAAGAATTTGGCCTAGTTTAATATGTATGCATAATACATGAACACTTATGTATGTATCTGTGTGTATATGCATCAAGAGATACCTAGAAGAAAGTCCATCAACATACTAACTCTATTTTCTGTGGTTGGGTTTCAAGTGATTTCCTCTTTGGAGTAGCTGACCATTTAATAGAATGAGCATGCATTCTTTGTATGATAAGATATAAACCTTTTTATTTTGGAAAAATATGCGTAAAGGAATTAAAATGTGCTTAGAGTTTTGGTTTTACATCTAGTTGCTTAAACCAACTGGAGTTTGTTTTTGTATATAGCATATCCATGCTGTAAGTTAATACATCAGATAAAGATAGGTTTAGGTAAGGTAGTCGACATATTTAACAAACAGTATGGTACAGGCATTGCCCAAGCAGGTAGTCGTGAACAATTTGTACAGATATACCAGTATGTATCAGTTGACTCTTAGCCCCAGTAGATCCATATGTACCAACATGAAGAGATCTCTAAGACACATTTTTTAGTGGGAAATAAAAGCAAATTGCAGAGCAGAACCTGTAGAACTGTTTCATTTATGTAAAGAGAATTAAGTGCTATATGTGTGTAGAAAAATATGAAGAAAAAAGGAATGAAAGAAGATACTCCAAACTTGATAATCAAGGAATAGGTTTATTTTGCTAACAAAATATTTTTTAGGGACGGGGTCTTGCTCTGTGTCCTAGGCTGGAGTGCAGTGGCGTGATCATGGCATACTCCAGCCTCAACATCCTGGGCTCAAGTAATTTTCCCACCTCAGTCTACTGAGTAGCTGGGACTACAGGTGCACATGACCACACTCAGCTAATTGTTTATTTTTTGTAGAGACAGTATCTCACTATGTTGCCCAGGCTGCTTTTAAACTCCTGGCCTCAAGTGATCCTCCTGCCTCAGCCTCTCAAAGTGTTGAGATGATAGGTGTGAGCCACCATGCCTGGCCTATCTTATATACTTCTATATTATCTAAATATTTTAAAGTGAGGATATATAGTTGTGTAATTTACATGATTAGAAAACTAAGACAAAAATGGGCCTCAGAGAAAAAGAATGTGTGTCTCCAGCACCTACTAGGGAAGAGGTTGCTCTGATGTGCAGCACCTGAATATTCATTCTTTAATTCCGTGTAGCTTATTTAGGGCACCAGGGTTTCAAAATTTGATGATCATTTAGTTATGATCAATTAAATATTTTGTTCTTTCTCCAGTTCTTTGTTTGCCAAAGAGTGCTCTAATGACAATGATTTGGTTCACATACTGTTTTTCTAAAGTCCAGAGAATGTGTTAACCAGCCCTATATTGAGCACAAAAGTTTTATTTATTTTTATTGTAAATAAATAAAGTGACTTTATTTTCTCTCTCATTCCCCTTATAAATCTGATTAGTATACTTCAGATTCTGAAGTATTTCTTTGGCTACAAAGGTGAGGGCCAGCACCTGGACCAAGATGCTGTAGTCAAGTTACTGTCCAATTAAACCTTCTTCTTTAAGGACCACTTCTCTAATTTTCCTGAAACAAAAGAGCAACATCTTACTTTCTTCCAGTAAGCAGGACTCTAGTTTTCAAACCTGTAGGTTTCCAGTTAGACTTAAGGAGAGAACTATAGATGGTGAATGTTGTGGAGAGAAAGAGATCCAGTGAGACACCTGTAAACGTGACTGAATAAGGAAGGACTGGTGAGATAGGCCTAGTGAAAGTTACAGCCTGAATCACATTTGAAGTTTTAGAAGGGCAACTCTTTGAGTATCACTAGTCTGCCATGATTATAGGCAACCTAAGAAAATAGAATTATTATTCCTCTGTTTTTTGAGGAGTAGAGACTAAGTGGACAGTAAGTTTCCCTAACACTTATATGTCCAAGTCTAGTATACTTATTCCTTTCATATTTTCCAGTTATTTATCACTGTGGATGCAAATCTGAATGATCCCAAATTACCTGGGTTAGTTTTTAGTATTTGATTGTTTCAGAATCAATCGTGATACGGAATTTTATAGAATTCCTAATACCTGTCACAACTTAATCTCTCTCTTCAGAGAGGCTGATCATCAGGGGTTCACTTTTGGAGAAGTTGAGAATGCAGGCTGAACAAGGAAGAGGAAGGGGAATCCTGCAGGGATGAATGAGAGGACAGCAATGCATGTGTGATGTGTGTGAGCACACACACACAGTAACCTTTCCTAGAACAGTATTACTCTAATGATAATCATCTGTGAGGAAAAAAAAATTTTGTAGGTATGAATTTGGTGTTACAAGCAGCATGAATTCCAGCCAAATAGCACTCAAAATGAAACATCGGAGAGTTAACATGCAGAAGAAACCTTCAAAGTGTAGTGAATGTGGAAAGTTCTTTACTCAGAGATCATCTCTTACCCAGCACCAGAGGATTCACAGAGGAGAGAAGCCCTATGTGTGCACTGAATGTGGAAGTTGTTTCCGTAAACAGTCAAATCTTACTCAACATCTGAGAATCCATACGGGAGAGAAACCTTTTAAATGTAATGAATGTGAGAAAGCCTTTCAAACAAAAGCAATTCTTGTTCAGCATCTGAGAATTCATACTGGAGAGAAACCCTATAAATGCAATGAATGTGGAAAAGCCTTTTGTCAGAGCCCATCCCTTATTAAACACCAGCGAATTCATACTGGAGAGAAACCGTATAAATGCACAGAATGTGGCAAAGCCTTCAGTCAGAGCGTATGCCTTACTCGTCATCAGAGAAGTCATTCTGGAGATAAACCTTTTAAGTGTAATAAATGTGGGAAAGCCTTTAATCAGAGTGCATGTCTCATGCAGCATCAGAGAATTCATTCAGGAGAGAAACCCTACACATGCATTGAATGTGGTAAAGCCTTCACTCAGAACTCTTCCCTTGTTGAACATGAAAGGACTCACACCGGAGAGAAACTTTATAAATGTAGTGAGTGTGAAAAAACTTTCCGCAAACAAGCACACCTTAGTGAGCATTACAGAATTCATACTGGAGAAAAACCTTATGAGTGTGTTGGATGTGGGAAATCCTTTAGGCACAGTTCAGCACTTCTTCGACATCAGAGGCTTCATGCTGGAGAGTAAAATTTGGAATGTAATGACTATGGAAAGATTTGTATGAAAGCACCTTTTTTTCTCCTAGATTCCTAGGAATGTAAAACTCAATCTGTAGCTAGTATGAATATTTTGTGTTTTGAACAAAAAATGTGTCCTAATGTGTCCTAGTCTGGAGTCTGATGCCTTATCTGCTGCTCAGTGGGTGTAACCTTATCCCTTCTGAGCCTCAGTTTACCCATCCCCCCAATAGAAAAATGGTGATATTTCCTAGGGTTGTCCTGAGAATAAAATGAGTTCTGCATGACAGTTAACTGCCATTAATTAGCCATTCTAAAAGTTTATTTACAGTATCAAAATCTGACAAGTAAATCAGCATTGTTGTTTGGTTCTCAATGTATTATTTCTTAAGAACATTTTGTCATTGGGCTTTGATTTTGTGATTAATCTACAGATGTCTATTTAAACTCTAATGTCTAGGTTTAAATAGGATAATACAATCTAAGACTGGTTTGTCTTTGAGAAATTTCAGATTTAATCAGAGAAAAATGTACTGATTGGGATTTGAGTGGACGTGAGGTATATTTCTGGATACCCTCAAGATCTTCATTTACATTTTGATACTTTCCATTACTAGGTCTAATTTGACTTTAAGCTCTACGTTTCACTTTTCCATTAAACAGAAAGCCTTCCTAACATTAGAATAAAGCCTCATGTTGTGGGACTTCTGTGTGTGTTCAGGGTTGGCAGCAGATGATTAGGAGAAGGCATATGACAGTAGAGAGTACTGGAATATAGAGGAGAATATAAGCATGTAGATGAGGATGTGACTATATTTGTTTCCAGTTCTAGGAGCACAGCACCAAATGTGGTCTCTTAAGGGAAGATGAGGGTAGAAGATGTTAAGATCTCAAGTTCCAGCAGGCAATGCCACTAACAATTAGCCACTTGCCAAAGGAAGAAGAGAACAGTGTCTTGGGGATGCTGATGGGATGGAGTGCTTAATGGCTGTTAAAAGCCATAAAAAAGCAAAGAAATCAAAAGATACTTTTGGTGGAGCTTTAGGCTGTGCTAAGCTCTTTAAACAAGCACCTCCAATACTAAAAGCACCCTTGCAAGGAAGATAGGAGTTACTATTCACATCTTAGAATCAAGGAAAAAGAGAAGATGTTTGATTTGCTTAAAGTCAAACAGGTAATGTCAGAATTGAATCTCAAATCTATATCTTACCAAAAATGTAGTTCTGGTTTATACAATACCAAAGTCACATACAGGTAATTTACCACCATTGAACCTTCCTGTTAGTGTGAGATGCCAAATCTGTGAAAACCATTTTTAAAAAGTAAAGACTTATTTTTTTCAGCTTAATGTGTGCTTATTTAAATACATTGATAAAATTAGAAAAACGAAAAACATTAAAATTGCATGTTTTCAGCAAATAGTCACCTTAGTGTATTTATTCTAGCCTTTCTTTTCTGCATAGCTTTTTTTTCTTCCCTTTTAACAATAATTAGACTTGTACTATATTAGAGTACTATATAGAGTACTATAGTCTGCTTTTTTATTTTTTTATTTTTTTATTTTTTTTGAGACGAAGCCTTGCTCTTGCCCAAGCTACAGTACAATGGCACAATCTCGGTGCACTGAAAGCTCCGCCTCCCAGGTTCACGCCATTTTCCGGCCTCAGCCTCCTGAGTAGCTGGGACTACAGGCGCCCGCCACCATGCCCAACTAATTTTTTGTATTTTTAGTAGAGACGGGGTTTCACCATGTTAGCCGGGATGGTCTCGATCTCCTGACCCTGAGATCCACCCGCCTCTGCCTCCCAAAGTGCTGGGATTACAGGCGTGAACCACCGCGCCCGGCCGCCTGCTTTTTAACGTAACAATTTAGCAATATGTTACAGACTTTCTATAAACTTTATTTTAATGGTTGCCAAACATTTCATTGGTCTGTTCATAATTTTTTGACCTGTTCCCTGTCTGTGTGATATTTGTATTAATATATTTTTCTTATAAATCAGAGAATCTAACGGTGCCTGTCACGGTATGAGCTCCTGTTAGTAATATTAATTTGGCAGTGAAATATCTTTGTATATAACGTTTTTACCATCTTAAAATTATTTTCTGAGGATTTTCAGAGGGTATAATTTTATTTTTAAAATTTAATTCATCTTTTTGACTTGATAATACAAGCTTATGGCTTAAAATTCTAAAAATATAAAAGGTTGAACAGTGAAAAGTCTTCCACTCAGCCACCCGCTTGTCCCCTCATTCTATCCTAGACAACCAATATTACCCATTTTTTGTTTTTCTTACAAAGATATGAATAAGCAAACATCTTTCTCTCTGTTAAAGACTATTTTCTAGAGCAGTTTTGAATTTACAGTGAAATTGAGTAGAAAGTTCCCATATATGCCCTGCCCCAAGACATGCAAAGCCTGCCTATCCTCCACCAGAGTGGTACAACCTACTTTGACACATCATTATCACGCAAAGTCATAGTTTACATTAGGGTGCACTCTTGGTTTTGTATATTCTATGGATTTTGACAAATGTATAATGATATGCATCCATCATTATAGTTTCATAAGGAGTTTCACTTCTCTAAAAATTCTGTGTTCTTCCTATTCATCCCTCCCTCCATGGTAACCCTTGGCAACCACTGATTCTTTTTTTTTTTTTTGAGACGGAGTCTTGCTCTGTCACCCAGGCAGAAGTATAGTGGCACGATTTTGGCTTACTGCAACCTCCGTCTCCCAGGTTCAGGTGATTCTCCTGCCTCAGCCTCCCGAGTAGCTGGGACTACAGGCGCATGCCACTACAACCAGCTACTTTTTTGTATTTTTAGTAGAGATGGGGTTTCACCATGTTAGCCAGGATGGTCTCAATCTCTTGACCTCGTAATCCACCCACCTTGGCCTCCCAAACCACTGATCTTTTTAACTGTCTCCATACTTTTGCCTTTTCTGGAATGTCATATAGTTGCAACCATTCAGTATGTAGTCTTTTCAGGTTGGCTTTTTTCACTTAGTAGTATGCATTTAAGTTTCTCCCATGTCTTTTCATGGCTGATCAGCTCATTTCTTTTTAGTGCTGAATAATATTCCATTTTATGGATGTGCTATATTTACCCATTCATCGACTGAAGAACGTCTTGGTTGCTTCCATGCTTTGTCATTTATGAATAAAGCTGCTGTAAATATTTGCTTGAAGTTTGTATGTGGACATGTGTTTTCAGCTCATTTTAGTAAATTACTAAGGAGTGAAATTGCTGGATTGTACGGTAAGAGTATGTTTAGCTTTTTAAGAAACTGCCAAAATGTCTGCAAAGTGACTGTACCATTTTACATTCCCATCAGTGATGAAGTAGAGTTCCTGTTGCTCCACATCCTTGCCAGCGTTTTGTGGTATTAGTGTTTTGGATTTTAACTTTTTTTTTTTTTTTTTTTTTTTT
>NW_012102254.1:6041408-6043062 GCF_000951045.1 Mandrillus leucophaeus | reverse complement strand
CGCCCGCCTCGGCCTCCCAAAGTGCTGGGATTACAGTTGTGAGCCACTGTGTCCAGCTGGGGAAAATATTTATAACAGATATGTTAACAAGGGATTTGTACCCATGATTTATAAACAGCTCCTATTAAGGAGAAATAAAAATATAAACAACCCAATTAAAAATGGGCAAAAGAAGAGACATTTAAACAAAGATATACAACTAGCCATTCATACATAAATATGATGCTCAGTGGTCTGTGATGGTTAATTTTATGTATCAAGTTGACTGAGTAAGCTATCGTACCCAGATGTTTGGTCAAACATCAGTCTAGATGTTCATTTTTAGATGTAACTAACATTTAAATCAGTAGGCTTTGAGTAAAGCAGATTACCTTCTACAATATGGGTGGGCCTTAGCCAATCAGTTAAAGGCCTTATGGGAGAAAAGACTGACATCCCCTGAAGAAGAAAGGATTCTGTCTCCAGACTCCCTTGGGACTTGAGCTGCAACAACTCTTCCCTGGGCCAGCAGCCTGCTGGCCTGCCCTGCAGAATTTGGACTTGCCATCCACCAGCCCACACAAGCATGTAACCAATTCCTTAAAATAAAATCAATCTGTATCATTCTCTCTCTTTCTACCCCCGTCTATGGGTTCTGTTTCTGTGGAGAACCATGCATGATAACACAACATCTTTAGTCATCAGAGATAGGCAAATTAAAATAAGATACCATTTCTTATATTCTTAAATCCCTAAAACAAAGACTAACAACCCCAAATGTTGGTGAATTTGTGTGGCAACTGGAACTCTCAAACATTATTGATGGGAGTTAAAATGATATACTCATTTTGGCCAGGCATGATGGTTCATGCCTGTAATCCCAACACTTCGGGGGGCCAAGGCAGGCGGATCACTTGAGACCAGGAGTTTGAACCAGCCTGGCCAACATGGTAAAACCCTGTTTCTACCAAAAATACAAAAATTAGCTGGGCGTGGTGGCACACAGCTGTAATCCCAGCTACTTGGGAGGCTGAGGCAGGAGAATCGCTTGAACCTGGGAGGCAGAGGCTGCAGTTAACCGAGATCGCGCCACTGCACTCCAGCCTGGGTGACAGAGCAAGACCCTGTCTCAAGTAAGTAAATAGTAAAAATAAATAAATAAATAAAATGGTATTATCATTTTGGAGAACTATTTGGTAGTTTCTTAAAATGGTAAACATACATTTAGCCTATGATCCAGCAGTTCTAGTCTTTATTAACCCAAGAGTAATAAAAACCTGTTCACAATAAACTTTTAGAAGAATGTATATAGCAGCCTTATTCTAATAGTGAAAAACTGGAAACAACCCAAATGTCTATCAACAGGTGAATAAAGAAATTATGCATGGCTGGGTGTGGTGGCTCACACCTGTAATACCAGCACTTTGGGAGGCCGAGGTGGGTGGATCACCCGAGGTCAGGAGTTCGAGACCAGCCTGACCAATGTGGTGAAACCTTGTCTCTACTAAAAATCCAAAAATTAGCCGGGTGTAGTGGTGCGTGTGCCTGTAGTCTCAGCTACTCGGGAGGCTGAGACAGGAGAATTGCTTGAACCTCGGAGGTGGAGGTTGCAGTGAGCAGAGATCATGTCACTGCACTCCAGCCTGGGCAACAGAGAGACTCCATCTCAAAAAAA
>NW_012102254.1:6037597-6039203 GCF_000951045.1 Mandrillus leucophaeus | reverse complement strand
CTCCAGCCTGGGCGACAGAGCAAGACTGTGTCTCAAAAAAAAAAAAAAAAATTAGGAGGAGGAGAAGTATGTGCCTTGGTAGCTTTGATAGAGATTGTGACCTCCCAGATGTTTAGTTATTCCTGCCACTAACAATGGATGAGAGGTGTGCTCAGTAAAGCAAATAAACAATTGCTCAACAATTCTTTGGTACCAAAAAAATTTTTTTGAATTTCTAACTCACCCCACATTGTTGACAGAATTTCCATCTGTTAGCTAGGAGGCTGAGGAAGGAGGATCAAGTGAGCCCAGGCATTTGAGACCAACCTCAGCAACATAGCAAGACCTCAAAAAACAAACAAAAACAAAACCCTGTTTACCCTGATGTGATGCATTTTATGCCTGTATCAAAATATTTCATTTATTCCATACATATATACACCTACTATGTGCCCACAAACATTGAAAAATAAAAATAAAAAAATTTCCAACTGTTATTTGAGTAACCAGCATAACACACTTGAATCCATTTGCAATGTAGTTGTCACATTCATAGTGATTCTGCATAGGATCAAGCATCTTACACCCTGTGTGTTATATTACAGTCGTGCTCAAGCCTGTATATACTGAAATAATATATCGTTTTTATTATAAATTACATTATTTTTAGGACTTTTTCCATATTAGGTGATTTATTGATTTTTAGAAATGTATACATGTAGGTAGTTTATATTTCCTAGGATTTTCATTTTAGGGTGGTAAAGGTGGTATTATAAAAATATCTGTGTAGGCTGGCGGCAGTGGTGCACACCTGTATTTCCAGTGTTTGGCTGGCTAAGGCAGGAGGATCGCTTGGGTGCAGGAGTTCAAGGCTGCAGTGAGCTGTGATCTTGCCACCACACTAGAGTCTGGTTGATGGTGAGACTCTGTCTCAAAAAAACTCTGTAGGGCATTGGGTTTGATGGGGGCTTAGTGAAAGCTTCATGGCATATATTAGAGAATGCAGAAAATGTGCTCATTATAATGAGACTAGACTTTGAGGCCTAGAAGTATGGCCTTAGCTAAAGTTCTGAACATTGCCCCCTTTTATTTGTAAAATGGAAATGAGATGCTATTAATAATACTCCAGGACTTCTGTAAAAAAGAAATACACAATAACATTTGAGATGAATCCTAGATGTATGCATAAAACCCAAAACCATAAAGCTTCTAGATGAAAGTTTAGAACATTATTTTTGCAAACATTAGGTAGGCAAAGATTTGTTGGACAGGAGAAAACATTAGCCATAAAATAAAAAATACAATTTCATAAAATCAATAAATTAAAAATGAAGAATATTCTGTCACTAAGAGAAACCTTTAAGAAAACAGACAAGCCACAGGCTGGGGAAATTTTTTTTTTTTTTGAGACAGAGTCTCGCTCTGTCGCCCAGGCTGGATTGCAGTGGCCGATCTTGGCTCCCTGCAAGCTCCAACTCCTGGGTTCACGCCATTCTCCTGCCTCAGCCTCCCGAGTAGCTGGGACTATAGGCACCCGCCACCACGCCTGGCTAATTTTTTGTATTTTTAGTAGAGACGGGGTTTCACCGTGTTAGCCAGGATGGTCTCAATCTCCTGACCTCGTGAT
>NW_012102254.1:6036866-6037547 GCF_000951045.1 Mandrillus leucophaeus | reverse complement strand
TTTTTTGTAGAGGCGGGATTTCACCATGTTGGCCAGGCTGGTGTCGAACTCCTGAACGCAAGTGATCTGCCTGCCTCAGCCTCCCAAAGTGCTGGGATTACAGGTGTGAGCCACCACACTTGGTCGGATTTTAACTATTCTAATAGGTATGTAGTGGTAATCATTGTTTTAATCTGCAGTTCACCAATAATATATGATTTTAGCATCTTTTCATGTGTTTGCCACCTGTATAGCTTTGGTGAGGTATCTGTTAGAGGTTTTGCCCATTTTTAATCGGATTGCTCATTTTCTTATTGGTGAATTTTAAGTGTTCCTTGTATGTTTTGTATAGCAGACCTTTATCAGATAGGTCTTTTGCAAATATTTTCCTCCCAGTCTGTGGCTTATTTTCTCAATCCTTGATTCCCTCTTTTTACTTTTTTTTTCTTTTTTCTTTTTTGAAAGAAATGGTAGCATAATATACACAGTTGTCCATTTTTTTTAAAACTAATCCATCTCACAGATTGTTCTGTATCAGTAAATAAAGATCTTTCCCCCACCGTTGCCCAATGTGTCATTGTCTTAATAGACCATTATTAGTTCCCTATTGGTGGACATTTAATAGCTTTTATTTTTCTGTTGTAAGCAAAACTGCATATGTAGCATCCTTGTCTTTAGGCACATGTGCAAGATATTTATAAG
>NW_012102254.1:6027497-6032211 GCF_000951045.1 Mandrillus leucophaeus | reverse complement strand
AAAAAAAAAAAAAAAAAAAAGAAATTATGCTATATTCATATAATGACGTATTACACAGCAATAAATAAATAAATTACCAACGCACATTCAGCATGGGAACTCTCTGGGACGATTGAAATGTTCTATAGTTTCTTGTTTGCGTGGTGACTACACAGGTAAACACTGGTCAAAACTTACCAAACTGAACATCAAAGATATGTATGTTAATTATATCACTATAATTCACATGCAATAATTTATATTATGCCTCACCATGAACATTTTCTAAGGATTAAATGAGTTTAAATATATTCTTATAGATTTAAAAGGCTGTGATAGTAAGTATTGGAACTTGAAATCTCACAACTTATTCACATATGGAGCCTCCACTTGGAGAGTAATAATTTTAATACACTGATGACAGAAAGCAAAATGAATGGTACAATTCCTTTGAAAAGATTGGCAGTTTTTCAAAAGATGATATACCTGCAATACAATCCAATATTCAACTCCTAGGCATTTACCCAAAAGAAATGGAAACATGTTCAGAAAAAGACTTGCACGTGAATGTTCATAGCAAATTTATTTGTTATAGCCAGAAAATGGAACCAATCCAAATGTCTGTCAGTTGTTGTAGAGCCTCTTCACTGTATGGGAGTGGCTACTAAAGAAAGCTAGAACTTGGGCTGAAGATTTGCCAGGTCAGTAAAATAGGATGATATTTGGAAAGAGAAAGGTAAAAGTTGCAAGGCCAGACAGGGAACATGTTGAGTTGCAAAAGAGGCACAGTGGTAACTAGATACATGAGGTGACAGGGAGAAGTCAAACACCAAGCTTATAACCCTGAAGCTGGGATTCCTTAAATCCTTTACCTGCCCCAAAGCCCAGGCTGTAGCTCCCTTGTTGCCCTGCCCATCGCCGTTTCCATTCTGCCAAGTCCAACTTCCATTGCTCATGAGGTTACAGAGAATCTCCTCTGAGAGGCAGACAGTCCTGCTGCATTTGTGCCAGAGACTCAGGTTGACTTGATGACTCAGGGAGAAGCAAGGGCAAAGGGAAAACTGATGCCATGCCACCATCTGCACAGGGTGTGAGGGGAAAAGTGGACTGGTCCAGCTGGATTGGTGCAGAATGGAGAAGGTTGGTAAGGATTGAGAGTCTCAGAGCAACTGGGAAGGTGGTTTGCATTCTAGGACCCTACACTGCGGGTTAAGAAGGATCTAGGCTCTGGAGAAAATGGAGGCTATGATCAACCAAGTAGCAAGAAAAGTTATAGCTAGGCATGGGAGAATTTGGGGAAACAATGATTAAAAATATAAAGTTCAGGGTTTCATCCTGTAGCTAAAGAACCTAATCAGCTGTGCCCCAACAGCTCCAGGGACCAGGCTTGTCTTAGCCATCGCCGGTCTCTAAGACAACATTCAAATTGATTATACTAAATGGTCCCTTCTACCCCAGCTTCTAGAACCATATATGCCTAAGTCATATTAAACCTAGAGCTGCCATTAGCCTAAGAATGACTGTGGGGCCAATGGGGAGGGTTCCTAACCTCAAACCTGGACAGATGCCTTCTCTCTGCCCTTTCTCCTCCCTGAAAGACTCCATGCATGATCTGGGAGAAGCCATAGGTTGGTGAAAATAGGTGTCAGTTGAAAGATAGTTTCTATCGCAGAGTTTATTGCTTTCTGCGGGAGAGAGCAGGCCCAGGACTGGTGAAAGGGCCACAGAAACAGGAGCCTGGAAACTCAGACATGCGTCTTCTTTCCCAATGTGACTGTCTGGCCCTGGTTGTCTTGAGCCATCCAGCCAGATATGACTGTATGTTGTGCTGTTTTGTGTCAAACATCAGAACATCCCTGACCTTCACAAAGTGGGAGGGAATCCCTTGTGGGCTGCAGGACTCCTAACAATTAAAAAAAAAAAAAAATCCCAGTAATACCTAGAACTGTACTAATACAGTAGCTGCTACCCATTTGTGGCTATTTAAATTTAAATTAATTAAGTAGAAGCAAATATTCAGTTCCTTGGTTACTCTAGCTACATTTAAAGTGCTTAATAACCATAGGTGGCTGGGGCTATTAACATTCCATTATTGCAGAATGTTCTATTGGACAACACTTGGACTTGATGTTTGGAATTCCCAGACAGTAAATTTCAACATATTCTTTGGAGGCTGGTATAGATTTTTCAACCTTTTAACAAAGTAAGTACAATAAACTATCACCTGTGAAAATCATTATTTCACAAAAGAAAGTATATTTTAACTTCAAAGAAACAAGAAAGATATAAAAGGACTCATTCTGAAGAGAGGATAATCTGACATCTTTACACTGACCCTTTTGCCGCCAGACAAGCCCTGGAGTCTGTATTGGCATTCATGTGCCATTGCCATACCCTAGGATTCTGGCCTTTTTAGTGCTGGGCATTGGTTGCCCTTGTGCCCTATCCTTGAAAAGGACATCAGGAAGGCCCTAGCAGGATCTTTGTGGCCTTTGGAAGTGAGGTGTCCTTCTCAGTGCATATCAGTAGGTCATGATGTCAGTATGACTTTTTTTTTGAGACAGACTCTTGCTCTTGTTGCCCAGGTTGGAGTGCAATGGCTCACCACAACCTCTGCCTCCCAGGTTCAAGCAATTCTCCTGCCCCAGCCTCCCAAGTAGCTGGGATTACAGGCATGCACCACCATGCCCGGCTAATTTTGTATTTTTAGTAAAGACAGGGTTTCTCCATGTTGGTCAGGCTGGTCTCAAGCTCCCGACCTCAGGTGATCCACCTGCCTTGGCCTCCCAAAGGGCTGGGATTACAGGCCTAAGCCTGGCATCAGTATGACTTATTACTGGTAATATTAACTTTGATCATGCAGTTAAGGTAACATTTGCCTAGTTTTTCCACTGTAATGTTACTAGTTTGTTTATTTATTTATTTTTTTGAGACGGAGTCTGGCCCTGTCACCCAGGCTGGAGGGCAGTGGCCCAATCTCAGCTTACTGCAAGCTCTGACTCCCAGGTTCATGCCATTCTCCTGCCTCAGCCTCCTGAGTAGCTGGGACTACAGGCACCCGCCACCACGGCTGGCTAATTTTTTGTATTTTCAGTAGAGACGGGGTTTCACCATTCACAGGATGGTCTCGATCTCTTGACCTTGTGACCTGCCCGCCTTGGCCTCCCAAAGTGCTGGGATTACAGGCATGAGCCACCGCGCCTGGCCACTAGTTTTTCTTTTGTAATTAGTGTCTTGTGGGGAGATACTTTGAGACTATGCAAATATTCTGTTTTTGAGCATAATTTTGGCCATTGATTTTGGCATCCTTTGATGAATCTTGCCAACAGCACTTGTGTATTAGTTTCCTATGGCTGCTATAAAAAATTATCACAAACTTGGTGGCTTAGAACAACAGAAATTTATTCTCTCAGAATTCTGGAGGCCAGAAGTTTCAAATCAGCTACTATGCTGAAATCAAGGTGTTGGCAGGGCCATGTTCTCTCGAAAGGCTTTAGGGGGCAATCCACTGCTTGTCTCTTCCAGCTTCTGGTGCAGCCAGTATTCCTCAGCTTATAGCCACATCACTGCAGTCTCTGCCTCCATCTTCACATTTCCTGCTGTGTCTAATCTCCCTCTATTCGTCTTTTATAAGGAAAGGTGTGAGTGTAATGACATTTAGGATCCACTTATATAATCCAGGATAATCCACTTATCTCAAGATTATTCGTTTAATCACATTTGCAAAAAACTACCACATAAGGTACCATTCATAAGTTCCAGGATCAATACCTGTTGTCTTTAGAGACCATCATTCAGCCCACTAAATTTTTTTTACTGTAGAATTTGCCAAATGCTAAGTTTCTATTTCCATAATTCCTCCTAACTTTATTAAAATTCTACTATAAGGAAGACCTAGCCCTTCTCATGTGTTAAAAAGTATATATATTATTCATATCAATAAGAATTTTATGAGTTGTAATCTACTATCATTAATTTCTTGTTCAAATTGCCCTAGATTTGGCCATTGGTAACTCCTGCTAGTTGGCTCCTATATCCTTTTGACATGCCTTCATCATTTGAATTTTTTTGAGACAGGATTTCATTCTGTCTCCCAGACTGGAGTGCAGTGTTGTGATCACGGCTTACTACAGCCTCAACCTCCTGGGATCAAGCAATCCTCCCACCTCAGCCTCCCAAGTTGGTGGGACTACAGGTGTGCACCACCAGATACTGCTAATTTTGTACTTTTTTTGTAGAGAAAGGGTTTTGCCATGTTGCCCAAGCTGGTCTTGACCCCCTGGGCTCAAGTGATCCACCTGCCTTGGCCTCCCAAATTGCTGGGAGTATAGGCATAAGCCACCTCTCCCAGCCGTTCATCATTTTTTAAACACCTTCTTATTTTTTGGCACAAGATGTTCCAGGATCAGCTTTTACTATCCCCACTTTAGCCCCAGAATCAACTATTTCTCCAAGGATCCCTAGTTTCTTTTTAGGAGAATGATCTTTAGAAACTTTCCAAGCAATGCTGCCACCATCAGTGTTACAAACTTCAGGGAGCTCATCTCTCTCCTATCCAATTCGAACCTCAACCTAGGACCTTGGTACTACCTTTAATTTCCAAAGACCAGCTAAATCTTGACTGTCACATTTGATAAGGTTTTACCAGTTTGGGGGCCACAAAAAAAGGGAAATACTGTACACTAACATGGCCCAGTTCTATTGGGATTTCCTAAAGTTGCCTCCCTGCCTAGCC
>NW_012102254.1:6021605-6025867 GCF_000951045.1 Mandrillus leucophaeus | reverse complement strand
CCTCAGCCTCCTGAGTAGCTGGGACTACAGGCACCCGCCACCACGGCTGGCTAATTTTTTGTATTTTCAGTAGAGACGGGGTTTCACCATTCACAGGATGGTCTCGATCTCTTGACCTTGTGACCTGCCCGCCTTGGCCTCCCAAAGTGCTGGGATTACAGGCATGAGCCACCGCGCCTGGCCACTAGTTTTTCTTTTGTAATTAGTGTCTTGTGGGGAGATACTTTGAGACTATGCAAATATTCTGTTTTTGAGCATAATTTTGGCCATTGATTTTGGCATCCTTTGATGAATCTTGCCAACAGCACTTGTGTATTAGTTTCCTATGGCTGCTATAAAAAATTATCACAAACTTGGTGGCTTAGAACAACAGAAATTTATTCTCTCAGAATTCTGGAGGCCAGAAGTTTCAAATCAGCTACTATGCTGAAATCAAGGTGTTGGCAGGGCCATGTTCTCTCGAAAGGCTTTAGGGGGCAATCCACTGCTTGTCTCTTCCAGCTTCTGGTGCAGCCAGTATTCCTCAGCTTATAGCCACATCACTGCAGTCTCTGCCTCCATCTTCACATTTCCTGCTGTGTCTAATCTCCCTCTATTCGTCTTTTATAAGGAAAGGTGTGAGTGTAATGACATTTAGGATCCACTTATATAATCCAGGATAATCCACTTATCTCAAGATTATTCGTTTAATCACATTTGCAAAAAACTACCACATAAGGTACCATTCATAAGTTCCAGGATCAATACCTGTTGTCTTTAGAGACCATCATTCAGCCCACTAAATTTTTTTTACTGTAGAATTTGCCAAATGCTAAGTTTCTATTTCCATAATTCCTCCTAACTTTATTAAAATTCTACTATAAGGAAGACCTAGCCCTTCTCATGTGTTAAAAAGTATATATATTATTCATATCAATAAGAATTTTATGAGTTGTAATCTACTATCATTAATTTCTTGTTCAAATTGCCCTAGATTTGGCCATTGGTAACTCCTGCTAGTTGGCTCCTATATCCTTTTGACATGCCTTCATCATTTGAATTTTTTTGAGACAGGATTTCATTCTGTCTCCCAGACTGGAGTGCAGTGTTGTGATCACGGCTTACTACAGCCTCAACCTCCTGGGATCAAGCAATCCTCCCACCTCAGCCTCCCAAGTTGGTGGGACTACAGGTGTGCACCACCAGATACTGCTAATTTTGTACTTTTTTTGTAGAGAAAGGGTTTTGCCATGTTGCCCAAGCTGGTCTTGACCCCCTGGGCTCAAGTGATCCACCTGCCTTGGCCTCCCAAATTGCTGGGAGTATAGGCATAAGCCACCTCTCCCAGCCGTTCATCATTTTTTAAACACCTTCTTATTTTTTGGCACAAGATGTTCCAGGATCAGCTTTTACTATCCCCACTTTAGCCCCAGAATCAACTATTTCTCCAAGGATCCCTAGTTTCTTTTTAGGAGAATGATCTTTAGAAACTTTCCAAGCAATGCTGCCACCATCAGTGTTACAAACTTCAGGGAGCTCATCTCTCTCCTATCCAATTCGAACCTCAACCTAGGACCTTGGTACTACCTTTAATTTCCAAAGACCAGCTAAATCTTGACTGTCACATTTGATAAGGTTTTACCAGTTTGGGGGCCACAAAAAAAGGGAAATACTGTACACTAACATGGCCCAGTTCTATTGGGATTTCCTAAAGTTGCCTCCCTGCCTAGCCCTTGGCTTACCTGCCTTATGCTTAGCAAAGAGCATCTTTCCTCTTAAAAGTGAGAGTCTCCTAGGTTGTAGGGCAGTGTGGTTCACACCCTTGGCTGAAATTTGAAATCACTGGAAGCTTTCAGAACTACTGGTTTCACCACCAGAGATTCTGATTTAATTAATGTAGGTGTGGTTTGGGTATGAGTGGCTCTGTTTCTCATCCCTAAGTTATACATGAGAATCACATAGGGAGTTTTATAAAAAAGAATTGGATGTCCAACTATTAGGTTAAGGGTTGAAAAGAAACTTTATAATGAGCAGTTCAAGCTTGTCTTAATCCATTTTTTGTTACTTAGAATACCTGAAACTGGGTAATTTATTTTAAAAGAGAAATTTATTTATTTTTGAGACAGGATTTTGCTCTGTTGCCCAGGCTGGAGTTCATTGGTGCAAACATGGCTCACTGCAGCCTTGACCTCCTGGACTCAAGTGATCCTTCCACTTCACCCTCCCAAATAGCTGGGACCACAGGCACACATCACCATGCCTAGCTAATGCTTTCATTTTTGTAGAGATAGGGTCTCGTCATGTTGCCCAGGCTGGTCTCAAAACTCCTGGCTCAAGCAATTCTCCTGCCTCGGCTCCACAAAGTGCTAGTATTGCAGGTGTGAGCCACCACACCTGGTCTGAGGGATTTACTTCTTACAGTTTTGGATGCTAAGAAGTCCAAGGTAGAGGGACCACATCTGGTGAGGGTCTTCTTGCTGGTGGAGACTCTGCAGTCCTGATGCAGTATATCATATGGTGAGGGGACTGATTATGCTAGTTCAGGTCTCTCTTCCTTTTCTTATAAAGCCACTAGCCCCCTCCCATGATAGCCCACTAATCCATGAACCTATTAATCCACTAATGCATGAATGAATTAATCGATTAATGAGGGCAGAGTCCTCATGACCTAATCACCTCTTAAAGGCCACACTGGGGATTAACTTTCAACATGATTCTGGAGGGTACAAATATTCAAACCATAGCATTTCATCCCTGGCCTCCCCAAACTCACGTACTTCTCATGTACAACCCTGTAACTCCAAAGTCTTAACAACCAGCTCAACTCAAAAGTCCAAAGTCCAGAATCTCATCTATGAGCCTATAAAATCAAAACAAGTTATCTACTTCCAAGATACATTGGTGGTACAGGCAAAAGACAGATATTCCCATTCTAAAAGGGAGAAATAGGCAAAAAGAAAGGAAGTCTGAAACCCAGGAGGGTAGACATTAATTTTTTTTTTTTTTTGAGGCGGAGTCTCACTGTATTGCCCAGGCTGGAGTGCTGTGGTGCAATCTCAACTCACTGCAACCTCCTCTTCCAGGGTTCAAGTGATTCTGCTGCTGCTGCCTCAGCCTCCCGAGTAGCTGGGACTACAGGCATGCGCGAGCAACACCCAGCTAATTTTTGTATTTTTAGTAGAGATAGGGTTTCACCATGTTGGGCAGGCTGGTCTCTAACTCCTGACCTCAAGTGATCCTCCTGCCTCAGCCTCCCAAAGTGCTGGGATTACAGGCATGAGCTACTGAACTGGGCCAAATCTTAAAGCTGGAGAATAATCCCTTTTGCCTCCATGTGCTTCCTCCGGGACACACTGGGGCGGGGATTGGACTGCCAAAGCCTCAGGCAGCCCCACCCCTATGGCATTGCTGGGTGCAGCCCACGTGGCTACTCCTACAGGATGGAGTTTGGTGCCTGTAGCTTTCCCCAGCAGGTGCTGCATACTGCCTGTGATTCTACAGCTCTTGGTGGTGGTTCTGTTCCCATGGCTCCACTATGCATGGCCCTAGTGAGGACTCTCAGTAGTGGCCTTGCTTCCACAGCTCCACTATGCATTGCCCCGGGTCGGGACTTTCTACAGTAGCCCAGGTCATCTCTGCTCGGTGTTGCTCTACTGGGGGCGGCTCCACCCCTTGCAACAAGTCTCTGCCCGGGCAGCCATCCTTTGAAATTTTGGTGGAGGCTGGTAAACATCCACAGATTTTTTTTTTTTTTTCCCTGCAAGCCTACAGAATTAGCAGGTGGACACCACCAAAATTTACTATTTGTACTCTGGAGCTTCAAAT
Organism: Mandrillus leucophaeus; assembly: GCF_000951045.1. NCBI lineage: Eukaryota > Metazoa > Chordata > Mammalia > Primates > Cercopithecidae > Mandrillus > Mandrillus leucophaeus. The sequence continues at coordinate 6,022,063 of NW_012102254.1, read as the reverse complement.
ACGTGTTCAATATTGCTTAGAAGCAGCATGAGAGAAGAGGCCTCGTCTTTCTTCTTTGAGCCTGTCTTCTCTGACTCTAAACTCACCAATCTTAGCAAAATAGATCTTGCAGTTAACAGAACCCACTGTTCTTAGGAAGCAGTTTCCCTAAGGATGATAAGCACATCTCAGGTGCCACCATGTCTTGGTCTTTGTCTTTCGTCACAAGATGTGCTTCCTGGCCGAGCTTTTATGTTTACATTGCTAGAAATATCACCTGCAGTAAAGGCTTCACCAATATGATGTTTCAAGATTTAAGACCTTTTAAACAGTTTTTCATATTCCTTGTTTAAATTTTCCATCTTTTTTTTTTTTTTTTTTTTGAGACAGTCTTGCCCTGTTGTCCAGGCTGGAGTGCAGTGGTGTGATCTTTGCTCACTGCAACCCCTGCCTCCCGGGTTCAAGCGATTCTTATGCCT
>NW_012102254.1:6018048-6021555 GCF_000951045.1 Mandrillus leucophaeus | reverse complement strand
ATTAATGAGGGCAGAGTCCTCATGACCTAATCACCTCTTAAAGGCCACACTGGGGATTAACTTTCAACATGATTCTGGAGGGTACAAATATTCAAACCATAGCATTTCATCCCTGGCCTCCCCAAACTCACGTACTTCTCATGTACAACCCTGTAACTCCAAAGTCTTAACAACCAGCTCAACTCAAAAGTCCAAAGTCCAGAATCTCATCTATGAGCCTATAAAATCAAAACAAGTTATCTACTTCCAAGATACATTGGTGGTACAGGCAAAAGACAGATATTCCCATTCTAAAAGGGAGAAATAGGCAAAAAGAAAGGAAGTCTGAAACCCAGGAGGGTAGACATTAATTTTTTTTTTTTTTTGAGGCGGAGTCTCACTGTATTGCCCAGGCTGGAGTGCTGTGGTGCAATCTCAACTCACTGCAACCTCCTCTTCCAGGGTTCAAGTGATTCTGCTGCTGCTGCCTCAGCCTCCCGAGTAGCTGGGACTACAGGCATGCGCGAGCAACACCCAGCTAATTTTTGTATTTTTAGTAGAGATAGGGTTTCACCATGTTGGGCAGGCTGGTCTCTAACTCCTGACCTCAAGTGATCCTCCTGCCTCAGCCTCCCAAAGTGCTGGGATTACAGGCATGAGCTACTGAACTGGGCCAAATCTTAAAGCTGGAGAATAATCCCTTTTGCCTCCATGTGCTTCCTCCGGGACACACTGGGGCGGGGATTGGACTGCCAAAGCCTCAGGCAGCCCCACCCCTATGGCATTGCTGGGTGCAGCCCACGTGGCTACTCCTACAGGATGGAGTTTGGTGCCTGTAGCTTTCCCCAGCAGGTGCTGCATACTGCCTGTGATTCTACAGCTCTTGGTGGTGGTTCTGTTCCCATGGCTCCACTATGCATGGCCCTAGTGAGGACTCTCAGTAGTGGCCTTGCTTCCACAGCTCCACTATGCATTGCCCCGGGTCGGGACTTTCTACAGTAGCCCAGGTCATCTCTGCTCGGTGTTGCTCTACTGGGGGCGGCTCCACCCCTTGCAACAAGTCTCTGCCCGGGCAGCCATCCTTTGAAATTTTGGTGGAGGCTGGTAAACATCCACAGATTTTTTTTTTTTTTTCCCTGCAAGCCTACAGAATTAGCAGGTGGACACCACCAAAATTTACTATTTGTACTCTGGAGCTTCAAATACGTGTTCAATATTGCTTAGAAGCAGCATGAGAGAAGAGGCCTCGTCTTTCTTCTTTGAGCCTGTCTTCTCTGACTCTAAACTCACCAATCTTAGCAAAATAGATCTTGCAGTTAACAGAACCCACTGTTCTTAGGAAGCAGTTTCCCTAAGGATGATAAGCACATCTCAGGTGCCACCATGTCTTGGTCTTTGTCTTTCGTCACAAGATGTGCTTCCTGGCCGAGCTTTTATGTTTACATTGCTAGAAATATCACCTGCAGTAAAGGCTTCACCAATATGATGTTTCAAGATTTAAGACCTTTTAAACAGTTTTTCATATTCCTTGTTTAAATTTTCCATCTTTTTTTTTTTTTTTTTTTTGAGACAGTCTTGCCCTGTTGTCCAGGCTGGAGTGCAGTGGTGTGATCTTTGCTCACTGCAACCCCTGCCTCCCGGGTTCAAGCGATTCTTATGCCTCAGCCTCTTGAATAGCTGGAATTACGGGGAAGAGTCACTGTGCCCAGCTAATTTTTGTATTTTCAGTAGAGATGGAGTTTCAACATGTTGGCTAGGCTGGTCTCAAACTCCTGGCCTCAAGCGATTGCCCCACCTCAGCCTCCCAAAGTGCTGGGATTATGGGTGTGAGCCGTTTTTTATCATAGTTCTAATAGAGTAGTCTTCCATGGTTTTTCTTTCTGTGGTTTATACCCAAGGTACAGTACCATATTTTGAGAGTGAGTGAAACCACATTCACATAACTTTTATTATAGTATAGTTACAATTGTTCTATTTTATTGTTAATCTCTACTGTGCCTAATTTATAAATTAAACTTTACCATAGGTATGTACATATAGGAAAAAACATACTACATATGAAGTTTAGTATTACCTGTGGTTTCAGGCATCCACTGGAGGTCTTGGAATATATTCTCCACGGACAAGGGAGGACTACTATAGTATTTATCAGTGGTTCTCAAATGTGAGTGAATAACAGAACCACCTGGTTGGCATGTTACAGTGATTACTGGGCCTTATACACAGTTTCTGATTCAGCAGGCAAGGACCAAGAATTTAATTTTTAGGTTTCTGGGGGGTTCTGATGCTGATTGTACAGGGTCTACACATGAGACCTACTCATCTATAAAAAGAAAATTACAGACAACACTCTCATTCAAACTATGTTTATTGTGCACTTAGTAGGCCAGATACTCTTCTGATATTGAGAATACAGTGGTGAATAACACAAAGTCCCTGCTTTCAAGATTCCCACATCCAGATACTAAGATATATTAAAATTTACAGTAATTAAAAGTGTAGTTTGGTACAATAATACATATAGCAATGATACAAATTAGGGGAAAAAACCCTGGCTTCTATAACAAGTGAGTATACATTAAAGACAGTATTGCAGAATGGCTTCAGGATTGAGTAATTTAGAGCCTATTTCAGGTCTTCCTAGCTCACCCACATACAATACCTTCAAGTGTTCTTTATAGGTACTTAAAACTTAAAAGGCGAAGCGCGGTGGCTCATGCCTGTAATCCCAGCACTTCGGGAAGCCGAGGCAGGTGGATCATGAGGTCAGGAGATGGAGACCATCCTGACTAATACAGTGAAACCCTGTCTCTACTAAAAATACAAAAAATTAGCCGGGCATGGTGGTGGGTGCCTGTAGTCCCAGCTACTCGGGAGGCTGAGGCAGGAGAATGGTGTGAACATGGGAGGTGGAGCTTGCAGTGAGCTGAGATTGAGATCACACCACTGCACTCCAGCCTGGGAGACAGAGTTTCACTCTGTCTCAAAAAAACAAAAAACAAACTTAAAAAAGATAATGTGGCATCAAATTCGTAAGATACTTTGAAATTCATAATTTCAGATAGATGTGGCTGGTGAGGATCTTAACAAGCCCCCAGTATGGGCTTTTACTAATGAGGAAAATTGTTAGGATTAAGCAGGGTCTTGAGGAATCACCTGGAAAGGCTCAGACTTTACAGTGCTTCCCTCCCTTCCCTACCCCAACACTTGGAGAAATCTCTCACTAGATGACCTTTCAAATAAATGAGAAACACATGGTTCTAGGACAATTGATTATTTGAGGAAAAAGTATACTCAAATAAATTCCAGATAGAATAAAGCTTAAAATGAATAAACAAAAACAAAGAGAACATGGGTAATTCTTTTTTTAAATTTATTTTTATTTTTTTAAATTTTATTTCTTTCTTTATTTTTTTGAGACGGAGTCTCGATCTGTTGCCCAGGCTGGAGTGCAGTGGCGCAATCTCAGCTCACTGCAAGCTCCGCCTCCTGGGTTCATGCCATTCTCCTGCCTCAGCCTCCCGAGTA
>NW_012102254.1:5978973-6017894 GCF_000951045.1 Mandrillus leucophaeus | reverse complement strand
GCCTCAGCCTCCCAAAGTGCTGGGATTACAGGCATGAGCCACCGCGCCCGGCCTATTTTTATTTTTTATTTTTTTAAAGAGACAGTTCTTACTCTGTTGCCCAGGCTGGAGTGCAGTGGTGCAATCATAGCTCACTGCAGCCTTGGACTCCTGGGTCCAAGCCATCCTCCTGCTTAGCCTCCTGAGCAGCTGAGATTACAGGTGTGTGTCGCTACACCTGGCTATTTTTTATTTTTTGTAGAGATAGGGGTATTGCTTTGTCGCCCAGGCTGGTCTCAGGTTCCTGGCTTCAAGCAACTCTCCCACCTTGGCTTCCCAAAGTGTTGGGATTACAAGCATGAGCCATTGTATCTGGCCTGGGTGATTCTTTATCTGACATAGAGGTTGGGGAACAGAACAACAAAAAATTGATAAATTACATAACTTACAAATAAGTAAGAAAAATATGACCATACTAATGGAAAAAAGTTAATTCGAAAACTTTTGACCTTAAACTAACTTTTTAGATATCAGGCTTCCTGAAGTCCAAGAGTGATATATTAGGCTCATTTGTAATGTTAGAATTATACAGGAAACACTGTCAAGTGTGAGGTGGTGTTTAGCTTCCTTTGGGTTATACTGATAGAGATTTGTTGTTAATGTGTTCCAGGATTGTATGAGATTTCTAAAATTCTGATGTCTTAATATATGTTGTAATGATTATGTTAAATTGTTGTAAGCCACAGAAATAACCAAATTTCTTTGTCAACTGTATCTTTATGGCTGTCTTAAGACTTTTGTCATCTCCAGCCTGGTGACAGCAAGACTCCATCTCAAAAAAAAAAAAAAAAAAATCTCAAAAAAAAAAAAAAAAAAAAAACAGTGACTTATAATCAGCTACAGTCCAAGGCTTACTTCTTTGGAGTTCATGAAAAGAACTCTTGAATGCAGGTTTCTGATAACTTTGGAGAGTGTGCCATTGGATTAGACAGAAAACTTCCAAGGCACTAATTGAAAGGCTGATGTGTTCATAAAGATGAACATGAAGTAGAGCAGGAGTTGATTGCAATGGAGTGAAATGAACTAATGGAAGACTGAAATAATTTGTATGGCTTTTGTTGTCTGAAATATTGCTAATTCTTTTTGTTTTTTTCAGTCTGAATAATCTTTTTATTTTGAACTATTTATAGCCTTGAAATATACTTTAAGTATATTGAGTATTCTAATTTCTCCAGAATTGGTAAACTATTTATGAATATTCTTAATTCATGGTATTTGTTTGTATAACGTTAATAACCACGTTTTCTTTTGTAATAGGACACAATTGAAGAAACCGGTTACTTTCTCAGGACTTTGACTGAAATGGCCTTGTGAAATGTTCCAGCAAAGCCAACCTAGGAGAGTCTATATGGACAAGGATTCTTGTTGCACTTTGTGTGGGTAATCAGGCCAAGTATACAGGACTGAAGCTTATTTTGAAGTTAGATTGGTTCTGCTGTGATTTGTCTTTGTATGTCTTGAAATTAATATAGCTCCTAACAACCAATCCCTCATTATACCTTTAACTGCAACCACCAAGACACAAGGGCTAGGAATAACAGCAAGGGGAGGAATGGGAGTTAGTGGGACTGCAACTTCCCTATCCTATTACCAATGCTTGTCCAAGGATTTTATGGAAAGCTTAAATGACATTGCTCAAAGTATTGTCGCCTTACAAAATCAGATAGGCTCCTTGGCAGTGGTTGCTTTGCAAAATCAAAGGGAACTAGATTTCCTAACTGCTGAAAAAGGTGGCTTATGTCTTTTTCCTAGACAAATGCTGTTTTGACGTCAACCAATCAGGGTTAGTAAGGGACACCACCTGAAAACTAGCTGACTGGGCCTCCAAAATATGGTAACAGCTGTTGGGTCATGGGGCAGCTAAAGGGCACTAAGTTGGGTTTCATGGTTCCCTCCCTTGGCCAGCCCATTATTAATGATTATACTTGCCTTGGTTTTTGGATCATATTTGTTAAATCTTTTAACCAAATCCATTTCCTTTTGCCTAGACCACCAAGTTAGATGATCATGTGACAAGATTTCTAGCCAGTTTCCGGTGAACACCCCACCGGCCATCAAGAAGCTACCCTGTCTCCACTAGACAAAACAGGGTGAGAGTTACGTGATCTCCAATAGGTAGGGAGTGTGTCCCAAGTTAGCATGAAGCAGTTACAGAAGAAAGACCCTCAGTCTCTTAGCCTCCCATAAAGATTTATGAGGATCACCTCTCTCAGGGGGAAAATGAGGCAGGAGAATAGGGTCTGGAGGCAGGGAACCTAAGGCTGATTCACATTGACTTCCTAGAACTGAATCAAAAGGAAAACCCCACTTCTCCATACCTAAGTAACAAAAGGATGAGAGGCTACTCCCTTTGCAATCTCCTTGCCTTTTCTGCGTTGCAGATGAAAAACGTAAGTGCCTCTGATTGGTCCCCTCCTGCAACCAATCAGACTGGTCATAGGCCAAGTCTTCATTTACACAGGAGTATAACTGTAACTTCACTTCAGCCTCTGATTGGTCACTTTCTGCACCAATCAGACAGGTCACGGGCCACAACTTCATTTACATAGGGTGTATACCAAGTAACCAATGGCAGACCTCTAGAGGATATTCATTGCTTTGTGCGTTTTGTCCAATTATTTGTCCAAAATGCCAAGAACCTGGACACCACCAGTAACAGTTTGACCAGTTATTTATTGTATTATTTAGGACTGCATTTGGCTGCATATAAGAGAAACCTGACCGAGGCCTAATTAAGCACAGTGTTTACTCTTCTCACTACCAAGAAGTCAGAGGTCAGCAATTCAAGCTGGTGTAGCAGCACCTCGAGGCATGTCAGCAAGGAGCCAAGTTCTGAGTCTTTTTACTAACATGACCCAAAACACATGGCTGCCTTCCTTATGCCTAAAAATGGCTCTGCTACTCAGGTTTTATCTCTGCATTCCAAGTAGGATGAAGAGATAAAAGCAAAGGCTCATGCTTGCCAAGTCTGTCCTTTTGTATCAAAAAACCCCAGCAGCTTTAGCAAGCAGAATTCCACCTGTATTTCTTAACTTGCCAGAGCTGAGTCTCATGGCCACCCTTAGCAGGAGTTAGGGAGGTACTTTTAACAAGGCACATTATCATCCCCACCCAAAATGGAGCTATTGCTAATGAAAAAGATACAATGAGATTATGAAATTCTCTGTAGCTATTAATGTCGGTTTTTGAAATTTACTGACCTGGAAGAATACTCATAATGCAGTGTCAAGTGAGAAGCAGGACAAAGAACATTTGCAACACAACTGTATTTATAAAATTTTGTTTACACACAAAAAAATGTATTTTGCTTAAAAATATAATTTACATACATATACAACCACACAAGGGAAATAACAAAATGTTAATACTAGCTAATTTCTATAGAGTTGGCATTTTAAGTCAGAGGGGTCAATACTCCTCTGATTGATGAATAAACATAGTTTATTAAATTTTTTTCTCTATTTCCTAAACTTTCTATAAGGAACTTGTAGTATCTTTATAATAGGAAAAAATGTTATTTTGAAAAACACTCCATATACTTTCAAAGTAGACTACATTCAAAATATTTACACTTACTCATTTTCATCTTCGTTGTCAAAAGAAAGAAGGCTACTATTTTTAATTTGTTTTTGTGAGCTCTTTTTGACCGAGTCCTCATTTATTTCATCTTCATTTGGCTTCTTCTTTTTTGAGCTTGCTGTTAAACCTGAATATTTTTCATCTGAGGGACGCTTGACTGGTTTTCGGTATATGATTCTTCCATCAGCTGGAGCTGGTTCTTCATCTGAGCAAAAACAGAATTTTTAAGAACTTTCTTCTCCTCATTATTTTGCCTTTATCTTAGAAGCAAATAACAAGAAAATCTTATATTGTATTTAAGGATATCCCTGAATCTGATTCAGTCTGGTCTTCTACATTGTTTCTAGCTAAATTGCCCTCAAGACATGCAGTTACTTAATAAAAACTCACATGCTAAAGTATTCTATAGTATTGTCAGTTCCCAATTACAATCAGGTTGTATTTTAAAGTATTTTGAAAAGTGATCGTTTGGAACTACAGCATTTTCCCCTAAAGCAATGTAGTAAATGTTCAGAAATAATGAAAAATATACTACATAGCATACTAAACTTCAGGCAGTAATGAAATACACCTTTATCGCCTGGTTTATAAGTCTAACCACCTATTAAAAAAAAAAAAAAGGATGCTTTTACTTAAATTCATACTTAATCCTGATAACAACCCAGTAGGTACAATTATTTCCATTTTACTGATGAGGAAATTGAGGCTGAGAGGTGTAATAACTTGCTCAAGGTTACACATCTGGTAAGTGTCAAAGCTAAGGCTGGAACCTGGAACTGCTGCCTTGAAACATACCACACTACTAAATAAAATAAACAATTTCATACCCCGGGCTCCTTACATTGTCAGAAAAACCAGATTACTTTCAGACCTACCTGCTTTGGCAGCCTTTATTTCTGCTTTAATTTTCATGACTTCTTCAACTGACAGGTCTCCCTTTTTCAAAACCACCACTTGAGGCTGTTCATCTTCTTTGTCACTGTGATCCCCATCTTCATCTGGGGGCTGAGGCTGAATTCTCTACGGAAAAACACAATGCAATGCGTATAGATCACTGATCTTGAGACAAAGAGAACCACTGCCTCTAAGAGAAACTGTAATTATTCACGAGAAGGGTATCTTTATTGAGTAAATAAGGGCAGTGAATTTTAAGGTAACTCCAAAGAGACTTAGCTTGCCACACAAGGGAACAGGTTTAACTGCCATTCACCCTGGAGTGCCTGTCTGGTGGGATTCATTTCCATCTCAGCACGACCCAACTTGTAGTTGCTAGTGTGAGGGACCCTCTGCTTTGGGTACTGCTGTCATTCCTAGCCTACTCAGGGCAGTACTGTGCCATGTCAGTTGTTTGCTCCTCATCAGCACTTTTCACCTGCCTCTTCTCTGAGTTAGACAAGAAATAAACACCATCAAAGTATAGAAAGAAGCAAGTAAAACGGACTCTCTCTCACCTCTGCTCATCTTTTTCCCCTCCTAATAGCTTCAGTTTGGTGGATATCCAACAGCTATTTTCCCTGTCTATACAACTATGCAAGTACATAAAACTTTTTGTATACCAACAACACTGTACATATTACTGTGACTTGCTTTTTTCGTATTTATGAAATTTCTCAAACATAAAGTACAGAGAATAATATAAGAGAAACCATGTACTCCCTGTATATGTGTAACAAATGGTAATATTTTGCCAGTTGATTCAGATTTTTGAAATGTCAGACACCATAGGAGCCCCATTCCCACAACTTAACTCAAAAAATATCTTTGCACAGTACTTTAAGATACATATAGAATTATCTGATTTTTAAAAAATCACTGCCTTGCATTTACATAGTCACCTCAGGATTTATTTGACCAGTATCTTGTAAATATAAATTTTGCTTGTTTCCAGACTTTTTTCTACTATGAAAAAACCTCATGCACCTTTTTTTGCTCATTTTTGGGAACTTATATACAAGAACTTTTTTTTTTTTTTTTTTTGAGATGGAGTCTCGCTCTGTTGCCCGGGCTGGAGTGCAGTGGCACGATCTCGGTTCACTGCAAGCTCCACCTCCCGGGTTCACACCATTCTCCTGCCTTAGCCTCCTGAGTAGCTGGGACTACAGGCACCCACCACCACGCCCGGCTAATTTTTTGTATTTTTAGTAGAGACAGGGTTTCACCGTGTTAGCCAGGATGGTCTCGATCTCCTGACCTCATGTTCCACCCGTCTCAGCCTCCCTAAGTGCTGGGATTACAGGCGTGAGCCACCGTGACCGGCCAAGAACTTGTAATGTTAACAGTTCACTGGAGGTGGAACTGTTGGGTTGAAAGGTATGCATAACAAAATGTGTTTTCACATGTTATTCAAACACAATCACTCATTACTTCACTTCTCACAGAGACTTCCTTGTCTCCCAAACAAGGCAACAAAGCCCGCAAGAATTAGCCTCAGCCCATAACCACAGCTTTATCCTGTACCACTCTCTTATGGCATCTAGACTCTGGCATGGCAAGGTTTGAGTACTTGGAGATTTATAAATATATTAGCTCCTTTGCTTTCCCTGTCTCTGAACAAATTCCTACTGCCTATTAAGCCCCACAGCCCCGACCAACTCCTACTCAAGTTGCCTTCCAGATTCAGAGCCTCTTGAAGTGCTTACCTAAATCTCACCTCCTCTTGTTTCTTACACTGTGCATAGCTTATAGGCAGCATGTATTGCACTGTGGCACCAATGTTTTTCTGCTGGTTTCCATTGGGCAAGTGCCTTCTGGAGAGGCAGGACTTCCAGAAATATTTGTTGATCTACTCATGAATGATAAACAGAATGGAAAATGATGAACTACGTGAAGCCCTGGCAAGTTGCTTTGCCATTCTGACTATATCTCAAAGTTCCCAAGTCTGCTGTATCACTGGACAAGTACATTCTCTTTAATGGTATTCATGTTACTTCACTGATTATTCATCAGTTTCTGCCTGTTTTTCTCTGAAAGTCTCCAATAAATGATCACAAATAGGTAATAAGTTTTTTTAGCCAAAAATATAGGAAGGTGAAATAAAATCATTCCTTTTGTTTCTTAAATTGAGAATAATTAATTCTGACTCTCTTCTTCTTTTTTTTAAATGTGACTGCCTGGAAAACGAGAAATAGTCTAAGGACAGTGGCAGGAGCCACTGATGACTGTTCAAAGACATTTCTGAATTAACTCTCAAGCAAGTGAATAGGGCCAGGCGCAGTGGCTCACGCCTGTAATCCCAGCACTTTGGGAGGCCTAGACAGGTGGATCACTTGAGGTTAGCAGTTCAAGACTAGCCTGGCAAACATGGTGAAACCACCCATCTCTACTAAAAATACAAAAATTACCTGGGCGTGGTGGTGGGCACCTGTAATCCCACCTACTTGGGAGGCTGAGGCAGGATAATCACTTCAACCCAAAAGGCAGAGGTTGCAGTGAGCTGAGATTGAGTCACTGTATTTCAGCCTAAGCAACAGAGCAAGACTCCACCTCAAAAAAAAAAAAAAAAAAAAAAAAAGTGAATAGGATGATTTAGCTTAACTGCAGAATGATTTCCCATGAAACTCATTTATTTTTGTTAATAGATGACTAAAATCCTGACTACAGTAATCCCCTCCTTATCCTCAATTTCATGTTCCACAATTTCAGTTACCTGTGGTCAACTGTAGTATGAAAGGGTGAGTACAGTATAATTAAATATTTAGAGACAGCAAGCAAACAAGCAAATTCACGTAACTTGTACTAGAGTATATTGTTATAATTGTTCTATTATTAGTTACTACTCTGCTGATATTCCTAGTTTATATAGTGAACTTCACCATAGGTATACATGTATGGGAAAAAACATATATAGAATTCAGTATTATCCATGGTTTCAGGAAGCCACTGGGGGTCTTGGAACATAATAGGGGAATACTGTATATTGCCAAACTGATTAAAAATGAAGTGGTTCTCACACTGAAACATGGTGTACTTCTCTAAGGGAAATTCCCTTGAGTACATAAATAAGCGAAAATCACTGACATTACTTGGAAAGGATTCCCAAAGTTCTCTTAAGAGAGCATTCCAAGCTGTAACCTTCAAGCTGTCAACTGTGTGTACAGGGTCATCACTAGGACCTCAAGCAAAGTAAAGCTGAGTCTCGTCTTCTCATTGCTGAATCTATGTCCCTTTTCTCAAACCTTATCCTCTTTGTCATCATCCCTATTTTTAGTCATGGGGATCAGTCATTCCCTGTGTTACCTCTAAGAAAAAAATGGCTCCCTGTTGCTTACTAAATAGTCCACATGACCTCACCTCCACTAGTCCCTCTAATACTTCTACATACAGTCCATGACTCTCAAATCTCTACACCTTTACCCATGCCATTCTCTTCATCTCTACCTACTGACCTAACCATGCTCAAGAGTCTACCTAAATATCCCTCCTCCACGAAGTCTAACCTGATAACAAGCAGAGTCATTAACAAATACAACACCACTACTTAGTGCCAGGCACTGTGCTAGGTGCTGGGAAAATATGGAAGGATTAAGATACTAACTTAAAGAGTTCAATCTAGTGGTGAAAAACAGGAAAGCAAGTAGTTGCAATATCAAATGAGTGTTATAGGTAAGATACGGATAAGGTAAAGAGAAAAACAGAGAAAGAGTAACTGTTTGGAGAGCTTTGAAGGGTTTCGGAGAGATGGTGACCTGTGAAAATAGGGCAGGAAGTGTTAAAGAACATGGCATTTTGGAGATCCATCTCTTCATCCTTTCAGGGCCTGGCACAGTGCATGGGGTTAGCACATACTCATCCTACTGGCATACCTTGAAGATACCGCAGATTTGGTTCCAGATCACCACAACAAAGCAAGCATCAAAATAAACTGTCACACAAATTTTCTGGTTTCCCAGTTTACATAAAAGTTATGTTTACACTATACACTAACTAGTTAGTATTAAGTATGCAGTACCATTATGTCTAAAAAACTCTAGATCCCATTAAAAACATCCACGATTCATGGGAGAAGGCAAAATATTAACATTAACAGGAGTTTGGAAGATGTACCTACCTTAATTTAAGAATACTTTATTGCTAACAACGTTAAAGCTCATCTGAGCCTTCAGTGAGTCCTCATCTTTTTGCCAGTGAAGGGTCTGCCCTTGATGCTGATGGATGTTGACTGATGAGGGTGGTGGGTGCTGAAAGGCAGGGTGGCTGTGGCAATTTTTTAAAATGAGACAATGATGAAGTTTGCTGCATTAATTGAGTCTTCCTTTCACAAAAGATTTCTCTTTTGTGATGCTGCAATGCTGTTTCATAGCATTTTACCCACAGCTGAACTCCTTTCAAAATTGGAATCAGTCCTCTTAAACCTGCTGCTGCTTTACCAAGTAAGTTTACTCTAAATCCTTTGTTGACAGTTCAACAATGTTCACAGCATCTTCACTAGAAGTAGATTCCATCTCAATAAACCATTTTCTTTGCTCATCAATAAGCAGCAACTCATGTGTTCAATTTTTATGAGACTGCAACAACTTAGTTACATTTTCAGGCTCTACTTCTAATTCTAGTTCTTTTCCTTGTTCTACCACACCTGCAATTACTTCCTCCACTGAAGGCCTGAACCTCTCAAAGTCATCCATGAAGGTTGGAATCAACCTCTTCCAAATTCCTGTTAATGCTGATATTTTGCCCTCTTCTCATGAATCATGGATGTTCTTAACGTGTCTAGAATGGTGAAACCTTTCCATAAAGTTTTCATTTTATAATATCCAGATGCATCAGAGGAATCACTATCCATGGCAGCTGTAGCCTTACAAATGTTTTTGACTTTTTGTTTTGTTTTGTTTTGTTTTGAGACAGGGTCTGGCTCGGTTACCCAGGCTGGAGTGCAGTGGTACGATCATGGCTGACTGCAGCCTCAACCTACCTGGGGTCAGGGGATCCTCCCACCTCAGCCTCCCAAGTAGCTGGGACCACAGGTGCATGCCACCACACTTGGCTAAATTTTGTATTTTTTGTAGAGATGGGGTCTCACCATGTTGGCCAGGCTGGTCTTGAACTCCTGGGCTCAAGCAATCCACCTTCCTTGACTTCCCAAAGTGCTGGGATTGCAAGTGTGAGCCACTGTGCCTGGCTGTTATTTCTTAAATAATAAGACTGAAAATAGAAATTACTCCTTGATCCATGGGCTGCAGAATGGATGTTGTGTTAGCAAGCATGAAAACCACATTAATCTCCTTGTAGATCTCCATCAGAGTTCTTGGGTGACCAGGTGTATTGTCAATCAGCAGTAATATATTGAAATAATCTTTTTTTTCTGACCAATAGGTCTCAACAGTGGGCTTAAAATAATTCAGTAAACCATACTATAAAGAGATGTGCTGTCATCAAGGTTTTGTTTTTCCATTTCTAGAGCACAGGTAGATTAGATTTAGTGTAATTCTTAAGGACCCTAGGAGTTTTGGAATGGTAAATATTAGCTTCAACTTAAAAGTCACCAGCTGCATTAGCCCCTAATGAGTGTTAACCTGTCCTTTGAAAATTTGAAGCCAGTCACTGACTTCTTTCTAGCTATGAAAGTCCTAAATGGGACAGGCATAGTGGTTTTTGAGAGGCTCTGAGAGGCTAAAGTGGGAGGATTGCCTGAGTCCAGGAGTTTGAGACCAGCCTTGGCAACACAGTGGGATCCTGTCTCTATAAAAAAATACAAAAATTACCCAGTGGTGGTGCGTGCCTGTAGTCCCCGCTACTTGGGAGACTGAGGCAGGAGGATCACTTGAGCCCAGGAAGTCAAGGCTGCAGTGAGCTGTGATTGCACCACTGCACTCTAGCCTGGGTGACAGAGTGAGACCCTGTCTCAAAAAACAACAACAACAACAACAACAAAACAAAGTCCTAGATGGCATCTTTTTCCAATAGAAGGCTGTTTCATCTACATTGAAAACCTGTTTAGTGCAACCATTTTCATCAACTATCTTAGCTAGATCTGAATAATTTGCTTCTTCATCTCATACTTTTATGTTATGGAGATGGCTTCTTTCCTTAAACCTCATGAACCAACCTCTGTTAGCTTCACTCTTTTCTTCTGTAGCTTTCTCACATGTCTCAGACTTCACAGGATTGAAAAGAGTTAGGACCTTGCTCTAGATTACGCTTTGGTTAAAGGGAATGTTGTGGCTCGTTTGCTCTTCTATCTAGACCACTAAAACTTTCTCGGTATCAGCAACTTAGCTGTTTTGCTTTCTTATCATTCATGTGTTCAATACAGATCCCTCCAGCCCTAAACAACAGTAGTCAGGTGTGGCTCTTTCCTGAAGCTCCTCTTCTTCTATTTAGACCCAGGATATTTAGGGCTTTTGCCTACTTTTTTTTGTTTTGTTTTGTTTTTTTAGACGGAGTCTTGCTCTGTCGCCCGGGCTGGAGTGCAGTGGCGCGATCTCAGCTCACTGCAAGCTCCGACTCCCGCGTTCACGCCGTTCTCCTGCCTCAGCCTCCTGAGTAGCTGGGACTACAGGCGCCCGCCACCACGCCCAGATAATTTTTTATATTTTTGGTAGAGACGGGGTTTCACTGTGTTAGCCAGGATGGTCTAGATCTCCTGACCTCGCGATCCGTCTGCCTCGGCCTCGGCCCCCCAAAGTGCTGGGATTACAGGCGTGAGCCACTGTGCCCGACCTTCTCTATATATTAATTTTTTTTTTTTTTAACTTAACAAAGCATAGAAACAGATTCAGGACATTCCTCCGAAGACGTTCCAGACTCGAGTCCTAGGACACAGTTGGGGCGGGGGTCATTTGATCGAGTGGCCTGTGTCCTTATCTGGAATACGGGACGACGCTGTAACTCTAACTCACCCTGCGAACTCACAGCTTTTGAGGTAAACAAGAGAGAAAGAAGAGACAAGAAAGTGATCTTTCTTTACCATCTACCAAGGACCAGGCGGTTTACATGTAAGGTCATTTTTAGGAAAACAGCAGCGCTCTGAAACCTACAGAGCTTCCTGGGCGTAGGGGGCTGTAGTCGCTTGAAAAGAACCAGCCTGGGGGTCCGAGTTCCACCGGAATTGGTGCCGAGCGCGGGTGAAAAGAGGGACCCGACAGCACCCACCCTCCAAGTAGAGGCAAAAGTTGAAAGTGGCGGGCTGGTCGCGCTTCCGAAGTAACACGACTGGCGAGGGCTCACCTTAGTCTCTATGGTGGGTCCCTCCCTGTAGCCGACCCGTTCCTTGAAGCGGGCCAGAAACGCTGGCTCGGCGGGCCGTACGTACGATACCTGGTTCCGCTTGCTCATGTTAGCTCTAGGTAAAGACAGGTTCCGCGACCGATTCGCGACGACACAGAGGCGCTTAGCTGTGACGTCAACTGGACCACGCCCCTGATGCGTAGACCGGGCAACATGGCGGCCTCCATTCGGGCGTCAACGTCGGATACAAGCGCCAAATTCAAATTCGCGGCCATCTTGAGCGGGCGGAATTCAGTCGCGCGCGGCGCAGTCGGGAGGTGGAGGCATCGGCTGCATTGTTCCCGGGATCGAGGGGTGAGGGCGCTATGGCACCGGGCTGCAAAAGTAAGTCTGGACCCCAGACTTCGTTACCCTATCTTTGCCCCCAAATACAGCTGTGAAAGGATGGCAACCTCGGACCGCCCGCAAGGTTCTTGCTGGGCATGAAATGCAGGAGCTGAGTGACGGGCGGGGGCGTTTGGGAATCCCTCTCGGTCGCTCAAAGACAATACGCTAGCGGAAAAGGTCATCCCTTCCGTGTCTTGTGCGCATGCTAGGAGTCTGGCGCAGTTGTAGGCGCTCGGGATGAGCGGTGGACCTGCCGTTCTTCCCTCTCTTTCCCTCGGTTCTGCTGTTTCTTCGTAGGCCTCTTCCCACATCCCGACCAGGGCTACCTCTCTAGATATCCTTGTTTCAGGATCGGCTTTTGCTCCCACCAGCGTCTGCGTATTTACACATTTCTGACCTTCCTATAGGGAAGGGTTTATTTATATTCCAAACACTTCTTTCTCTTTTTTCGTTAAGTAAATGGAATGTTAAAACACAGATGTCAGCAATGTCTGTGTTCTCACAGTCTCTATTTTCACTTAAAGGAGACCCGTCCGATTTCTTTCTCTTTTTCACGGAGGAGAGCACTGTCATTTTTGCTTATGATAAACCCTACAGTTTTCACTAATGTAGTCTTTTGCTGTGCCTGTGTACGTGCGCCACTTCTTACATTGCCACATCTCTTAAGGAGTCTTGTTTTTGTAAACCTGATTATGAGCTGATTTAATGGGATCTTTGTGAATGGTCTGAATGGTAATGAGGAGAGGCCTAGATCAGATGATTAAGAATTTGTGAACTTCTGTCATTTGAGCTTTCCAACAGCGTTAATGTTTCTAGCTTTCTGTCAATTATAGTTGTTTTTGATGGGTTTGTTGTTTCAGTAACCTTTTAGGTCGATCGCACTTTTATTGGAACACCTCTTTATGCTACCTTTTTCCATCTAAAATATTCCTTTTCCTTCATCATTTTCAGTATTCAAGGACTATGAGCTCACAAAATGGTACCTTATTGGAGAGAAATGTTCATCCTGCTTTCTGAACAATCATACTGTTTGTTCTTTCTTTCCACCTTATGGATCTGGACTCAAGCCAAAAAAATTGATGCCTGTTAAATAAGTAAAGTATCTGCTTATTTAATGAGATATATGTATGTGACTAAGGGCTCTTGTCTGAAAACCAAATTTGAGAGCCTTTCTTAAAGTGGTGGGGGCACTCCCCTTTATGATGGTGGTGATGCCATGGGGAACTTTTCCACTCCCTTAAGTTTGTTGGCAAAATCGAGGTTGATGACTTCCCAGGTAAAGTGCTTCTTGCTTTCCCAGCAGCCCAGAGACCTGGAGCATGAAGTGGGAACACATCGGAGAAGAGAGCCCATGCAGTGGTCTTTACAACTTTTACTTTGTGCCCTGAAGGCTTTTTTTTTTTTTTTTTTTTTTTTTTTTTTTTTTGAGACAGAGTCTCGCTGTGTCACCAGGTTGGAGTGCAGTGGTGCAATATGGTCTCACTGCAACCTCCACCTCCCGGGTTCAAGAGATTCTCCTGCCTCAGCCTCCCGAGTAGCTGGGATTACAGGCACGGGCCACCACGCCCAGCTAATTTTTTTGTTTTTAGTAGAGCTGGGGTTTCACCATGTTGGCCAGGATGGTCTTGATCTCCTGACCGCATGATTTGCCCACCTTGGCTTCCCAAAGTTTTGGGATTACAGGTGTGAGCCACCACACCCGGCCCCATGAAGGCTATCTCTAGTGACATTGACACCATGAGTTGCTGATTGTGAAATCAGAGAAATGAAAAAGTGAAATATACAATTCCCTTTTTTTTTTTTTTTAAAGACAGTGTTGCTCTGTCACCCAGGCTGGAGTGCACTGGCACAATCTTGGCTCATTGCAGTCTCTGCCTCCTGGGTTCAAGCAGTGCTTGTGCCTCAGCCTCAGAGTAGGAGATCTGGATTTAGCATGCCTTTGTTCAAATCCTAGCACTTCTCAGTGATGGTTCCTTAGATCTCAATTAGAAATAATGCCAGAACTATCTACATTTGTGTAGTTTTAAATTTCACTTTATCTCGCTATTTGCTCATTAACTTTGCTTCTTTTTTTATTAAGTAAACATTTTACTTTGGGTTCCTTTTAGATTTACCAGGAAGTTTCACATAAGCGCAGATCAGTATCCATCTATTTAGTTTCCATCTGATCAGTTACACAGATCTCTGCAGAGATGAAGAGCTGGCAGCCTACCTTCTGGGGCTTCTTGTTGTTGTTTGCTTGTGTATTTGCTTAGCAACTGGCTGGATCAATTTAGTGAAGTCTATTTCCCTCCTATACTGTTAAGCCTTTGATGTTGCTCCTCAGGAAAGCACAGCTTTGGATATGCCCACCTGTATCCTGGGATCACAGTGGTTTTGGTAGGGATCTCTTTCTTTCCATGACTGCACACAGCTGTGAAACTCCAGTAATTGTTAGCTGATTGCTCTATTGTTTTTTAACAATGTCCTGGGGCATAAATTGTCTTACAAACTACTTCAGTTCTTGCTCCATTGAAGGAGTAGTTTCTGAGGTTGTCTTTCGTATTTCTTCTGACTCCACTGTAGCTACTCCTAGTTGATCTTATATCCCCATTGTCTTCCGGCAAGTGAACAGGCCTACAATTTAGCTTATATCTTGAATGTCTTCCTAATTACTTTCACTAAAACCTACACTGTTCCTGAGAGTGCCCTTAGGTTTGAACTTCTTTCCCCCACACCCCACCCCAAGACGGAGTCTTGCTCTGTCACCTAGGCTGTACGGCAGTGGCGTGGTCTCGGCTCACTGCAACCTCCACCTCCTGAATTCAAGCGATTCTCCTGCCTCAGCCTCCCAAGTAGCTGAGATTACAGACATGTGCCACCATGCCCAGCTAATTTTTGTTTTGTATTTTTAGTACAGAGACAGGGTATCGCTATGTTGGTCAGGCTGGTCTCGAACTCCTGACCTCAAATGATCCGCCTGCCTCGGCCTCCCAAAGTGCTGGGATTACAGGCATGAGCTACCACACCTAGCCAGGTTTGAACTTCTCTATGCTCTGTTGCAAATGAATTCAGCTCATTTGGGAAGAGAATAGGAGTTATCTGTTTATGGGCTGATTCTTCGTCTAGGCAAAATCTCTGAGCCTGGGCACTATAGTTGGGGATAGGGATAATGGCAGTCTTGTCTCTGAGTGATACCCTTTCTAGTTGCCGAGCATTTTGTGGGGAGGGTGGGGAGTGCAGCAGCCTTGTGTGGAACCACTGCCTAATGAGTTGGGACAAGGGTGATCAGGGCCCTAGTGTTCTCAGCATGCAGTTGCAAGATGAGGGCTGGGTGGGAGAAGGGAGAGCCGTCACCTCTCAACCACACTTGTCTAGGACTTTACCTCAGCATCAGGTAGCTAGCTGGAGACACAATGATACACTGACATCCTGCTACTCTGTGGAAGACACCCTTGCCGTTAGGAGCTGGAGGGGGATCCCTGTGTTCTTGGCTGCTGCAATCTACAGTGGAGTGTTTGCCTTGCTGAGATGGGAGGAAGAGAGCAATCTTGGTTCAAATAACACAGGACCACCTTTCTTGATGAATTTTCATAAATGTTCTTGAACGGATGTTTCTTTGTTTGCTGTTTGCCTTTGGGAACATTTCCAGAGGCTTTAATTTTCTTTTCTTTTTTTTGAGATGGAGTCTCACTCGGTTGCCCAGGCTGGAGTGCAGTGGTGTGATCTCGGCTCACTGCAAGCTCTGCCTCCTGGGTTCATGCCATTCTCCTGCCTCAGTCTCCTGGGTAGCTGGGACTACAGGTGCCTACCACCATGCCTGGCTAATTTTTTGTATTTTTAGTAGAGATGGGATTTCACCATGATAGCCAGGATGGTCTCAATCTCCTGACCTTGTGATCCGCCTGCCTCGGCCTCCCAAAGTGCTGGCATTACAGGTGTGAGCCATTGCGCCCCACCAATATTCTTTTTTTAAATTTCTTTTTTTAAGTTTCACTGGGGAGTGGGTCAGTGGAGTTCTTTATAACGTCAGTCAGAAGTCAATCTCTGACTTCTTTTTTAACAGAATTATTGTGCCTGCTAGGTTGAGAAAAGATGGGAGTGGGGGAGAAAGAGAAGCAGAGAGACTGTTGTAATAACACAATAAAGAGATGTTGCTGGCTTGGTTCTACACTGTGGCAGTGGATTTGGCAAGAAGCTGTTAGATTGTGGGTATATTTTGAAATTAGAGCCAAAGCTTTGCTGAGATTGGATATGAAGAGTGAGAAAGAACAGGGTCAGGGATGACTATATGGTTTTTGGCCTAAGCAACTGGAAAGATGGAGTTTACGGAGATATAGAAACACATTTGGGGTAGAGGTGGGGTATTCAGGAGCTCAGTTTTGTACACATTAAATTTGATTCATTGCCCACTGCATATCCAGTTAGAGATATCAAATAGGTAATAAGTTGTAAGAGTGTGGAGCTCAGGAGAGCGGTCCAGGAAGAAGATTTAAATTTGTGAATCATCAATTTATACCTAGCATTTAAAAACAGGCCAGGCATGGTGACTCTGGTGACAGAGCGAGACTCTGGCTCAAAAAAAAAAAAAAAAAAAAAAAAAAGAACCATTGATATAGGATATTTTGCTCCTTAGCTCAGCTAAAATCCAGGTTCTTGTTGCATGCCCAGGAAAAATCAGGCACGCGGACACACTGAAAGATGAGGAGAGTGGAATTTATTAAAAGGAGGCTCTCAGTGAAAAAAAGTGTGTCCTGCCAACAAGCTGCCACCTCACAGATTGAATACCAGGTCACCACACACCAGCTGAAGAGGCCAGGCTTCTCCCCCTACATAAGGTGCAAATTCCCAGTGGCTCCACCCCATTCTCTGAGTGCGCATGTGGGCCTTTAGTCTGAGCCACTCCACATTGATTTATTTTCCTTACTGTGTGTGTGTTAAGGGACAGAATTTTTCAATGACCTGGGAAGCGTTTGGCTGTCTCCTGTCTCTTATCATTCCCCCTTCTAAAGAGTACATCTAACTGCCCTTAGAATAAAGATAAGAACAAAGACCAATCTTAACTGTTTCCTGCTGACAGGGGGTGCTATGTTGGGAAAATGGCAGTCAGATCTCCCTAAGAAGCTGATCTAAGGGTTCCTGGCAAAAGGGACCATTATCTGAGGCTCCAGTTGCGCGACTGGAGTTTGATAGCCTGAAGGCAAGAAGAGACAGCTGGGTTATTAGAAAACATGTATCAAAACAAAACAAGGACGGGGGAAGAACAGCTTGAAAATCCTGAGGCCTTTTACTGGTTTGCACAGGGTGAGGGAGGCCAAAAGCCCGATTGGTTAAAAAAAACTTTTACCCTTTTGCCGGCATGTCAGTCTTCTGGGTTCCCTTCCCCCAAGCCCAATCCTAAACCAATCTCAAGTTTAAGGTTTGGGAAATTAACTTTTCGCAGTTTAGAGGATGGATTCGAGGGGAGTGTCCTGTAGTAAGGAGACACAATTACCTATCTGTGAAGAGAGGACACAATAAGAAATGGAAAAAAGAAGGTGTTTTTTTCAAAGGAGTCCCAGGGGTTCAGGATGCGTTCAAAAAGGGGACAGATTGAAGATGAATGGCTATCCATCAAGAAAGAGGGGAGCAGGTGTCCCTGGTTCCTTTCTCTTCCTAGCGAATACCCAGGGTAGATGAGGGAGGGAGAAAGCGAGGTGTCCCTTTTTATTTCTTTTGTCCTTATATCCCCAAGACCCGGTGACCATCACAGGGTGCCACCCATGGATGTCAAAGCGACTTTCCCCCATGTTAACAGGGGGGTCTAGGAGGTGGAAATATCCACTCTTACCCACATATGCCCTATCTCCCCTGCTGTCAGTAGCCTTCAAGTTCTCTAGACCTCATTTATGTCATGGATACTAGCATGATGTTTATCCATGAAACAGGAGGCTTGGCTTAATTGGCAGGAATTAGTCATGCTCATCTGTGATGTGCTTTTTAACTTCTGTTACCATCTACCTCTGGATCCCTCAGATCCAGTTTTTTTTTTTTTTTTCTTAGGGACCTGATGTTTGGAATTGAGTTTGGAACCAAAAATGTGTCTCAGGGGTTGTATGGACTCCTTATCATAAGCTGAATGCTAAGGTGAAGCTGTGGAAGTGAGTCCTCCTCCAAGGGAAAGAAAAGGATGTCCTGTGTCACACCCAGATAACTGGTGGCTATGGTTATGTTTGCTAAGATTTGGGTGCATGGAGCTTGGTTTTGGTTAGCTCCCTTGGTCTTACTTTCCCAAAAAAGAAACCTCTAGATGACAGGCACCCTATTTATTCCCACCACCTAGCAGGATTTGCAGGATAATTGCTCAGAACTAGAATATAGATTCAGATTTTTACATTACCCGTCCCCCTTTGTTCCTTCTGGGCTATAGTCGGAGATCTCTGGTTGGATCACAGGAATAAGCAGGGTTAGTTTTTAAACAAACTAGGCAAAAAACTTGAAAACAACTAGTGGGTCTAGAATTTAGTGATAAGTTTTGAAACGTAATTTATCTCTCTCCAGTCCTCATTTTTCTTAAAAACAAACCATGATAGGACTGAGTTGTTTGCAAAATAGACTTTAGTCTTATACTTGGCTTGATTATTTGCATGAAGTGCAGCAAGAATTATTTTTACACAGGACTTTTAGATTGGCTTTGATGGAACTGTATTCCACAAGGAATCTCAGATAGGACTTTCTAAAGCTGAGCCGAGCCATGGGTTTGTACCCTCAAATACCTGTGGGTTGGGTAAACTCTCTTCTTGAGGTCCCAAAAGCATAGAGTTCCTGGGCCTGTTAAAAAGTGACACTTTTTACTCACCACAGATTAGGACTGTGTAGGCAAGGTATGAGGCCAGTTTTCCCAAGGAACTTTTTTTTTTTGAGACAGAGTCTTGCTTTGTCGCCCAGGCTGGAGTGCAGTGGCCGGATCTCAGCTCACTGCAAGCTCCGTCTCCCAGGTTTACGCCATTCTCCTGCCTCAGCCTCCCGAGTAGCTGGGACTATAGGCGCCCGCCACCTCGCCCGGCTAGTTTTTTGTATTTTCTTTTAGTAGAGACGGGGTTTCACCGTGTTCGCCAGGATGGTCTCAATCTCCTGACCTCGTGATCCGCCTGTCTTGGCCTCCCAAAGTGCTGGGATTACAGGCTTGAGCCACTGCGCCTGGCCCCAAGGAGCTTTTATCAGCTCTGCAAGTCAAGCTTGACTCCTTAAAGGGAAGCATACCCTTCCAGTCAAAGGCCTTGGCAAAACAACTAGTGTCTTCAGTTGTGTCCTGTTGCAAAGAAAATGGACTCTTATTGCACTGATGCAAACAACTATATTGTCATAAGTTAAGAATACTCACAACTAGTTTCCAAATTCTGGAGAAGCCAGGCAGAGAGGGAGAGAGACAAACACGCTTCAAATTTTGTTCACAGGAGTATACCTTACTCAATTATTAAAGGCTGTAAAATAGTTCAAAATAGTTTCCTTGACTCTGAAAAACAAAACAAGGATTGGCAATGTTCCAAGCAAAAGTCAAAAAGATTACTTCAGTTTTGTATTCATTAAGTCCATCCAGTTAACTCTTGTTTAGCTTGATATTCATGAACATTTCAACTCTTCATGAGTCCTGTTTGTTTTTTCTTTATTCTAATGTCACAATCTCCAAAGTTATCAGAAACCTGCATTTGAGAGCACCTACGAAAGTTCTATGGCTGATTATAAACCACCTTTTGAAGAGGATGAAAACAAGACAACAATTATCTGTGAATAACAAAATGTCCAGGGTGGTTACAGTCAGAAACAAAATTGACAAATAAATGTGATTATCTCTGTGGTTTATAATAACATAACAACCTTAATTGTGATTGATAGCATATACTCCTGATGGGGCCCTAAGATAATTTCTGATGGCCTGGGACTCCTTGGAAAAAACAGAAAAGGCACCACAGATTCCATTTTGATGGTCAGACACCAGAATTTTAGAAATCCCATACAATTTTGGAACATATATTAATACTATTCCCTAAAATATAACCTGAAGAAGATTAAACATTATTTTGGCAATCTCATGTCAGGTAATCTGTTTACCTAAACATGTCAGGTAATCTGTTTACCTCTCTTCTGGATGTGCCAGGGGCCCTCTGTAGCATCCAAAAGCTAGGTGTCAGGAAAGACAATTTTGAAACTGAAGTTTGATTTTGGGAAGCCTGTTGAATGTGTTAGAGGTTTAAAACATTTGATTTTTATGAAATAGAATTCCAGATTACCATAAGTTATTTATTTTGCCAAAATTAAAAAGCAAAAACCTTTTATGACAGCCCTTTACAGATTTAGCTAAAGAGCAGATTGGTACCTTAAGAGACCCTCGTTGTGCTTTTATTTCAATGCTCAATTTACAGAAAAGCCATATAATACCCTTTTGAATTTAATCAGTATGTTCACACAAGGAATTTTTTTTGCAAGATTAATTTTTACAGTCCTTCCACTACTTGTTTAAACATTTAGCTTTATCTTATCTAATTCAAAACAGTCCTTTAACCCTAGGCAAAAATGTACATTTTGATGACATCTGAATTTTACCAATAATTTTTAAGGCTGTTTTTATTTTTCAAAGATTAAAGTCATGTGAACTAAACGGTACCACAGCTCTTCTTTCTTTTAAAAAATATTTGATCTAAGTGCTTATTTTCCTTTAGGCCAATTAATTAGAACTCTTGTTTATAGAGACCACACACACAACACATACATAACTACACAGGCAGAAGAAGATCCAGTAGCTATAAGATTTTCTGTTCACCAATTTCGTAACTGGACAATTAGCCTCTGAGTGGGGCCCTTTAAGAGCAGGGCTAGGAAAACATGTAGTTTCTAGGGCCTAGTAAACAGATATAGCCAGAAGACAAAAACAGATTTTGAGAGGGATCCATCCACCTCTAATTCCTGGGTCTCCAATAGGAAAACAAAGGTCTCTCCCAAAATGGAATCCGTGGAGCCTTTTCTGTTTTCCCCAAGGAGTGTCAGGCCATCAGAAATTATCTTAGGGCCCCCATGCATGCATTGAGAGTGGCAAGACAAAATGGAGAAAAAGAATTCAGTTAACTGAGAAAAACCCTTTTCCCAACAAAATAAGATCCAAGAAGAGAAAAACACAAAGGCCTGTTAAATATACTTATAACTTGGATATCCACTTTCAATTAAGCTGAGCGCTTTTTAAGAAAATCCTTTTAAGTCCCTTATTACCCGATATTAAACATGTAAAGTGGCCAGTATTTCTGGCTTCCAAACTTTACCAAAGGTAACCTCCCAAGTGCTCAGAGAAAGGAAAATTCAAGGTGGTTCATGGAGGGGAAGAGAATCAACAAATGGCTAAGGTCACACAGATATCAAACCAGAAAGGGCTCATTCCTTAAGCCAGGATTGAACCCAAGCCACCATTGTAAAATGACAGAGGCTAAAACAAAGTACTGGGTACGTGGTTACAGGCCACGTTTCCAAGGACGTAAAACAAGATGGAGGCCTGCAGCAAAGTTTGCCATTGACCAGTTTACCAGACTGGTTTGAACAGTGGACCTAGGAGTCCTAGGCCGGCATCCCATCCTAAGGTACCCTTCTTTCTGACAGAGCCATACAGAAAGACATGGAAAGCACACCAGCTTGGCTACAGCCTAAGACCAATCTCACAAATCCTTTTTCATAATTGAAACCTTACAGAAAATATAAACAGTGATAGTTGGGGTCTTGGCCTAGTAAAACATCTTCAAAAAAAAAAAAAAGAAAAAAAAAGCCTCTCACATAAAAGTCAATCCCTGGTGGAAAAAAGGAAAAAAAGCTTAAATGCAGGGCTTGAAAGATGCCTCAAGGAAGAACCTGTTATTCTTATGTGAATGAGTTTCTGCAACAGGGAGATAAATCTTTAATTGCTGTTTCTTCCCTGGGGCTTGGACCTAGCTGGGCCCCTTGGCTAGGGGAGGGGAAGACTCTGTGGGCATGTGGTGAGGAACCCTAGCCAGCCAGCCAAGTGGGGTCCTTGGGCCATGCACCCCAGCCCCACCTGGGAGGGGAGGGATGCAAGGAGCTGCCACTCACCCATCCATCCTATGCATGAGCCTGCAGCCATTGGGTTAGGGGTAGAACACCCCCAGTATTGTAAAAGAAAAGATAGGTGCTATTACAGTCTCAAAAAAAGAAGGAAAATGCCACAGAAAGGCTGGGCTGGGCTGGAATGAGGCCAACATTCCCTACCCTGAGAGCAATGGGGGATAGAAAGGGGAACAGTTTCCTCTACCCTCAGAAGAAGTCCGAGGACAATAAGGCTCAGAAACGAGAGAGAAAAAGACTTTTTTGTTCACATTTTATTCACCTTTACTCATGTCCTTATACAGGCCACCAAAATGATGCAGGATTTTTTGCTCCTTAGCTCAGCTAAAATCCAGGTTCTTGTCACATGACCAGGAAAAATTAGGCACACAGATACATTGAAAGGCGAGGAGAGCAGAATTTATTAAAAGAAAGCTCTCAATGAAAAAAGGAGGTCCTGCCAACAGGCTCCCACCTCACAGATTGAACCAGGTCACAACACACCAGCTGAAGAGGCCAGGCTTCTCTCCCTGCATAAGGCACAAATTCCCATTGGTTCCACCCCATTCTCCCAGTGTGCATGTGGGCCCTTAGTCTGAGCCACTCCGCATTGATTTATTTCCCTTACTGTGCATGTGTTGAGGGATGGAATTTTTCACTGTGGTTATGTTAGGCAAGCCCCCTGTGCACAATGACCTGGACGGCATTTGGCTGCCTCCTATCTCTATCACCATGACACTAGGTGTTATGCACAATGACCTGGACGGCATTTGGCTGTCTCCTGTCTCTATCACCATGACACTAGGTGTTATAACCAGTAATGGGTTGGGATAGAATGAGAATAGAATCCAGGCCTCAGCTGTGGAGCACCACATTGTTAATGCCAGGGATCTGAGGAGGCTGAATATAGTAGGCAACGCAGAAGCATGTTAGAGAAGAATAGGATTTCCATATTACAATTTAAATGACCTTTAATGACTTTTTATTTTTATTCCAGCTGAGTTACGCAGTGTGACAAATGGTCAGTCTAACCAAACAAGGTAAGAAAAAAAATATTCTTGATGAGCTCCCAAAGGACTAGGGATTGAATATTTTCAAAACAACCATTTAGCTTAGTAAAGAGTACTTATTTCAAAATTTAACTTAGTCCTCAACCAGCTGGAAATGTGAGAAAATCACATATTCCCTTTGCCCTCTCACTTTCCAGGCAAAATAATAGAATCAGTAGCATAATTCTCCTTGGGAATGACTGACTTATTATTGCTAGTAAGAGGGAAATGAGAGACAAGCACTACTTACTCCATGAAATAAACTCACACTCCCTTTGAGTTCAAGTAAAGGGCTGTGAAGGTGCCTGTTGTGAAGTAAATCAGTAAAAGGAATGGGTCATGTGAGACTCTTTAAAAAGAGATAAATTTGGCCGGGTGCAGGGGCTCATGCCAGTAATCCCAGCACTTTGGGAGGCCAAGGTGGGCAGATAACTTGAGGTCAGGAGTTCAAGACCAACCTGACCAATATGGTGAAACCCCGTCTCTACTAAAAGTACAAAAATTAGCTGGGTGTGATGGCAGGTCCCTGTAATCCCAGCTACTTGGAAGGCTGAGGCAGGTGAATCACTTGAACCTGGGAGGTGGAGGTTGCAGTGAGCCAAGACCGCACCGTTGCACTCCAACCTGGGCAACAAGAACAAAACTCTCCATCTCAAAAAACAAAGAAACAAAAAAAGAGGTAAATTTGTATGGGGTATGTCTTCGGCTTTGTTGGAGAAACTCATTATAGAAACATTACAGGCAATATGAGACTTGGATCCTTTTTCAGTTTTCTTTCTTCAATAAACTGCACTGCTACTTTTTTTTTTTTTTTTTGTCTTTAGTAATGAAGGTGATGCTATCAAAGTTTTTGTGCGAATTCGTCCTCCTGCAGAAAGATCTGGGTCAGCTGATGGAGAGCAGAACTTATGCTTATCTGTGCTCTCCTCCACGAGTCTCCGGCTGCACTCCAACCCTGAGCCCAAGACCTTCATGTTTGATCATGTTGCAGATGTGGATACCACTCAGGTAATGATAATTGGAAATTCAACTTTTTTTTTTTTTTTTTTTGAGATGGAGTCTCACTCTGTCACCAGGCTGGAATGCAGTGGCATGATCTCGGCTTACTGCAACCTCCGCCTCTAGGTTTCAAGCAATTCTCCTGCCTCAGCCTCCCGAGTAGCTAGGACTACAGGTGCGCACCACCATGCCTAGCTAATTTTTGTATTTTTAGTAGAGAAGGAGTTTCACCACGTTGGCTAGGATGGTCTTGATCTCATGACCTTGTGATCTGCCTGCCTTAGCCTCCCAAAGTGCTGGGATTACAGGTGTGAGACACCTTGCCTGGCTGGAAACTTTACTTTTTACCTGGAACAGGTAGGCCTTCATTAGCTCCAAGAATTTCATTTCTTGGTCAGGTGCGGTGGCTCACGCCTGTAATCCCAGCACCTTGGGAGGCCGAGGTGGGCGAATCACGAGGTCAGGAGATTGAGATCATCCTGGCTAACACAGTGAAACTCCGTCTGTACTAAAAATACAGAAAATTAGCTGGGTGTGGTGGTGGGCACCTGTAGTCTCAGCTACTCAGGAGGCTGAGGCAGGAGAATGGCATGAACCCAGGAGGCGGAGCTTGCAGTGAGCAGAGATCGTACTGCTGCACTCCAGACTGGGCAACAGAGCAAGACTCTGTCTCAAAAAAAAACAAAACAAAAAAAAAAGGATTTCTTTCTGGGTTGGTCTCTTTTTAATTTCATCTGTCTCAAATAAGGAGACTCAAATATTCCATAAATATTTTAAATCTAATTTTATTAAATAGTTTTCTCCTTTTTTCATCAAACTTTGTAGCAGAATGACAAAAGCCTCCTTTTTTTTTTTTTCCCACCAAGTGATAGGAAATTATAGGCATAGTGTCACATGCCTGTAATCCCAGCTATTTGGGAGGCTAAGGCAGGAGGATCACTTGAGCCCAGGAGTTTGAGGCTACAGTGAGCTGTGATAGTGCCACTGCACTCCAGCCTCGGCAACAGAGCAAGACTCTGTCTCTTTAAAAAAAAAAAAAAATCCGTGATGTTCAGTGTAGTAGCCATTAGTTGTATGTGGCTATTTAGATTTAAACTAATTAAATGAAACTTGAAAGTCAGTTCCTCATACACACTAGTTATATTAAAAGTGTTGCTCGTAGGAGATACAGAAGTATGTTATCAGAAGAAAGGGAATTTATTATAGTCATTGGGGAATAATTTAATATTTATTAGGCACTAATTTAATATTGATTAATCATTATCATCTTATTCATTTTAATAAAACTGCTTTAATTTTAATAAAAATATTTTAATAAATAAATTTTTTAAAAAGTGTTGCTCATGCATCTGAGGCACTGGAGGTTAGTGAAGATGCACTTTTTGGAGCCAGTGCGTGATTGAGAAGTACCGTTGAACTGCCTAATCTAAGGATTTAGGATTACCATGATGTCAACAAGTGCTTTTCTAATTAACGTCAACTTAATTAAGACCTAGTTAGTGCTATCCAATGGAACTTTCTGCAGTGATGGAAATGTCCTGTATCTGTGCTGTTTGCTACAATGGCCTCTAGCCAAATGTGACTATATAAGTTTAAATTAATTAAATCCAATTTAAAATTCAGTGCGTCAGAGGCACTAGCCACATGTGGCTCCTGAGCACTTTTAATATGGCTAGTATGTATGAGGAACTGACTTTTAAGTTTTGTTTACTTAATTTAAATCTAAATACCTACATATAACTAATGGCTACTATACTGAACATCACAGATTTTTTTTTTTTTTTTTTTAAGAGATGGGGTCTTGCTTTATTGCCAAGGCTGGAGTGTACAAGTGATCCTCCTCCTTAGCCTCCCAAGTAGCTGTGATTATAGGCATGTGTCACTATGCTTGGCTAATTTTTTTTTCATTCCAGGATAAATCTCAATTATGCCCAGCTACATTTTAAATTTTTTGTAGAGATGGAGTCTTGCTGTTCCCCAGGCTGGTCTCGAACTTCTGGCCTCCCAAAGTGCTAGGATTGCAGGTGTGAGCCACTGCACGCAGCGCATCACAGATCTTCAGTATTCCCTTATACATGGAGATGTTTTTGGGCCGACGTTTAGGTCTTTGGATCTTCTTTTATGTGGAGCATAGCTGGCCAAGAGATACATAAAATGAGGGCCTTGTGCAGTGGCTCATGCCTGTAGTCCCAGCACTTTGGGAGGTGGAGATGAGGTCCACTTCACAAGGTGGATCACGAGGTCAGGAGTTTGAGACTAGCCTGATCAACATGGTGAAACCCCGTTTCTACTAAAAATACAAAAATTAGCCAGGCATGGTTGCGCGCACCTGTAGTCCCAGCTACTCAGGAGGCTGAGGCAGGGGAATTGCTTGAACCTGGGAGGTGGAAGTTTCAGTGAGCTGAGATTGCGCCATTGCCCTAAAGGTGACAGAGCAAGACTCCATCTCATAAATAAATAAATAAAAATAAACTGTAGATTTGGGAGTTCTTACATTCTTAATAAGACTGCATCTACTTATAGGTAAAAATGAAAATAAAATGGAGGTATTGACTGTTCAATGCAAACTTACGAGAAAAATCACTAAAGAAGATATACAACCATTTTTTTATGCTAGTACCAGTACAATATCTACATGCAATATGCTATACAAAATTCTGTATACAGTTGAGTTGTGTGCTTTAAATCTATAGTTGTATAGGAGATTAATAGATGTAATTATGTTTAAAGTTTTATCATCTTAGATAGTTTAGCCTTTTTTTTGTAGTGGATGTTACCATGTTATTAGTAAGCAATTTTTGCTGTTACAGTGTAGAATGTAATTTAGGAAAAATGTTTTCATTTTTATGAAATGTTAAATATGTTTGGTTACGTTTGTAGGAGTCTGTATTCTCAACTGTGGCTAAAAGCATTGTGGAGTCTTGCATGAGCGGTTATAACGGTACCATCTTTGCATAGTAAGTTGTTGTCTGTGTCCTTATACATAGTACATGCTTGTATTATTTTCCTGTTGCTGTTGTAACAAATTACCACAGACTTAGTGGCTTAAAACAACACAAATGTATTATCTTACAGTTCTGTAAGTGAAAAGTTCAACTTGGGTCTCTCACGGGCTAAAATCAAGGCATCAGCAGGGATGCAATTGTTTTGGCAGCTCTGTTCCTTTCTGGAAAATTTATTTCTTTGCCTTTTTTAGCTTCTAGAGGCCACCCACATTACTTAGCTTACAACCCCCTTTATCTTCAAAACCAATAACATGTAACTCTTTGACTCTTCTTCCTTTGTCACACCTCCCTCTGACAGCAGCTAAAATAGGTTTTCTGATTTTGGGGACTCATATGATTAGATTGGCCCTGCCTGGCTATCAAGGTAGCAGGGATTACACTCGAAGGTAGAGGGGTAGTGTAGAGCAGAGTATCTGTCTAACTATATATATAACATTTTTTTGTAAGAAAGATTTGTCCAGCCAGGCGTGGTGGCTCATGCCTGTAATCCTAGCACTTTGGGAGGCTGAGGTGGGCGGGTTACCGGAGTTCAGGAGTTCAAGACCAGCCAGGCCAACATGGTGAGACCCCGTCTCTACTAAAAATACAAAAAAAAAAAAAAATAGCTGGGTGTGGTAGTGCTCACCTGTAGTCCCAGCTTTTCGGGAGGCTGAGGCAGGAATCACTTGAACCCAGGAGGCGGAGGTTGCAGCGAGCCGAGACTGCACCACTGCACTCCAGCCTGGGTAACAGGGTGTGACTCTGTCTCAAAAAAAACAAAACAAAACAAAAAAGAAAGATTTGTATGTTTTCCACATTTATTTATTCAATTATTTATATGTTATGGATGTACATTTATTTTATTCTTTAGGTTATAATCCAATACTAAAAATTATTTACCTTGTTGTTTCTGTTGTTCCAGCTTTGCCCAATGGGCCCTCCTTGAGGTTGGTTTTTGTGTCCCTTTGCTATAGCTCACCCTTTTGTTTTTTGAGGACCTTGTTACTTTGTGATGCTACAAGATGCTCTGGGCTCATCTTGTGTTTTCCCTGACCTATGCCTAGAATGAGCCATTTCACCAATGAACCCTAATTCCTTTAATTGGAGCATGGTATTTAGCAACCAAGATCTGGGCGCTAGGTGTGTTTGGTTTGTTGCTTCTAGGCCTTCTCAGCAGACAGAGCTAGGTAATACATGGCGGGGTGGGTATACTGTCTGGTTTACTGAGGACAATACCAATTGTCAAGTATTATTAATAGTGTCCTCTTCACTCTCAAGTGCCTGTTTGGACAATAATCTGTAGGATTACCCTATTTGTAGGGGACTCAATAATATCCATTTCTCATTCTGAGTTACTAAAGAACTTTTTTCCTCTTTTCTTCCAGAAGAAGGGGGTAAAAAACTATAGCATACTGTTTTCTAGTTTTGGGGGGCATTTAATGAAAAAGTAAATTCAAAATTTTCTATTTTTGCTGTGAATCTAAGCTAAAGTCTTTTGATATCCTGATTGACATCTTTAAAATACAACTTTTTATTTTTATTTTTATTTTTTATTTTTAAGATGGGGTCTTGTTATGTTGCCCGGTCCTGGAGTGCAGTGGCTATCCACAGCTGTGATTCTAGTGCACCACAGCCTGGAACTCCTAGGCTCAAGCCATCTTCCTACTTCAGCCTCCTCAGTAGCTGGAACTGCCTGGCTTCAACTTTTTTACTTTTAGTTTTTTGTTACTTTTGTTTCTGTTAAGTGGAATAACAGGAGATATGACACTGCAGAAAAACCTATAGCATAAGAATTTTTTTATTGCTTTATATTTAAATGAAGAGATTTTAGTGTCTTTTAAAGACAAAGAATTTAGGAAAGGAAATGCTGTATTAGTTAGCATAGCAAAAATTGGAAACAAAAGTTCATTTGATTCTGGTTAAATAAATTATGGTGCTGCAAGATGCTCCACGATCCCAAACCTGTGGAATACGGTGTAGCTATTAAAAATAATGAGGCAGACCTCTATTGCTGACCTAGAAAGGTATCTGAGGTAAAATTAAGGGAAAAACAAGTTGCCAAGCAGTATGAAGAGCATCATCCCAATTTTTGTAAATAAAGATTAAATGAAAACTCTGATGGCTATGTTTGTGTAATACAGAAGCATTTGCCAATTAATAGTGGTTAGCTCTTTGTAGGGAGATTGGAGAGAAAAGAGGAGGATCATTCACTTTTTATCTAATAGAATTTAAAAATGGAAAGAAAATAAGCTAACTTTTTGTGGAGAAAACTTATACACTAGTATTATAATAGGAGTAGTCTTTTAATTTTATGTGTAAAAATAATATGTAAAACATTATTTTTTACAGTGGACAGACTGGCTCAGGGAAGACGTTTACTATGATGGGTAAGTAAATTAAAGACTAACTTTTGTTGGCTTAATCTACCCTTTCTGTGATAACAGTAACCTACAACATTTTGGGGAAAGGCATAATTTCTATATATGATGTTGATCTCTTGAAATTAAGGAGATTTCCCTAGGCTTCTGCCAAGTTGTGAGTTTTTTGCTAGCAAAGTCCATGTGTTAATCATGTTTGCAGCTATGTTTCCAGCTCAATGCCTGGCACAGAGTGGTACTGAATAAACAGTTTTTCAGTAGGATTTAATGAATTTGTATATGTTTATACACCTGTATAACTACTAACCAGATCAAGATTCCTGGTCAGTAACTACCAAACCCTGTCCGCTGGAATGCCTATGACTCTGATCTCTGTCATCATTAATATTGCTTGTTTTTGATCCTCTACAAAATAATATTTTATTGTGTATCTTTTGTTTCTGGTCTTTTAGTGTTAAGTTTCTGCGATTCACTCATGTTGTTGCAAGTAGTAGTAGTTTATTTCCATTACTGTATAATATATTATTGTATGAATATACTACACATTTTCTAGTCTACTGTTGATAGACATTTGGATTATTTCAACTTTTCAACCATATGAATAATGTTGCTGTGAACATCTTTTCTTGAGTCTTTTGAAATAATTTGTGTTGGATATGTATCCAGGAAAATTGCTGGATCATAGTATATATGTATATTTAGCTTTAGTAATTCTGCCCAACAGTTTCCCAAAGTGATTATCTCAGTAGTATATGGAAGTTCCAGTTGCTCCACTTCCTTATATGTACTTGAAATTGTCAATTTAAAACATTTTAGGCATTCTTAAGTATGTATAGTATCATCTTATTGTGTGTTTATTTCTGTTGACAACTGAATACCTTTCATATGTTTATCTGATATATCAATAGCCTCTCTGTTGAAATGCCCATTCAAGCTTTTTTCTCCCATTTGAAAAATTAGCTTGACTTTTTCTTACTCATTTGTGGATATTCCTTATAAAACAGAGAAGTTAGCCTTTTGTCTATGATATGGATTCCAGATTTTTCTCTAGGTTTTTCATTTGTCTTTTGACTTACTTGAGGTTTTTTTTTTTCTATGCTAAAGTTTTATTTTACATGGCTGAATTTTTTTCTTTTCTTTTTTTTATTTTTTTGAGACAGAGCCTCCCCCGTGTCGCCTAGGCTAGAGTGCAGTGGTGCAATCTTGGCTCACTGCAACCTCCACCTCCTGGGTTCAAGGCAATTCTCCAGCCTCAGTTTCCCAAGTAGCTGGGATTACAGGCATGCGCCACCACACCCGGCTAATTTTTGTATATTTAGTAGAGATGGGGGTCTCACCATGTTGGCCAGGCTGGTCTCCAACTTCCGGCTTCAAGTGCTCTACCTGCCTCGGCCTCCCAAAGTGCTGGGATTACAGGCAGAAGCCACTGCACCCGGCTTCTTTTTCTTCTTTAATGGCTTCTGAATTGTGAGTTGTAGTAAGAAAGGTCTTCCTCTCTCTCTGAGGTTATAACAACAACAACAACAACAAATAATTGAATACTTGTACTTACAGTATGCCCGGCACTCTTGAAGACACTGTTGGTTTACTTGAATACAAGGCAGTGTCCTGGCTCTTGTGGACCTTCTGATTTTCAGGCAGGGGGAATACACAATTAAAAGCAAATACACCTCTAGAAATTATGCCAGAGGTAGTAAGTGCTATGAATTAAAATAAAGCAATGTAAAGGGATGGAAAAAAGTAGAGGGTGCTATTTTAGGTGGTGGGTCAGGAAAGATCTCTCAGGAGGTCACCTTTGAGGTTATTAAGTGAAAGAAGGGTGAACAACGAGACTGTCCAAGAGAATAATCTTACAGGCAGAGGAACAGCAGTTGCACAGGCCCTGAGGTGGGTGCACACTCAAGAATGTTTGAAGAACAGCAGAAGACCCATTGAGAGTGGAATTTTCCAGGATAAGGGGCTGGTAGCATGGGAAGTCGGAGCTATACCCTAGGGCCAGGTCATACAGGCCCTGGTGAGGATTTTGGATTTTGTTTTGAATATGATGTGACATTATTGGAAGAGTTCTTTTTAAAAATAAACAAATAGGAAATACATGATCTGATATATAATTAAAAGGATTACTCAGGAAGCTAAGTGGAATAAAGGCTATTAGGGGATAGAGCAAGGATTAGGAGATACTGTAGTGGGTCAGGCAAGAGATGATGAAGGTAATTAAAGATTTGTTGAATCTTTGTCTTAGTCTATTTGTGTTGCTGTAAAGAAATACCTGAGGCTGGGTAATTTATAAAGAAAAGAGGTTTACTTGGCTCACAGTTCTGCAGGTCATAGAAGAAGCGTGGCACCAGCATCTGTTTGGCTTCTGGTGAGGGCCTCATGCTGCTTCAGCTCATGGCAGAAGACAAAGGGGAATGGGCATGCAGCGATTACGTGGTGAGAGAGGAAAGTGAGAGAGAGGAAAGTGAGAGAGAGAGAGAGGAAAGTGAGAGAGAGGGAGAGTGACAAAGAGAGAGAGAGATGAGGAAGTGCCAGGCTGTCTCCAACAACTAGTTCTCTTGGGAAATAAGAGAACTCACTCCCATGAGAATGGCACCAAGCCTTTCACGAGTGGTTGTGCCCCCCCACACTCCATGACCCAAAAATGTCCCAGCAAGCCACACCTCCAACAGTGGGGATCAAATTTCAACATGAGAATTGGGGCCAAACATACTATACCAAATTGATCTTTGTATAATATATTCTCCAACAGGAAAATGATGTAAAATTATCTGCATGTTCTAATATTCATTCTCTTTATTCATTTACTTGCATTTTTCTACCTCTGTTATGTGTTTCTTAAGCTACAGGTTACAAGGACTATTTAAAATATTCCAGGTGTGGTGCAAGGCCTTCTACCAAAGACAACTATTATATTTTAAAATTTATTCTTTATTTTTCTTCTGCATATCAGCATTTAGTTAGTTCCTTTGGTCTCTAAGGCATACTTCACCAATATTTTGATTGTTAAATAGATCTAGATCTTTTCTAGCTATATATATTTTTTCTGGGAAATATTGCTATAACTTGAATTAGAATTCCTTAGAATCCTGCTATTTACATACACACTGATACCTCTTCCTTTTCCCAGTGTAACAAAATAGAGACTCTGCATTTTTCTGTCTGCATGGAAATCTTATAGGATATTCTTACAGTACTTTTCTTACCAGCTTGGCTTTTATTGCCTAATTTTAAAAAAATCAACTAGCTAATTGTGATTTTTAGTACTTAATGTGTTTAAAGCACTAACATGGCTCTCAGTGCTTTGCCTTTACACTCTCAGTTAATTCTTTCCAATAACCCTATGTGGTATTTATTACCATTATTATCCCCATTTTATAACTGAGAACTCTGCAGCTTAAGAGGGATTTAGTAATTAGCCTATGGTCACAAGGTATGGGGCCAAGGCCTGGAGCACAGGTCAGTCTATGAGACCAAATGTGCTGCAATAAAGTACAGTTGTTTGATATTCCTGCAGATTTTGGTACCTGGCAGTTGGAAAAATTTCAATTCCTCTCACAGACCTAAATTTAACTTGCTTGGAGCACAAGTAGGAAAATCATTATATAGTATAATCATCTTATTTCTATGTAAATTGCCATTTTGAAAGACTCTTGGAATAGAATAAAAATCCAGTGTTTATTTTTTTAACTTTTTTAGGACCATCTGAATCTGATAATTTTTCTCATAACCTGAGAGGAGTAATCCCACGAAGTTTTGAATATTTGTTTTCCTTAATTGATCGTGAAAAAGAAAAGGTAAAACTTAATGTAAAAATAAAGTGGTTCTATGAAATGTCTAATTTTGAATAGGTAACTACTGATAATTAGCTCATGATACATGGTGGAGCATGAATGGTACTACTCTACAATGTGGATAGACTAGTGTGGTATAAGAAAACGTTTCAGTTCTGAGGATAATATTAAGGATTCTGAGTTGTTTTATCTCAATTGAGTTTTTAGTTTATAAAACATGCATTATCCTTTATCCCAAATTGCTAGTTTACAAGAAAGGAAAATAATGCTTCTGGGGCTCTCAAAAAAAATATTTTGCAAGAGAGAAACTGTAAAGAAAATCTCAGCTGAGGAAAACAGATACATTAATACTCTAAGCCTAATCATCTACCTGTACCTAGGCTCACAGGTGACTGCAGGTGTCCCTAAATCCTCATGGCATCCAGCAGTGATGGACTCATCCTCGCCATCTTTGTAGCACCTGCTACTGCCTTCCCATGGTCTTTGTGCTCCACATGTGGTATGGCTCCATCACTGTGGGGATATGGTCTTTCCTCCTACATTGGCTCCCAGGTTGGGCCTTCTCACAATTGTGCTGATTTAGCTTGGGGAAGTCGGGGCTTAGAACCATTTGTGTTTTATGTTCCATTACTTATGTACCAAAGAAACTTATATATAACATTGGTTTACCATTTACTCCTTTGCAGAAATCACCTATCTGTAACACTGAAGTTAGACACACAAATTGTGTGGCAGTGAAATAATTTAGTACCATGCATTTCTATGGTTAAAAATCCTATAAAGTCTTTTAAAATAAATTATTTTCAGTCGTTTGAAGAACATAACACTTGTTTCAAATAAAACTTTATGAGGACATCAAATATATAAGACAGACAAAAATGGAATTTCCCAACTGGACTGCTCAATTCTCCTCTCCCTGTATTAGCTCCCAGGCACCTGTGGAGGCCTCTAGGGTGCCTGGGACCACACTTTGATGCAGCTCTAAAATATAACCATGTGTTAAAACTAGTTATCGGCCGGGCGCGGTGGCTCACGCCGGTAATCCCAGCACTTTGGGAGGCTGAGGTGAATCACAAGGTCAGGAGATTGAGACCATCCTGGCTAACACAGTGAAACCCCATCTCTACTACAAATACAAAAAATTAGCCGGGTGTGGTGGGAGGCACCTGTAGTCCCAGCTACTCAGGGGGCTGAGGCAGGAGAATGGCACAAACCCGGGAGGCGGAGCTTGCAGTGAGCCCAGATCACACCACTGCACTCCAGCCTGGGTGACAGAGTGAGACTCCATTTCAAAACAAAACAAAAAACTAGTTATCTAGATTTTTTTACTTTTAGGTATCTTATATTGTATTAAAGGATAATAGCGTAGGAGATTTATGTCTTGTGAAGCAAGTGCAAAATTAATGCTTATGAAAACTAGGTATGAACACATGAAAATAATGTATCTAAACGAGGCTTCTTTTTTACAGGCTGGAGCTGGGAAGAGTTTCCTTTGTAAGTGTTCCTTTATTGAAATCTACAACGAGCAGATATATGACCTACTGGACTCTGCATCAGCTGGACTGTACTTAAGGGAGCATATCAAGAAGGGAGTCTTTGTTGTTGGTGCAGTGGAGCAGGTGGTAACCTCAGCTGCTGAAGCCTATCAGGTACCCTGCAATGAGTACTTATTTGGTGCTTAGGCAACAAACCTGCTGTGAAAGCACCCCAATCTCAAAAAAGCAAGAATTGAGGTGCCAAAAATATGTCATAAAGGCATAATACAGAATGTTCATGAGAAGTAAAGATAAAATAATATGGCAGTATTTTATTCTATTCCAAGAGTCTTTCAAAATGGCAACCTGGAAAGGGCAACTTAAACAGAAATAAGATGATACATTGTATAATCAGTTTCTTACTTGTCCATATGTCTTTAGTGGTTCCTCCTGGGAGATGCCTGTTTGAGGGGCTTCTGGGAACTCTGGCCTTTAAACCAGCTGGCTGTTCTTTTCTGTGTTGCTTGCTTGTTAGGTGTCAAAAGCTAACTTATCTTGAGCATTCAGCTCAGGATAAGCAAACCTCTTGACAGGAATTTACAAAATATCCTAGATAAGTTTTTATGAAATCTGATCTGGTCCAATGATTTGAAAGTTTTTTTATTATGTAGCATTTGACACATATAAAATATTGCCACACACATGTAAGTTACCAAGCATAATGTTAAAGTGAACATTCAGAAGGCTTTTAGATAATTTAAAGACCCTAGTATCACCAGTACTATCCTATTTACTGGTGATATTTGGTTTTTTAAATATACTATAAATAGGTAAATAGGATACCTGTCCTCCCTATCCCATATCCCTGGCTCCTCTCCAAAATTAAGCACTAAGTTGAATGTCATTATCATTTTCTTCCACTTTTAAATCAATATATATGTGGTTTTGCCTCTTTTTGAGTTTGAAAAAACACATATTTAGCTCTCTATGACTTTAAAAACGCAACGTGGTTTATGAAATCTATGTTGCATTTCATTTATTTTCACTGCTGTATGATATTTCATAATTTATTCTTTTATCTTCAACAAGCCTCTTGATTCCAGCTGTTTAAATTGAGACTCCCCCAAGCAAGAGACAGGTTCTACTTGTGACCAAATGTGTGTATGCATACATACTCAAGAAATTGTGTTGAGTTTTTTATTGGAATTACATTGCAGTTATAGACCAGTTTAGAGGGATAACATTTTTTTACAATGTTTTACAATATTCAGTCCATACATTAACATGGTATGTCTCCTCTTTTATTTAGATCTTTAATGTCTTGCAATATAATTTTAATAATTTTCATCATAAAAGTCATACATACTTTTTGTTAACTTTATTCCAGTATACCTTATGTTTTTAGTTGCTCTAATAATCTTTTTTTATTTTCATTTTTATTTATTTATTTTTTTGGAGACAGAATCTTGCTGTGTTGCCCAGGCTGGAGTGCAGTGGCGTGATCTCAGCTCACT
Source organism: Mandrillus leucophaeus (assembly GCF_000951045.1). NCBI lineage: Eukaryota > Metazoa > Chordata > Mammalia > Primates > Cercopithecidae > Mandrillus > Mandrillus leucophaeus. The sequence goes on along the minus strand of NW_012102254.1, from coordinate 5,981,477 downwards.
GCAACCTCTGTCTCCTAGGTTCAAGCAATTCTCATGCCTTAGCCTCCCAAGTAGCTGAGACTACAGGTGCACACTACCATGCCTGGCTAATTTTTTGTGTTTTAGGAGAGACAGAGTTTCACCATGTTGCCCAGGCTGATCTTGAACTCCTGAGCTTAGCCAATCCACCTGTCTTGGCCTCCCAAAGTGCTAGGATTACAGGCATGAGCTACTGCGCCCAGCACATAGTCTCTTTTTAAAATTAAATTTACTGTTTGGTGTGTATAGAAATGCAGTTGAATTTTTCTTTTTTTTTTTTTTTTTTGAGACGGAGTCTTGCTCTGTTGCCCAGGCTGGCGTGCAGTAGCGTGATCTCGGCTCACTGAAAGCTCTGCCTCCCGGGTTCACGCCATTCTCCTGCCTCAGCCTCCCGAGTAGCTGGTTCTACAGGCGCCTGCCACTACGTCTGGCTAATTTTTTTTTTTTTTTTAAGTAGAAACGGAGTTTCACCGTTTTAGCCAGGATAGTCTCGATTTCCTGACCTCGTGATCCACCTGCCTTAGCCTCCCAAAGTGCTGGGATTACAGGCAAGAGCCACCGCGCCCAGCCAAAATGCAGTTGATTTTTATAAGATGCTTTTATAATCAGTCACCTTGCTAACTATCTTAAAAAATCAAGAATGTGTGTTAAAGTTTTGTTTCATGCTTTTTCCACTGTTGTTGAGATAATCTTGTGTTTTTTCTTCTTTAACATGTTAACTTGATAAAGTACTAGATTAAGATTTGCTAATATTTTGTTTAGTATTTTTCATCAATTTAAAAAATTGAGATCAATCTGTAATTTCCTTTGTCCTATTCCATTTTTGTTTTTGTTTTTGTTTTTTTTGAGACAGGGTCCCACTCTGTCATCCAGGCTGGAGTACAAGTGACACAAATAATCATGGCTCACTGCAGCCTTGACTTCCTGGGCCTAACAGATCCTCCCACCTCAGCCTCCCTAGTAGCTGAGACTACAAGTGCACAGCATTATGTTTGGCTGAGTTTTGAATTTTTTTGTAGAGATGAAGTTTAGCCATGTTGTCCAGGCCAGTCTTGAACTCCTGGGCTCAAGCATTTCACCTGCCTCAGCCTCCCACTATAAGCGTGAGACACTGCACCCGGCCCTATTCTCTTTGTTTTGTTTTATTTATCAACATTACTTGTTTTCTGAAAGTATTTATGCCTGGGATGACTTATTCTTAGAATATATAGTGGAACTCAGCTGCAAAATTATCTGGGTCTTGTGAGAAGATTTTCAACTACAAAAAAAAATTATTTTAATAGAGCCATGCAGCCATTTTATTTCTTCTTGGGTCAGTGTTAGTAAGTTATGTATTCTTAGAAAAATTTCAGTTTCCTCTTAGTTTTCAAGTATATTGGCATAAAGTTGTTCCTAGTATTCACATTTTTACAATCTTTACCATAACTGCCATTTTGTTTGCTTTTTACATAGTTGTTATTGTTTATACGAACTTGCTCTTTAATATTTTCTTTGTTCTTAGTTTCTCCTGGGTTTATCTTGCTGTTCTTTTTCCAGCTTCTTAAGCTGGATGTTTACTCGTGTTGGCATTTCTTTTGTGATATAAGTATTTAATGCTATACATTTTTACTTCTTTATACTTCTTTAACTTCACACAAGTTTTAATATTTTAATTATCGTGTAGATCCAAATATTTTTCTATAATTTTTTTGACTCATTAATTACTTAGAAATGTGATTTTAAATTCCAAAGTGTGTGGGATTTCTAACTTATATCTCATGTTGATTCTCAATTGCATTGGGATCAGAGAATGTGGTCTTATGTGACATCTAGTCTTTGAGATTTTTTTGAGACATAATTTGTGGATTTATAATAATTTTTTTCAAGTGTGCCATGTGTGCTTAACAAGAATATGTATCCTTGGTACAAGGTTTTATATTTTTGCTAGTTTTCTTGTCCCTGTAATCTATTGATACTTCAGAGAGATGCACTGATTTCCCACTAAGGTGTTGGTTTTTCAGTTTCATTGTGATTTTTCTCTGTATGTGTATATATATATATATACACATACACATATGGAAACACAACAAGTCCTCACTTAACATCCTGAGAGGTTTTTGGAAACTGACTTTAAGTGAAACAATGTATAATAAAACCAATTTTACTACAGACTAATTGATACAAAGAAGAGTTAAGTTCCTACTGCATATTTCTAGTCATAAAAGCATCACCAAACTTCCCAGTAAGGACCCAACACACTTCTAATATTAAACATTAAAATAAATGTGAACTATACATTCATTTTAAAAAGATGATAAAAACAACTAAGATAATTGTTTACCCAGGTTTGGTGGATAAATGAGTGATGGCAGTCATGGTGTTGGGTTAAATCGGGAATAAATGTTTACAAAGTAGAAATTGTCAGGAGCACTTCCTACCGACATACAGTTCAGAAACAAGCGATAACAAATATGGTGGGCTCACTGAGTACTTTCGTACTGCATTGT
>NW_012102254.1:5970195-5977728 GCF_000951045.1 Mandrillus leucophaeus | reverse complement strand
TGTTTCTTAATATTTTAAGTGTTTATTGTAAACCACAAAGCTATACTTTGCTCTTTTTTTTAATCGCTCGTGACAGTATCTTACCTAATTTATTTACATTACTGTATGATTGTTGATATTGTTAGACTGGTTTCTGCTATCTTTTTTAGTGTGTTTTGCCTGTTTCATCTAATGCTTCCTTCTCTTTTCTTGCCTTTTTGTTTTTGATCCAGTATGCAGCATGATTTGTTGAAAAAAACTTTCTTTTTCCCATTACATTGCCTTTGCACCTTTGGTGAATTGACTGTACACATATGGGTTTATATCTAACTGTATTCTGTTCTGTTGATCTGTTTCTTTTCATCAATACTAAACTGTCTTGATTATTACATAACTTATTGCTAAGTAGTGTCTTTAGATCAGGGAGGGTAAGTCTTCCAACATTGTTCTTTTTAACAATTATTTTGGTTATTCATTGTCCTTTGCATTTTCATTTACATAGAACCAGTTTATCAATTTCTACAAAATAGGCTGCTGGGATTTTGAGTGGGATTGTGTTGAATCTATCAATTATTTTTGGTAGAATTGGCATCTTAACAACATTGAGTCTCCCAGTCTATGAACATTCACCAAGTATTTTTGTTTTTGATTTTTTATTTTGATTTTTGTAGAAGTATTCAAGCAAATATGCTTGTATTTGCTTTTTCTCCTTATGTTGCACAAGTGACAGCATACTGTGCTATTTTTATACCTTGCCTTTTTTATTTTAGAGACCAAGTCTCACTATGTTGCCTAGGCTGGAGTGCAATGGTGCGATCTCGACTCACTGCAACCTCTGCCTCCTGGGTTCAAGAGATTCTCCTGCCTCAGCCTCCCGAGTAGCTGGGATTACAGGTGTCTGCCACCACGCCCAGCTAAATTTTGTATTTTTTCGTAGAGATGGGGTTTCACCATGTTGGTCAGGCTGGTCCTGAACTCCTGACCTCAGGTAATACACCCGCCTCGGCCTCCCAAAGTGCTGGGATTACAGGCGTGAGCCATGGTGCCCAGGTGCTTTTTTAAAATAATAGTATTTTGGAATTTGTCTCAGGTTGGAGGATCTCTCTCTTTCTCTCTTTTTATAGCTGTATGAATGTATCAGATGTATTTAATATGTAATATACAGTATTTAATGTTATAGAAAGAAAGCATAAAGTACTATCCAAGGAATATACAAGATACAAATAGTTGGGCGCAGTGGCTCACTCCTGTAATTGCAGCCTCTTTGGGAGGCCAAGGTGGCGGATCACTTGAAGTCAGGAGTTCAAGACCAGCCTGGCCAACGTGGTGAAACCCCGACTCTACTAAAAATACAAAAAAATTAGTCAGGCATGATGATGCATGCCTGTACTCCCAGCTACTCCAGAGGCTGAGGTGGGAGGATCATTTGAGCCTGGGAGGCAGAGATTTCAGTGAGACATGAACACGTCACTATACTCCAGCCTGGGTAATAGAGTGAGACTCCATCTTAAAAAAAAGAAAAATGATACAAATAATTTCAGTTTTATACTGTTGATGATTAATAGGGTTATTATAGCTAGGATTTTTTTTTTTTTTTTTTTTTTTAAATGGGACCGAGTTTCTCTTTTTTTCCCAGGCTGGAGGGGAATGGCCCGATCTCGGCTCACTGCAACCTCCGCCTCCTGGGTTCAAGTGATTCTCCTGCCTCAGCTTCCCGAGTAGCTAGGGTTACAGGTGCGTGCCACTACGCCTGGCTAATTTTTTGTATTTTTAGCAGAGACGGGGTTTCACTATGTTAGCCAGATAGGTCTTGATCTCCTGACGTCATGATCCGCCCACCTGGGCCTCCCAAAGTGCTGGGATTACAGGCGTGAGCCACCGCGCCTGGCCAACAGCTACAATTTATTGAGTGAAGATGCCAAGCACTGTGCTACCTTTTTTGGTACACATTATTTTACTTAATTTTCAACATGCCCTTTGAGATAAAGATACTAATTTCCCCATTTTACCCTATATATACTGTGACTCTCCTACCGAAACTGTGGTCCTCAGAACATCAACATCACCTGAGAGCTTGTTAGAAATGCAGAATCTCAGGCCCCACCTCACACTGAATCTGAATCTGAATTTTAACAACATCCATAGGTGATTCATATGCACCTAAAACTTGTATGTTCTGTTCTCTGGGGTAGGTACCCACATTCCCATTTTACAAATATGAAGGCTGAGCCTTCAAAAGGTCCAGCTGGCCCCAGACCTCACCTAGTAAATAGTGGAGCCACAGTTTGAACTGTGATGCATCTGATTCCAGAGCCTTCATTCTGAACTTTCATGTATCCTGCTTGCCATAGGGAATAGAAGGGAAAAAATACCTTGTAGACCAAAAGAGCTGACAAAACTTTGGGCTTAAAGATAATTTACAGGTTTTTCCTGTCCAACATTCTCATTTTGTAGGTAAAGAAAGGGGTTCAGAGAGGTTTTGTGACTTACATTAGGTTAACACAAATAAAGGGTGGTAAAACCAGTTCTAGATCCTATGCACTCTGATTTCCTGTTTGTTCTCTTTCTGTAACGTGGAAAGGGAACACAAAGGAAAGGAAAATAGCTTCAGTTTATTCCTTAATGGACCAGTAATCTTTCCCATCACCCTTTACAAATTTCCTACTGATTTTGGTGGATGTTGTGTACCATTTGGAACTTGGAATAATATAATTTATCTTAAAAAGCTAGATAACAATGGAAGGCAATTGATATCCTTAACCCCTCTTCTAAAGAGAAAATATGCTTTGTGTAAATATATTTCTTTTTCCCTATGAAAGTAATTAGCTGTATGTTAGTATTTTTCATAATAAAATGAATGATTCTCAAGTGCTTATTTTACGTTTTAAGTGTACTTACCTTGTTCCTTTTTTTTTCCCCCTTTTTTTCTTTTTTTTTTTAGATAGGATCTTGCCCTGTTGCTCAGGCTGGAGTGCAGTGGCACAATCATGGCTCACTGCAGCCTTGAATTCCTAGGCTCAAGAGATCCTCCCACCTCAACCTCCCGAGTAGCTAGGACTGCAGGTTCCTGCCACTATACATAGCAAATTATTATTATTTTTTTTTGTAGAGGTGAGATTTCACTATGTTGGTCAGGCTGGTCTACAAGTGATCCTCCAGACTTGGCCTCCCAAACTGCTAGGATTACAAGCATGAGCCACTGTAACTGGTCCTCTCATTTCTTTTAATGTGTTTTCCTTTTGCGTAGGTGTTATCTGGAGGATGGAGGAACAGACGTGTGGCATCAACATCAATGAACAGAGAATCGTCTAGGTCTCATGCTGTCTTTACAATTACAATAGAGTCAATGGAGAAAAGTAATGAGATTGTGAATATACGGACCTCCCTACTCAACCTGGTGGATTTAGCAGGATCTGAAAGGCAAAAAGATACCCATGCAGAAGGGATGAGATTGAAGGTAAGAATGAAATTATGGTCTTCAACTTGTGTGTGAGTTCTTACTAGTAGTCAATATAGTCGTGATGCATAACAATGTCTCAGTCAATGAGGAACTGCATTTATGATGGGGGTCCCTTAAGAGTATAATAGCTATACCACATGGCTTAGGTATGTTGTAGGCTATCCCATCGCAGTTTGCATAAGTATATTCTATGACACCCACAAAATGATCAAATTTCCTAACAGCACATTTCTTAAAATGTACCCGTGTTAGCTGGGTGCGGTGGCTCACACCTGTAATCCCAGCACTTTGGGAAGCTGAGGCAGGTAGATCATGAGGTCAGGAGATCGAGACCATCCTGGCCAACATGGTGAAATCCCATCTCTACTAAAAAAATACAAAAGTTAGCTGGGCGTGGTGATGCACGCCTGTAGTCCCAGCTACTTGGGAGACTGAGGCAGGGGAATCACTTGAACCTGGGAAGCAGAGGTTGCAGTGAGCTGAGATTGCACCACTTCATGCCAGCCTGGGTGACAGAGAGAGACTCTGTCTCAAAAAAAAAAAAAAAAAAGTATCCCTTTTGTTAACTGATATATGACCATACCAAGCTAAGTGTTTTGAGGGTGGCAAAGAAATAAGAAATTGTTCGTATTGAAAAGAAACAGAGATTTCTGTTGTGGAACAGTGAACATAGATGGGATAGGGCAAGTCTGTCAGTAGCAAAAATGTTTTAATTCATACCGGAGGGGATAAGGGTACGAGAGACAACAGGGGTCAGAGGAAGAAGGGTGCAATGTGGACTGCTTGCAGAACGTGTGGAAAAGAAGTAGTTCTTGACTTGTCAAGGATTTGGGTAGGGAGAGAGAAACAGAAAATGCATGCCTGGCAGGGGGGCATCTCAAGGGTTATTGTGGATGCAGAATGAGTGTAGGATTTGGCATTTCAGCATGGCTCAATGGATGGGTTTGTTAGAGAGGCAAGCAGGCCCAGATTATCAAGGACCAGGAGTGCCAGGCCAAGTTTGTACTCAACTCTGCGAACATTGGGAAACACTTAACATTTCTGAGCAACTAAATGATTCATGAAGAAAGCCTGTTTTAGAGAAACTTAGTCATCTGACCCACTGCTGTTGAGATTTTAGAAGGGAGAGCCCACAGAAAAAGATGACCACTTATGCTGTTTAATATTTCAGGTGTGAAAGGTTAAGTACCTAGTCCTAGACTAAGGTATTAACAATGGGACCAGAGGTTCTATGTAATATGTATTGTCAGTATATATATATAGAGTAATATGAATTGTCAATAAAATATTTATAGATTCTATAGTTTACAATATACATGGGCGAGGGGAGAGGACTTGGAAAGGATGAGGGAAGAGATCTACTTTTTTCATTAAAAATGAGGATTTGAGTCGCCTGACCTACATTTGAGGCAGTTTCAGGCAATCTGAAGCTCATATTTCTTTGTTTTGAGACAGTCTTACTCTGTCACCCAGCTGGAGTGCAGTGGCACGATCTCGACTCACTGCAACCTCTGCCTCTCAGGTTCAAGCAGTTCTCCTGCCTCAGCCTCCCAAGTAGCTGAGATTACAGGCGCCCACCACCACACCTGGCTAAAATTTTTGTATTTTTAATAGAGATGAGGTTTCGCCATGTTGGCCAGGCTGGTCTTGAACTCCTGACCTCAGGTGTTGACACCCTCCTTGGCCTCCCAAAGTGTTGGGATTACAGGCATTAGCCACTGCGCCCAGCCTAAAGCTCATATTTCTATTGAGATATGAGGCTTAATAAATATTGCGTATGGGCTGAGCATGGTGGCTCATGCCTGTAATCCCAGCACTTGGGAGGATGAGGTGGGAGGATCCCTTGAACCCAGGAGGTCGAGATTGCAGTGAGCTGTGATTGTGCCACTGTACTCCAACCTGGGTGACGGAGTGAGACTCTGTGTCAAAAAAAAAAAAAAAGCATATGCTTATAATAGGACATATACCAAGTCTGTTCTAAAATGCTTTATATATATTCATTTGACGTTTCCAACAACTCTGGGAAGTAGGTGCTATTATTTCTGTTTTACAGTTAAAGAAACTGAAGTCACACAGCTAATAAAAGTAGGGCTGAGATTCAAACCAAGCTGCTACAGTACTCTCAACCATGCCACTAACCACCTTTCTGATTTACTGAATGATAGCAGCAGTGACTCTGAATTCAGTATATCTTGCATTATAATTTTGACTTTTTCTCTTTTTTGTATACTTGTTCCACTGCAGACCCAGTTTTCAAAATATGCTACCTACAGTAAAAAGCTAATGTAACCTATTTAGCTCATTTTTTCCCCCCACCAAGCTTCTGTTTTAAAGTAGTTTTTATTATCCTTTACAGAATTAAACTGAATATTCTCCTCAGATAAGTTCATCAGTGGCTTTGGGGGCTGTATGGGTGAGTTATTAGGCATTATACCCTTAAATATTTTAGCATAAAAGGATTGAAAAAAGTACCTGTTAATGCACTACTCTACCTTTTTTTTCCCTATTTTTTTCTGGTCTTTATCTCTACCTATAGCTTGGTTTCAAACTATTACAATCATGAAGTGACATTAATATTTTTTTTTCGTTGCATGATTTTTGTGTTTGTCTTTTTTTGTTGTTGTTTTTGAGACAGGGTCTCACTCTGTTACCCAGGTTGGAGTGCAATGGCACAATCTCAGCTCACTGCAACCTCCACCTCCCAAGCTCAAGTGATCCTCCCACCTCAGCCTCCCAAGTAACTGGGACTATAGGCGTGTGCCACCATGCCCAGCAGTTTTTTATATTTCTTTGTAGAGATGGGGGTTCGCCATGTTGCCCGGGCTGGTATCCAACTCCTGAGCTCAAGCAACCTGCCCGCCTCGGCCTCCCAAAATGCTGGGTTGACAAGCATGAGCCACAGTACCCAGCCTGTGTTTGTCTTCTAATACTAAAATTACACTGTACATCAAATAGGTAAAGGTTAGGGGGATAGTTCAGCACTTCTTTTTGTTTGTTGAATAGTTGTTCTTTATTAACGTTGTCCCTGACTTGCCTTTTCATCCAAAATTATCCTCTGCTAGATATATTTTCATTCAAAATACCAAAGAGAAACCAATGTACCTAAATTTTTGTTCTTTTCCGTCAACACCTTAGGAAGCAGGTAACATAAATCGATCATTGAGCTGCCTGGGCCAAGTGATTACTGCACTTGTCGACGTGAGTAATGGAAAACAGAGACATGTTTGCTACAGAGACTCCAAACTTACCTTCTTACTACGGGTAAAGTAGATCCTTGGGTTCCTGGGCTCCTTTTGGTTATGCTAAAGTTGATAGTGGGACCATCTCTCAGCCTTGGTGGCAAGAGTATACATTTTCTTTGCTTAAAAAGATCTTGTGATTTCTCACCGAAAATGTGTCCATTCCTGTCATTAAATAGGATTCCCTTGGAGGTAATGCCAAAACAGCCATAATTGCAAATGTTCATCCTGGATCCAGGTGTTTTGGGGAAACCCTATCAACACTTAACTTTGCTCAAAGAGCCAAGCTGATTAAAAACAAGGTAAAATACTGGCGTATACTTCATTAAATAAATGAGAAAAATACTAAAGCTTGCAGTATGCCATTTTTGTGATTGCCCTCATATTAACATTAACTTTTATTTCTCTGTAAAAGTTTATCTCACTATATGCAAAATTTCTATTTTATCTTTCCTACCCTTCTATATCACACATGTAATTAGAGACCTAGGTTAGATCTTATGGTAGTTATTGCTTGACTAGTTTTTTCTCTCTTTTTTTGAGACACAGTCTTGCTGTGTCACCCAGGCTGGAGTGCAGTAGTGCAAACACAGCTCACTCTACCTTCAACTTCCTGGGCTTAAGAGATCCTCCTGCCTCAGCCTCCTGTGTAGCTGGAACCACAGGCATGCAGCACCATGCCAGGCTAATTTTTAAATTTTTTAAAATTTTTATTTATTTATTTATTTTGAGACAGAGTCTTGCTCTGTTGCCCAGGGTGGAGTGCAGTGGCGCGATCTCGGCTCACTGCAAGCTCCGCCTCCCGGGTTCATGCCATTCTCCTGCCTCAGCCTCCTGAGTAGCTGGGACTACAGG
>NW_012102254.1:5964395-5969160 GCF_000951045.1 Mandrillus leucophaeus | reverse complement strand
AAGACCTTGGGGCTGTCACAGGGTGTTTTTTCCTTCCTGGAGTATTGAGTATTTCACAGCTGAGTCCTCTGACCTGGTTGGTACTCAGCTGTTGGCACTCATTGTCGCTCTTTAGTGGACCTTTTTAAATATTTATTTTTTTAATTAATAAACTTTTTTTTTTTTTTGAGATAGAGTCTCACTCTGTCACCAGGCTGGAGTGCAGTGGCACAATCTTGACTCACTGCAACCTCCGCCTCCTGGGTTCAAGTGATTCTTCTGCCTCAGCCTCCCAAGTAGCTGGGACTACAGGCAGGTGCCACCACGCCCAGCTAATTTTTTTGTAGTTTTAGTACAGACGGCGTTTCACCGTGTTAGCCAGGATGGTCTCAATTTCCTGACCTCGTGATCCACCCAGCTAGGCCTCCCAAAGTGCTGGGATTACAGGCGTGAGCCACCATGCCCCGTCAACTTTATTTTTATGGCAGTTTTAGGTTTACCGCAAAATTGAACAGAAAGTACAAAGAGATCTCATATAGTCCCTGTCACCATACATGTGTGACCTCCCCAACTCTTGACATCCTGACCCACAGTGGCACATTTTGTTTGTGAGTCTTTTAGCCTTTTAGAAGTTGTCCTAAATAAGACATTTCTTTAAGAAAATGAAGATAATCATTTAGTGTGGTAAAAAATAAAAAAATTAAAAAAAAAGGAAGTGTCAAACCAACCCCTCCTTCCAAAAGGGCTGTTAAAAAATAAAGGTTGGATTCCTCTGGAGAAGGTTGCTTCTGCAGAGCTCAAGCCAGCCCTGCAAGTCATCACGCACTTAGAGGCTAGGCTCCTTCCCCGTAGGGAGCTAGGAAAGAGGGGAAATGATGCTCAATGAGGTGTTGACTCTTCTCCATTGGGAGGGTGGGGGAAGGCTGTTGTTCTCAGGGAAAGAAGTATTAGGTGAACACACCCGGATCCCAAAGGTGATCCAACCTGACAGCTCAGGGCTAGTCAGCTGGGGGGAAGAGAGCCTGGCTGGGGCTCTCTCTCTCTGGCTCCAGGTCTGAAGGCACAAGAAAAGGAAGCTTCCTCCCCACTCAAGCACACTGTGATTCCTGTGACCTTTTAACTATGAGGTGGTCGTAAAGTTTTGTTTGATGTTCATCACTACAAATCATATCAAACAAATGTAAACACAGGACTATACTACTCAAAAAGCATTATTTTAATGCTTTTTTAAAAATTCCTGAACAGGCAGTAGTAAATGAAGACACCCAAGGAAATGTGAGCCAGCTCCAAGCTGAAGTGAAGAGGCTCAAAGAACAACTGGCTGAGCTTGTTTCAGGACAGACACCACCAGAAAGCTTCCTAACCAGAGGTAGGATAAGCACGCTGTCCTTTATCTTGGGGAAGACTGTGTACAAATAATAGTTTAAGAGCCCTTGATGATAGACACAACACAATAAGGCAACCCACATTTTTCTACAAGTATCTCTTTCTGCTTATTTCTCCTATATAGGAACATAGTGCTTTGTTTGTAATCAGATACCGATACTATAGGCAGTGAGTTCTGTGAGATATGGTAAAAGGGGGAATTAAAATAATTTTGAATAATCCATAATAAGTGCTAAAGAGATTAATTTCATTTAGATCTACTTCTACGTAGCATATGTAACCTATATATGTTTACTATAGGATAAGAGAGACTTACTTTTCTTCAAAGAATAGCTAGTAGAGAATTAATTAACTGGAAATCCATAAAGCCAAGAGGGTGAATTATTAATAGATCTTAAGAGGTGCACAGCACCCTAGGACTGCTCTAATTTTTTAAAAGAAATCTACTTCTACTTCTGTTACACCATATGTAATCTATTGTGCATATTAACTAAATAAAGAGAAACTGATTCTTTGAAGAACAACTAATATGTGGAATGGTTAATTTGAAATCCATGATCTGGTGATGACAGTCTCATTTTTTTTTTTTTTTTTTGAGATGGAGTCTCTCTCTCTTGCCCAGGCTGGAGTGCAGTGGTACGATCTCGGCTCACTGCAACCTCCACCACCTGGGTTCAAGCGATTCTCCTGCCTCAGCCTCCTGAGTAGCTGGGATTACAGATGCACACCACCATGCCCAGCTAATTTTTTGTATTTTTAGTAGAGATGGGGGGGTCTCACCATGTTGGCCAGGCTGGTCTCGAACTCCTGACCTCAAGTGATTCATCTGCCTCGGCTTCCCAAAGTGCTGGGATTACTAGCATGAGCCACTGTGCCCGGCCACAGTCTCATTCTTTTAGATTAGTTGAGAGCAATCAATTAAAGGCTATCTGTTCTCTTGGGTTTGAAATGTGTTAAATATTTTTTTTTCATCTTCCCTTTCTTATTGGATCAATTACAGACAAAAAGAAGACTAACTATATGGAGTATTTCCAGGAAGCAATGTTATTCTTTAAGAAATCTGAACAGGAAAAGAAGGTAGGAAATGGAATTAGTAATAAAGGAGATTCAGGATACTTAGTTTTTTGCTGTGTGGTTTTTATTGCGTTACTGAGTGAAATAAGTAATACCAAGTCAATAAAGTAATAGAAGGCTATGAAAAATCAAATTTTGCCTTTAAGATTAAATTTGAAGTTAGTATTTGTTGCTAGACTTACGATAATTTAAGGATGTCGAATTATTTTTCATGTTTAACCAAATTATGAATTTCTTTAAGTCTCTGATAGAAAAAGTTACCCAATTAGAAGACCTCACCCTCAAAAAGGAAAAATTTATTCAATCTAATAAAATGATTGTGAAATTCCGAGAGGATCAAATAACACGCTTGGAAAAGCTCCACAAGGAATCTCGGGGAAGTTTTCTGCCTGAGGAGCAGAATCGTTTGCTCTCAGAATTAAGGGATGAGATTCAAACTCTGCGAGAACAAGTGAGTATAGGGCGTCTGTAATATTTCTAAAAACAAAAGAAGTTCAAAGCAAATCTAAATTTGTCACCAAGTACATGTTCTTTAATACAATAGAAATTGTTTGAAGTGAATTCTTCTGACAGTGTGATTGCATAATTCCTGTACCTGCCTTTTTAAAATAAAGGGAAGAGAAGGGGAAAAGGAAGAAGTTGTGGTGATGTTGCTACATAGTATGCAACTCTAGCAGGCCATGCAGAATTTCACCCAGTGGGCATTGTGGTTGTCTGAGTTAGTAGGCTCTTTAGAGTTGTGCCTTTTACAGTTTTTGTTGTTTTTCCTTTTCCTTAGGGAGAATGGATAGGTCAAACAGGTACATTGTGGGAAAAACCAAAATCTCTTATCAGCTTCTTGTTTATCTCTCTGGAGTTTTTAATGAATAGTCAAACTAATATGGGTGGATATTTTTACTTTTGTTTCTCCTTTACACTTTTCTGTACTTTGCCTTTTTCATTTAATCTGGGTTGACAAGATTACTTTGGTCCTTGTTCTTTTCAGTGTGTTGATTTAACTAGTCTCCTTTGCATGAAAAGCGTGCCACAGTGTACACCCTTGTGCTTACCTCCTTAGGTGAGTGAACATTGCAAGGGTCTAGACTCCAACTGAGAATAGCAGAGTTACAGGACATGCATATTTTCAAACTGATCACACATGCCAAGCTGCTTTCCACGGTAGTTGCAGAAGGGTACCACCAGTAGTGCATGTGCATACCTAGTTTTCTAATGGCTTTTTAGAGGAACTAATTCGCTAAAGACATGTTTGTAAATATATAATGCATGTAATTCTTCTATGTCACAGATAGAGCACCACCCCAGAGTTGCAAAGTATGCTATGGAAAATCATTCCCTCAGGGAGGAGAATAGAAGACTGAGATTATTAGAGCCTGTGAAAAGAGCCCAAGAAATGGATGCCCAGACCATTGCAAAACTAGAAAAAGCTTTCTCTGAAATAAGTGGCATAGAGAAAAGTGACAAAAGTAAGAAATGATTGTTGTATATACGTTCCATGTAGGAAGGGACTGTTTTAAAGAGTATTTGTAGTGCCTTGTGACTAGAGTCTTCATTTTAGCCTCCAGGCCTGCTGTGCTAATGTCTTATACACATATTCTTTTATGTTATAGAAAGGTATTTACTAAACTTTTTTTTCTCAAAGATCACAGAGCATAAACTATGTAAGCTAATAGATATAACAAGAAAATACTCATTGTATTTCTGTTTTATTGATAAAAAGATTGATTCAGATACTATGTTAAATTTTTACTAAATTTTCCGGTTTAAAGTATTTGAAATGAAAAGTGTTTAATTAATTAAACATGAATAAAAATCGAGTTGAAATGTTTCTCAATCTAGTTAGGCCTGTGCAATGTAAGAGATGTAGAAAGGTCAGATTCATAGCACAGTGTTTGGGTCCGATGTTGTGGTTACCAGTGTGTGCACTCTCTAGTTACATGCTACTTTCATAAGTTTGCGTACTATGTGAAAAGTGGTTTAGTTAGTAGTAAGTCTGTCCTACAGTCTTGACAGCTGTTGGTGTTCATACCCTGGGATTTGGTAACAAAGTCTGTGTTTGCCCCAGTCTTAGAGTTAATATTTTCATGGTCTTTTATCATAGACATGGCCTTGGTTTCCTTTTAGGTTGAAATTGAGAAAGTTCTACTGTTTTTATTCTATATTCATAAAGAAGACTGTCTCTTTGCTTTTTAAAATTTCATTTTTTAAGCCTTCTATTCTGTTACAACTGAATAGAATATTAAGAGTCACAGTAACTGGGTTGGGGAGAGACTTAAGATATTAGATGTAAAATTACTATCAGGTTTTCTTTTTTTTTTTTTTTTTTTTT
>NW_012102254.1:5959307-5964309 GCF_000951045.1 Mandrillus leucophaeus | reverse complement strand
CTGGGATTACATGCACACACCACCACACCGAGCCAATTTTTGTATTTTTGGTAGAGATGGGGTTTCACCATGTTGGCCAGGCTGATCTTGAACTTCTGGCCTCAAATGATCCACCCACCTCGGCCTCCCAAAGTGCTGGGATTACAGATGTGAGCCCCTATGCCTGACTTAGGTTTTCTGTTTTATTTAAACTACTTTTCCCTACAGTGCCCTTTATTTTGTTGGCCATTTTGTTTTGGTCTCCATAATACCTTGACTTAGTCCCTTCAGAAGATACTAATATCTGGATCTCATCAGTTTCTTTTTTTTTTTTTTTTTAGTTTCTAAACATTGATCACTCTCTAAACAACTTTTACGTGATCTTTTCCCACACTGAAACTCAGTGGACTCTCTTCAATATATTCAGTGTTCTAAAAGGCATTTCCTGAAAATTAGTATTTTCTACCTGATAGATGATACTGAGTTCTTACAACCTGCTGCCCTTGCTATTTGTTTCCTTTTCTAAATAATTCCTTGGCTGTTAACATTAGCTGCTAGCACTAATTCCTGCAAGATTCACTGGCTGCTGTTTCTCTGTCTAGCATTAGGCATGCCACATTTTCGTCATTGTTTGCTCTTTCTCCTAATGGGAAAGGTGTTGCCTTAACTACGCTTCTCCATCCTATGGCCTCTGCTTCTTAAACATGACTTCTAATCCCCTTTGGCACACTGTCACATCCTGCACCTTCTGCTGAGTTATAAGCTTTGTATTTTAGGGCTCACTTTCCAACCCATTTCTCATTTTTCCTCCTTGTGGCCCAAAATTGATACCTGACAGAGAACTTAGAAAATGTGTCCTGTTATTTTTGTTTTTCAAACACTGAAGTTGTGAAGCTAGGCATGGTAGCATGCACCTGTAGTCCCAACTATTTGAGAGGCTAAAGCAGGGCGTTCACTTGAGACCAGAATTTGGGGCTTCAGTACACTATGATTGTGCTTGTGAATAGCCACTGCACTCTAGCCTGGGCAACATAATGAGGCCCTGTCTCCAAAACAAAAACAAAAAAGACTGAGATTGTTTTCTTATTAACAGATCAGCAAGGATTTTCTCCTAAAGCTCAGAAAGAACCATGTTCGTTTGCAAACACTGAGAAGTTAAAAGCACAACTCCTGCAAATTCAGACAGAGCTGAATAATTCAAAGCAAGAATATGAAGAATTCAAAGAACTTACTAGGTAAAGTCTAAATACACATGCATGCACACTTATTTTCTTTTAGTGTTCATTTGCTGTAGTGTTAATATTGATAATTCAGTTGGGCGTTTTACTTTTAAATATTAAACTCTCATAGAAGCAACTACTTTGACATGAAGAAAAAGCCTGCTTCTAGCTCTTTACTAATATATTTAATGAACTAGATAATATAGGTGTTTTAAGCAGTTTTTTCCTGTTGAGTTGAGAGTCTATTGAACTTACATAATAAATTATTTAAATTTAAATTTGGTAATCAGGGTTGTTAAGATTTTTAGGAAGTATAGGTTTATTAATATTCCTACTTGATTCTCATTATGTAAAAACAAAGATAAATCACATTCATATTATAACTAAGATCAATCTTACCCTAAAATATAAACAAATGTTTGGTTCAAAAATGACGTATCACATATGGTATAATCATGGACTATTTGGACTTTTGAATTTGAGCTCTACCATTTATTTACTAGTTGAATCCCTTAAACAGTCAGTCTCTGAGCCGTAGTTTACCGAACTGAAGAATGAAGGGAATAATCTGAGAGAATAGAGAATATCTCTGATTTAGAGATAACTATAAAGTTATGTGAGAGCATAAACTGTAAACTACTCTATAAATGTTTGACATTACTTATTACCTGAAATACTCTGTTTTACAATATCTATTAGGAAAAGGCAGCTAGAATTGGAATCAGAGCTTCAGTCTTTGCAAAAAGCGAACCTTAATCTTGAAAACCTTTTGGAAGCAACAAAAGCCTGCAAGCGGCAAGAAGTTTCTCAGCTGAATAAAATTCATGCTGAAACACTTAAGGTAGGTCATCTGAACCATACTTCCATCTTAAATCACTGCTGTGTCATTTTATTAGTAATGGAGTCTGTATGGTCTATCTGCAGATGCCGATGACATCCCATGCAGGTAATTAACACCGGTGTCACTCTGGTCCTTGGGTTGCTGCCAGCAACCCCACTGATGTATCCCCCCAGGGGTAGGGTGGAGTAGGAAAGAATTCAGCATTTGGAATCAAATTTGAATGTGCTGCTAACCTTAGGCAGGGTTTCCTAACTTCTGAGCCTAATCTTTCTTTTCTCTAAATTGGAGATAAAGGTAATTTACTCGCAGAGTTTTAGTGTACTAAATGAGATAGATAAGCTACCTGGTACCTTGTAGATATCAGTAAAATGGCAGCTGTTGCTACAATGTAACATGTCCTCAAAGCTTCCAGTAGAATAGAAACCCTAAAGGGCAAAGACCACTAAGGGATCACAGGTGCCACTGGAAATAACATGAGAGGGTTTTGTCCTAAATAACCATATCCCTCATAAAAGAAAAACAAAAAAAAATGTATGAACGACTGAGAATGAGGGGAGAGAAAGGAAGTACACAAGGAAAACAAAAGGTTGAGGAGGTGATGGTGATTTCAGTTTTTGTATCAAATTTTTGTGTCAAATTTTCTGAAGGTTAAAAAAAATTTTACCACACCTGGGTGTGGTGGCGCAGGCCTGTAGTCCCAGCTACTTGGGAGGCTGAGGCAAGAGGATCGCTCAAGCCCAGGAATTCAAGTCCAGCTTGAATTCAAGTTCTTTTTTTTCTTTTTTTGAGACGAAGTCCTGCTCTTGTCGGCCAGACTAGAGCGCAGTGGCGCAATCTCAGCTCACTGCAACCTCTGCCTCTGGGGTTTAAGCGATTTTCCTGCCTCAGCCTCCCGAGTAGCTGGGATTACAGGTGCATGCCACCATGCCTGGCTAATTTTTGTATTGTTGGTAGGGACAGGGTTTCACCATGTTGGCCAGGCTGGTCTCGAACTTGTGACCTCATGATCCACCCGCCTCAGCCTCCCAAAGTGCTGGGATTACAGGTGGGAGCCACCACGCCAGCCTCAAGTTCTTTTCAATAAAAGAAAGAAGTAGAGAAGAAAGACAGAAACCTTTCCTTATGTGTCTTAAAATATAAATAGATGTTTATTTATAATGATTATTTTTAGTAGTGGTGCTTTTCGTGTCACTTAATGGAAGACTAAGTAATTGTATTCATATTTGAATAGGTAATTTATGTGACTGAAATTTTTCTTTTTTTTTTTTTGAGACGGAGTTTTGCTCTTGTTGCCCAGGCTGGCGTGCAGTGGTTTACAATCTTGGCTCACTGCAACCTCCGCCTCCTGGGTTCAAGCGATTCTCCTGCCTCTGCCTCCCAAGTAGCTGGGATTCCAGGTGCCTACCACCACACCCGGCTGATTTTTGTATTTTTAGTAGAGACAGGGTTTCACCATGTTGGCCAGGCTAGTCTCGAACTTCTGACCTCAGGTGATCTGCCCGTCTTGACCTCCCAAAGTGCTGGGATTACAAGTGTGAGCCACTGCGCCTGGCCTGTGACTGAAATTTTCAAAGATATAAAAGGTATTTAGTAGCAAATCTCTATCTATAGCTTGAGGGCTGTGTGTGTGTGTGTGTGTGTGTGTGTGTGTGTGTGTGTGTGTGTTTTAAAGCAATATTTTAGAGTTTGTCCTATGTCTGCAGGGGAAAAAACGTTCTCCCCTTTTTTGTTTCTGTTTTGGTTTTTGATTTGTTTTGGCAGTTGCTCAAGAATGTTATGTGGATATATAATGATTTATTCAACCTGGAAAATGCTGGGTTTTTTCCTATACAGGCGGAAATTTTTAAAAAATATTTTTAAATTTTGATTTATTTATTTTTTGTTTTGTTTTTTAGAGACAGGGTCTTGCTCTGTCACTCAGGCTGGAGTGCATTGGCATGATCATGGCTCACTGCAGCCTTGAACTCCTGGCTTCAAGCGATCCACCTGGAGCCTCAGCCTCCCAGAGCACTAGGATTACAGGTGTGAGCCACCATGCCTGACCAGAATTTTTTTTTTATGTTGCCAAGAGCAGCATAGCAATTCAGAGCCTTTGTTGTTGTTTTAGTTGTGCAACTACTATATGAATACATTCTCTTTGTTTAAAAGAAATATACATATTTCAAGTTAAAGTTAAAATTCCTTTTCAGCATCACTTCCAATCTGGATCTAATCTAATCCTTTGTCCCCCCTAATTCCTGAAGGTAGTTTAATCCTTTTTCTTAGCATTTTTATACTATAAATATATACAGACTGAGAAAACATAGAGTTGTTTCCTAGATTGTTTATTGTTTTGCTTTTTTTTTTTTTTTTTAAAGAGTCATTCTTCATATGTTATTCCACAATATGCTTTTGTTAACTCAGGGATATGCCTTAGAGCTTTCCACATTAACTGATACCTAGAGCCTCATTTGGATATGAGGCTCAAGGAATATGAGCCTCATACCGGTTAACGTGAGGCTCAAGGGATATGAGCCTCATACCAGTTAATGTAGAAAGATCCAAGGCATCTCCCTTGAGGGACAGAAAAATTATAGAGCTTGAATTATAGAGCTTGAAGCACCATGAGGGATATCCCCTTAAGGGATATGCCTTGGATCTTTCCATATTAACTGGTACCTACCTTATTTTAACCCTAGGTTTCTATGGCTTAAGTAGATGGTTTCGAGTGCATGCATTCTCTGGGGGTGGATTCCGTTAAAGGAGAATTGGTCATTTTAGGATGTCTTAGCATTTGAGTGAGTCAAGCTGAAGCTCCCTCCCAGTGTCTGTACCCTGTCCCTGCAGCATTGATGCACTCCTTTCCCAGCACTGTCCGCAGGAACTGGCATTGTCAGGCTTGTTAATATTTGACCATCTGATGGGTAAAAAATGAGATCTTGCTGTTAAGGTTTTAATTCTCATTTCTCTAATTTCAAATATC
>NW_012102254.1:5956841-5958457 GCF_000951045.1 Mandrillus leucophaeus | reverse complement strand
GTGGTGGTGTGTGCCTGTAGTCCCAGCTACTTGGGAGGCTGAGGCAGGAGAATCGCTTGAACCTGGGAGGCGGAGGTTGTGGTGAGCCAAGATCACACCATTGTACTCCAGCCTGGGCAATAGAGCAAGACTCTGTCTCAAAAAATAATAATAATTCTATTTCTGGACTTTGTATTTCCTCCCAGTGTTCTATTTGAATGTACATAAGCTAATGTACTGTTTTAATATGTACTGTAATGTAATATACTATTTTAATGACCATACTCCCCATACCCCTATGTATTTTTGTATCAGATGGGGAAGTCTCCCTAATTTGTTATTTTTATTTTTATTTTTATTTTTTTTGAGAGACAGGGTCTCAGTCTGTCACTCAGGCTGGAGTGCAATGGTGTGTTAATAGCTCACTGCACCCTAGAACACCTGGGCTCTGGGGATCCTCCTGCCTCAGCTTCCCAAGTAGCTGGGACTACAGGCCCAGGACACCATGCCTGTAAAAATAATTAAAATGATTTTTTTTTGCTAGAGACAGGATCTCACTATGTTGCCCAGCCTGGTCTTGGACTCCTGGCCTCAAGTGATCCTCCCCTTCTTAGCCTCTCAAAGTGTTGGGATTATAGCCATGAACCATCATGCCTGGCTTGTTCTTTTTAATTGTCTTGTCTCTTCTTGTACATTTATTCTTTGTATGAAATTAGATATCAGCTCATTAAGTTTATTTTTAAAAATTGTATTAGAATTTTGCTTGGGACTGCATTGAATTGATGAATTTATTTCCACTTGGGCATTTTTATACTGTGTTTCAAGAACACTTTTTCTTTTCTTTTCATGAATAGTATTTCAATTTTATCCTCTCTATTCACAAAATTATTAAATATGCCCTTTTAAAATATGTGCTAATGTTTTCCATAATCATTTTTTGCTGCAGATTATAACTACACCAACCAAGGTCTGCCAACTTCGTTCCCGACCAGTACCAAAATTAAGCCCTGAAACGGGAAGCTTTGGCTCTCTATACACTCAGAATTCTAGTATATTAGATAATGATATATTAAATGAGCCAGTTCCACCCGAGATGAATGAACAAGCCTTTGAGGCCATTTCTGAAGAGCTTAGTACAATGCAGGTAATGTTTTGTTCTAGAAAAAATAAATAACTGGACATCCATTTAAATAAATTTGCTTTGTTATTTTAATTCCCTATAAGTTACAGTGTTCAAAAGTGCTTAGTATTAAAATCATATCTTTTTAAGTATGAGTTTATAATCATTCCTAGATTGGAAATCAGCCCACTCTTGCGTTTTGTCTCTACTTAGCAATCTTTAGCAAGTCATTCTCCATGGGCTTTGGTTCCCTAGTGTATAAAATGACCAGTTGGCTGCTAGCTCCAAGTTCCAGAACTGGTTTGTATAGCACAGTGCTGTATCTGCTAAAGAAGGTTAGAAGAGGCCGGGCGCAGTGCCTCATGCCTGTAATCCCAGCACTTTGGGAGGCCGAGGCAGGCAGATCACATGAGACCAAGAGTTCGAGACTAGCCTGATGAACATGGTGAAACCCCGTCTCTACTAAATACACAAAATTAACCGGGTGTGGTGGTGCATGCCTGTAATCCCAGCTACT
>NW_012102254.1:5950342-5956291 GCF_000951045.1 Mandrillus leucophaeus | reverse complement strand
TCTTAATCTCAAGTACCCAGGGACACTGCCAAAGGTCACAGGGACCTCTGCCTAGGAAAGCTAGGTATTGTCCAAGGTTTCTCCCCATGTGATAGTCTGAAATATGGCCTCGTGGGAAGGGAAAGACCTGATCGTCCCCCAGCCTGACACCCGGGAAGGTTCTATGCTGAGGAGGACTAGTACAAGAGGAAAGAAGGCCTCTTGGCAGTTGAGATAGAGAAAAGCATCTGTCTCCTGCCCGTCCCTAGGCAATGGAATATCTCGGTGTAAAACCCGATTGTTTGTTCTGTTTACTGAGAAAGCAGAAAACCGCCTTAGGGCGAAAGGTAGGACTTGCTAGCGCAATGCTGCTCTTTAATGCACTAAAAAGGTTTATGGAGATGTTTGCATATGCATGTCAAGGCACAGCACTTTTCCTTAAATTTACGTCACAGAGATCTTTATTCATATGTCTTACTGCTGACCTTCTCAGAACGATGATCCTATTATCCTGCTACTTCCCTTTTTCTAAGATAGTAAAGATAATGATCAATAAATACTGCCGGGGTAAGTCCTCTGGATGCTGAGCGCTGGTCCCCTACGCCCACTTTTTCTTTCTCTGTACTTTGTCTCTGTGTCTCATTTCTTTTCTCAAGTCTCTTGTTCCACCTGAGAAACACCCACAGGTGTGGAGGGGCAAGCCACCCCTTCAATTATAGATCAAATTTTAGACAGCTTTTAGTATATTTGAAATAACCTGAAATTTGATTATTCCAGAATTTTTATGGTTTGTTAATTTTTTAAAATAGGTTTTCTACTGTCCAGTAAAACTTGGAGTGGGCCAGACCACCCCAAACCCCAGTATTTTGTCCTTTCCAGGCCATGGAGGCCTTTCTGGTGAGGTAACTGCTTGCAGCCCTGAGGAAGCTTCTTAGAAGTCTCAAGATGACTCTATCATTTAATCCAGGATTTTAATTTTAATCACTTCTTTCCTTTGTATTTCAAAGTATCTACTTTAACGGACCACAAGTGTAAATCTGAAACATTAGAAATCATTTAATATATAACCTTTTGATACTGTTTTCTGGCTCCAAACGGGCCTTTGATACCTTTGTTCATATGAAGTTTTGAATTTGTTTTGTTTTGTTTTGTTGTGTCTTTAATGCAGAAGAAATGGTGGAATGTTTGAGAATTCCATTAAAAGAAATTTTGATGACTGAAGTTTTTGTGTTGCAGGAACAAATAAGTGCTCTTCAAGCCAAATTGGATGAAGAAGAGCATAAAAACCTCAAGCTTCAGCAGCTCGTAGACAAACTGGAACATCATTCTACCCAAATGCAGGAGGTGAGACCAAGAGCACGGCCTCAGAAAATGTATGAAGTACCCTCAAATGTTTCCTTGAGGAAACATCCTCAAGGATCCTCAAACATCTTTGAGTATGTATGAAACATACTCAGAGAGTATCACAGAAAGAAAGTGCCACACGGCCTTAGTGAAGGCTTATTTGAGCTGTATTCTCTACCTTGTTACTTGGCATGCTGCTCTGATAATGAGACAGGCATGCATAGTCTGCACTTGGCTGACTTAGTCAATAATGCAGATGGATCCCTTGCTATGTGTTTAGAAGAAACCAAGATGGACTGTCCATGGCTTCGTAGTTGTTAATCCTCTTTACTATAGTTCGTGGGGACAGCCAATTTTCTTCTGGTCAGAGACGTTAAAACTAGACTTTAAAAACAGAAACAGGTTAATGAGGCCAGGCATGGTGGCTCACACCTGTAATCCCAGCACTTTGGGAGGCCGAGGCAGGTGGATCACCTAAGGTCAAGAGTTCGAGACCAGCCTGGCTAATGTGGCGAAACCCTGTCTCTACTAAAAATACAAAAATTTGCTGGGCGTGGTGGCGCATGCCTGTAATCCCAGCTACTCGAGAGACTGAGGCAGGAGAATCACTTGAACCCAGGAGCCGGAGGTTGTGTCACTGCACTCCAGCCTGGTGACAGAGCAAGACTCTGTCTCAAAAAAAAAAAAAAAAAAATGAAACAGGTTAATGATTTGGAGTGCGTCTGCGTCTTAGCATACCAGGATTCCTTTTTCAGTAAATTTATCTTTTTTCCCAAAGCTTTTCTCATCAGAAAGAATTGATTGGACCAAACAGCAGGAAGAGCTTCTCTCGCAGTTGAATGTCCTTGAAAAGCAGCTTCAAGAGACTCAAACTAAAAATGACTGTAAGTTATTCTATCAGGAGCTTTGTGACTTGAAGGAATACTGTAACTCAGTATCTTTTTACTCTTATTAATAAAGCTGTTCCTATGTTTTTGGATGGTTGCTTTGTTGTTGTTTGTTGTTTGATAACCAGACTGGGGTTTGCATGCAGTGGTAAGTAACAGTAATATATCATAAAAGGTAAATTTCTCCATCATTGTTCACAAACAAATGATACAAAAGTTTGCTTAAAGTTTTTTGTTTGTTTGTTTGTTTTTGAGACAGAGTCTTGCTTTGTCACCCAGGCAGGAGTCCAGTGGCATGATCTCGGCTCACTGCAACCTTCACCTCCCGAGTTCAAGTGATTCCCCACCTCAGCCTCCTGAGTAGCAGCTGGGATTACAGGAGTACATTACCATGCCTGGCTAATTGTTTTCTTCTTTGGATATTTTTTTTTTTTTTTTTGAGATGGAGTCTTGCTCTGTTGCTCAGGCTGGAGTGCAGTGGTGGGATCTCAGCGGCTCACTGCAACCTCCGGCTCCTGGGTTCAAGCAGTTCTCCTGTCTCAGCCTCCCAAGTAGCTGGGATTATAGGCATGCACCACCAAGCCCGGCTAATTTTAGTAGAGACGTGGTTTCCCTATGTTGGCCAGGCTGGTCATGAACTCCTGACCTCAGGTGATCTACCCACCTTGGCCTCCCAAAGTGCTGGGAATACAGGCGTGAGCCAACACACGTGGCCTAGTTTTTATATTTTTGGTAGGTAGAGACAGGGTTTTACCATGTTGGCCAGGCTGGTCTCAAACTGCTGACCTCAGGGGATCCACCCACCTCGGCCTCCCAAAGTGCTGGGATTACAAGTATGAGCCACCATGCCCAGCCTGCTTAAAGTTTTAAATAAGCTGCTTTGAAAATGAAGTGTCTTGAATTCATGAATGTTTTAATATTAGCAAAGCATAGGTTATATATTTGTATATGTTTGTAGATGTGGGAATATCATTTGATTCCCAATGTTTTCACTTTATTTTTCCCTTCATTAAAGTACTTGCAGTGGTTTGTAATAAAGCTAAAACAAAAAGAGATAGCCATTCTGTTTTCTTTGAACTAAAAAGTTAACTAATACTATTTGCAGTTGTAGTTGTCTTAGAAGACCTGAAGTGTTTAACCCATGTTGGAAAGTTTAGGCAAATTTCCAAGGGATTTTTCAATAACTAAGATGAGCTCACTTAAAATACATTACATCTTTTAATTTTTTTTCTTATATTAAGAGTTTTGTTTGTTTGTTTGTTTGTTTTGAGACAGAGTCTCACTTTGTCACCCAGGCTGGAGTGCAGTGGTGCGATCTCGGCTCACTGTAACCTCCACCTCCCAGGCTCAAGCGATCTTCCCACCTCAGCCTCCTGTGTAGCTGGGACCATAGGTGCTCACCACCACACCCAGCTAATTTTTTGTATTTTTGGTAGAGACAGGGTTTTGCCATGTTGCTCAGGCTGGTCTCGAACTCCTAACCTCAAGCATTTCGCCTGCCTCAGCCTCACAAAGTGCTGGGATTATAGGCATAAGCCACTGTGCCTGCCCTTATGTTAGGAGTTTTGAAGCACATTTTACAGGAGAAATCTAGCAAAGTCAAGTGACCTGTAAGTCAGGGACAGACGTTAACTCTTTCTATTTCAGTAGGAATTTACCAAAAACCATGTGCAAGGGAGAGGAAGAAAACAGAAATCTCAGTGCTGCTAGGTACCCACCACTTAATTCTTCAACATTTTTCCTTAAAATAGTCTCTTCGACTTGATTTTGCTAATTGTGGGAATAGTACCTATCAAATTTATTTGTCTGCTTTAAGAAACCTATTGAGGATATGTTTTATTTGTTTTTTAGTTTTGAAAAGTGAGGTACATGACCTGCGAGTAGTCCTTCATTCTGCTGACAAGGAGCTTTCTTCAGTGAAATTGGAGTATAGTTCATTCAAAACGAGTCAGGAGAAAGAATTCAACAAACTTTCCGAAAGACACATGCATGTACAGCTTCAATTAGATAATCTCAGGTAGAGTTGTTTTCTTATGGTTTCAAGTTGCCTGATTGGCTGTAACCTACGACTGTTTGAAGTTGCAAGTGTTAAACCCAACTCAAAGCAGTTAAACAAATAAAAAAGATAATTTATTGGCTCCAATATTGGGAAGCCGCAGAGGTGATTTTAGTTTCAGGAACAGACTAGTCTGAGTCTCAAACAATATCGTCAGTCTTCTCTCTCTCTCAGCTCTGCTCTGTTCTATGTATTGCTCTTATTCCCTCCTATTATTGAGGTCCTTCTATGTGACAAGGAACAGATTGCCTCACACAGCTCCATATTTTGGTTCCCAGCATAAAAACCCCTGTAAAGAAATTCTGTCTCCCAACAGCCAGGTATTATCCCAGAGAAAATCAATTGGTTTTGCTTGAGTCATCTGCTCCCCTTTAGACTAGTCACTTACCAGGTTTGAGATGGCACTGGCCCAACATAGAGTAATGTGCCTGCTCTGGAAGGAAAGGTGTGCTCTTACTAGAAGAAAGGACAGTGTAAGGTAAACCAAAACAATAGTCATCACTGCTGTGCACACTAACTCTACAAAGGCTGGCTGATTGGTCAGTACTGGTAATCTTGACACAAATGTAATCTCACGTGTAAATAGTTTCTTCTTTGTTATTTACTGTTTCTTTTTTTCTTCTTGCTAACTTCAACCTTTTGTATAACATAACACTTTTTGACAATGTCTCTTGTGTCTATAGCCATAATTTAATAATGGACATGAATGTTATACTGTGAATGTGATGTAAATGTAACTGTTTGCTCTGGAAAAGCTACTAATAGGCAGCCTTGAGTTTAATTTTTGTAGACATTACAAAGATTAAAATCTGTAGCTGTTGAGTGTTTTTTGGATATACAACCAGAAATTGAAAGAGAGGAAGAAAACTTGAGATCTGCAGGCCAGAGCCATCTATACATACATTTTTCCTTTTTTTTTTTCTTAATTAAAAGATTCATTTCTATTTGTAAAATGAAAAAATGCATAATTATTACTAATGAAATACAATAGTTTCATTTTCATAACAGAGAAAGTGATGACATTTGTAACCTTTCCTTGCCATATCTCTATCTCACTGAATGTTGAATAGCTTGAGTTTTAGGCAAAATCCCATATTTATCTGCTGCTTCTTCCTCCTTTTGTTGTTGTTGTTTTTTTAATTTTTATTTTACTTTAAGTTCTAGGGTACATGTGCACAACGTGCAGGTTTGTTACATAGGTATACATGTGCCATGTTGCTTTGCTGCACCCATTAACTCATCATTTACATTAAGTATTTCTCCTAATGCTGTCCCTCCCCCAGCCCCCTACCCCCTGACAGGCCCCAGTGTGTAATGTTCCCCGCCCTGTGTCCAAGTGTTCTCATTGTTCAGTTCCCACCTACGAGTGAGAACATGCAGTGTTTGGTTTCCTGTCTTTGTGATAGTTTGCTGAGAATGATGGTTTCCAGCTTCATCCATGTCCCTGCAAAGGACATGAACTCATCCTTTTTTATGGCTGCATCGTATTCCATGGTGTATGTGTGCCACATTTTCTTAATCTAGTCTATCATTGATGGACATTTGGGTTGGTTCCAAGTCTTTGCTATTGTGAATAGTGCCACAATAAACATACATGTGCATGTGTCTTTTTAGCAGCATGATTTATAATCCGTTGGGTATACCCAGTAATGGGATCAGTGGGTCAAATGGTATCTCTAGTTC
>NW_012102254.1:5935759-5948677 GCF_000951045.1 Mandrillus leucophaeus | reverse complement strand
CCCCCCACACTCTTCTGGCTTGTAGAGTTTTTGCCAAGAGATCCACTGTTAGTCTGACGGGCTTCCCTTTGTGGGTAACCCGACCTTTCTCTCTGGCTGCTCTTAACATTTTTTTCCTTTACTTCAACCTTGGTGAATCTGACAATTATGTGTCTTGAGGTTGCTCTTCTTGAGGAGTATCTTTGTGGTGTTCTCTGTATTTCCTGAATTTGAATGTTGGCCTGCCTTGCAAGGTTGGGGAAGTTCTCCTGGATAATATCCTGAAAAGTGTTTTCCAACTTGGTTCCATTCTCCCTGTCACTTTCAGGTACACCAATCAAACGTAGATTTGGTCTTTTCACATAGTCCCATGTTTCTTGGAGGCTTTGTTCATTTCTTTTTACTCTGTTTTCTCTAAACTTCTCTTCTCACTTTATTTCATTAATTTGATCTTCAATCCCTGATACCCTTTCTTCCACTTGATCGAATCCACTACTGAAGCTTGTGCATGCGTCACGAAGTTCTCGTGCCATGGTTTTCAGCTCCATCTGTTCATTTAAGGTCTTCTCTGCACTGTTTATTCTAGTTAGCCATTTGTCTAATCTTTTTTCAAGGTTTTTAGCTTTCTTGCAATGGGTTCAAACATGCTCCTTTAGCTCGGAGAAGTTTGTTATTACTGACCTTCTGAAGCCTACTTCTGTCAACTCGTCAAAGTCATTCTCTGTCCAGCTTTGTTCTGTTGCTGGTGAGGAGCTGCAATGCTTTGGAGAAGAGGCACTCTGGTTTTTAGACTTTTCAGCTTTTCTGCTGTGGTTTCTCCCCATCTTTGTGGTTTTATCTACCTTTAATCTTTGATGTTGGTGACCTGCAGATGAGTGTTTGGTGTGGATGCCCTTTTTGTTGATGTTGGTGCTGTTCCTTTCTGTTTGTCAGGTCCCTCAGCTGCAGGTCTGTTGGCATTTGCTGGAGGTCCACTCCAGACCCTGTTTGCCTGGGTATCACCAGCGGAGGCTGCAGAACAGCAAATATTGCTGCCTGATCCTTCTTCTGGAAGCTTCATCCCAGAGGGGCCCCCGCCTGTATGAGGTGTCAGTCGGCCCCTACTGGGAGGTGTCTCCCAGTTAGGCCCACACAGGGGTCAGGGACCCACTTGAGGAGGCAGTCTGTCTGTTCTCAGAGCTCAAACACCATGTTGGGAGAACCACTGCTCTCTTCAGAGCTGTCAGACAGGGATGTTTAAGTCTGCAGAAGTTTCTGCTGCCTTTTGCTCAACTGTGCCCTGCCCCCAGAGGTGGAACCTATAAAGGCAGCTAGCCTTGCTGAGCTGTGGTGGGCTCCACCCAGTTCCAGCTTCCAGGCCGCTTTGTTTACCTACTCAAGCCTCAGCAATGGCTGATGGCCCTCTCCCTGCCTGGCTCCTGCCTCGCAGGTCAATCTCAGACTGCTGTGCTAGCAGTGAGCGAGGCTCCATGGGCGTTGGACCCACCAAGCTAGGTGTGGGATATAATCTCCTGGTGTGCCATTTGATAAGACCATTGGAAAAGCGCAGTATTAGGGAGAGAGTGTCCCATTTTTCCAGGTACAGTCTGTCACGGCTTCCCTTGTCTAGGAAAGGGAAATTCCCCAACCCCTTGCGCTTCCCGGGTGTGGCGACACCTGCTCTGCTTTGGCTCGCCCTCCATGGTCTGCACCCACTGTCCAACCAGTCCCAGTGAGATGAACCAGATACCTCAGTTGGAAATGCAGAAACCACCTGTCTTCTGTGTCGATCCCACTGGGTGCTGCAGACTACAGCTGTTCCTATTTGGCCATCTTGCCTAATTCACATACATTTTTCTTAGGCCTGCCCAGTGGCTAAAGAAAAATAAATGAACATAGCATTTTAAAAATTGAGTGTTTTCTTATAAAAATCTGTATTTCAGCATTCTGAGCGAAATCATACAATTTGTTACCTCTAGGCCCACATCCCTGCATGGCAGCCATCAGTTGCTGCAAAACTCACTCCTTTCTATTTAGAGACGGAATGTGCTGTCTGGGTCAGCACAGCCTCCACCACCCTGTCCCATTTCCCCAGCACCAAGTCCACTTATCTAGCTCTCTGATTGGCCGGTAATGTACTTGAAGTGCAAGTGGTGTAACCCAACTCAAATTAGTTAAACAAAATAGGTAATTTATCGATAAATTATCACAGGTGCACTGTTGCCTTCTCTTACACTTAGCATTTGTTTTAACTTCTGAATCACTGGATCTAATGATCTTGGCCTCACCTCAAACTATTTTGTGTAATATTTTTGAAGTCACTAATCTCATGGGATCTTAATTTCCTAATGTTTATATGTCAGAGTTGAACTACATCAAAAAATGTTAAGAATCCACTATATTTTGGTATGTACTTAAATTCTGTTTTCATCATTAAATACGTCCTAGGTTTGTTTGTTTGTTTTTGAGACAGCGTCTCACTTTGTCACCCAGGCACGAGTGCAGTGGCATAAACATGGCTTACTGCAGCCTCAATATCCCGGGCTCAAGCTTTCCTCCCGCCTCAGCTCCCCACATAGCTGGGACTACAGGCACATGCCAGTGCACCCAGCTACTTTTTGTATTTTTTGTAGAGACAGAGTTTCGCCATGTTGCCCAGGCTGTTTTCAAACCCCTGAGCTCAAGCGATCCACCCACCTCAGCTTCCCAAAGTGCTGGGATTAGAGGCATGAGCCACTGTGCCCAGCCTCTTCCTAGCTTTTTAAATACACTGAACACAATTTAACCTTCTCAGTGTCTCCAGTTTAAGAACATCATTTACTGGGCTGCTTGTATTCCACTGTGGCCTTCAATGGTTGTTAAGGCCTCTGAATGAAACAGCACGACACTGCTATGTGTTTCTTGAATTATTTTGTCTACTTTATATATCTCTATCTGTATAGTTTGTGCCATAAGTGCGTAAATGTGTTCCCCTTCCCTACCATCTGTTGCCCATATGTCTGTCTTTAGCAACTGATCTATACCACTTTATGATTTGCTGCTTCTGCTCTGCTTTGAGTTAGTATAGCAGATATTCCATATATAATATATAATATTCCAGATATTCCATTATAATATAACCTTCTGTACATAAGCTTGGACATCTGTTTTGAATGATCCAGAGGTCAGATTGATTGTGTGGTAGTTCTTGGCTGAGTTCTGGATTCTTGGAGGTGCTACAGCTTACTCAGGAGGGAAATAAGAGGATGAAAACCAAAAAAAAGCAGTAATTATCTGCCAAAGACATTTTCTCTCTTGCTCAAATCAAAGTCACATTGTCATCTTGATGTTCCTAGAGCTGAGAGGATGTATGAATAGTTGGAGTTGAGCTATCAATAAAACTTGGAAATTAACAGCCAGTGCCTGGCTTACGTGAGGGTTAGGCCTGGAAACCCCTAAATGAGTCTAATCACTATAAATTGCTAATCAATTAAGCATGTCTGGTTGAAGCCATGGGGAGAGAATCAGGAAGTGATGCCTGCAAGCTAATGCTTCTACTTGTCTTTTCTGTTCCTACCAAACTACTCTGTGGTCCAGTGTATCTGACATGTTTGTGCATCATGGACATTCCACACAGGTCCATAAGGAGCCTCATATCACTTGAGGCTTATGTGAGTTGGGAATGGGCTGTAGATGGGATAAATTGAAGTGCAGATGATCTGATTAATAGAAATACATTAAATGTTTATTTACCATTTTTAAAATATTTTCCTTATAAAGGTTAGAAAATGAAAAGCTGCTTGAGAGCAAAGCCTGCCTACAGGATTCCTATGACAACTTACAGGAAGTAATGAAATTTGAAATTGACCAACTTTCAAGAAACCTCCAAAACTGCAAAAAAGAAAATGAAACTCTGAAATCTGATCTGAACGTACGTTAAGAAGGGAATTGGTTGGTGAATTTGTCCTGCATCTGTGACTGTCCTTTTGAGTGTAGGATAAGGACTGTCCTTTCCTCCTTCCTTGCTATACTTGCCCACAGTGCCTGCCACACAGAAGGTACTTGACATGTTTGTTGACTGCGCATTACTAGTAACAGTTACTTAAAATCTAATGTTGTCTTTTAGAATTTGATGGAGCTTCTTGAGGCAGAAAAAGAACGCAATAACAAATTATCATTACAGTTTGAAGAAGATAAAGAAAACAGTTCTAAGTGAGTGCTTTTATCTTTTCTACTAGCATACTAGAATATTAATGCCACATTCTTAATCTTGTTTTTTTTTTTTTATTGCCAATACCCTGTAAAGAGTTATTTTTTTAAAGCATTCCAAAAGGAACAGCAGGTTCTTTTGTATAAA
Organism: Mandrillus leucophaeus; assembly: GCF_000951045.1. Classification (NCBI taxonomy): domain Eukaryota; kingdom Metazoa; phylum Chordata; class Mammalia; order Primates; family Cercopithecidae; genus Mandrillus; species Mandrillus leucophaeus. The sequence goes on along the minus strand of NW_012102254.1, from coordinate 5,944,383 downwards.
TGGCTATGTGGAGAAACTTAATTTTTCAAAACATTTAACAACTAGCTATAGTACTTTTAAATGAATAGGAATTGGTGGTAATCAGAACTCAGGACCTTCTGTAAATAAATCACAGCAAATATATAATAAGATTACTTCTAACTATTCCTTTTATTATTGGAAGGAGGAGACAGATTTTTATTTCTGTGTCTACAAATCTTTTTCTACCAGGAATGTCCCCTAACGGGAATGCTGCCATATTTCTTCCCTCTTTCCAAGTTCCTCTCCTTGGTAATCTCAGTGAATCTCCTCAATCACTAGGCTCAGAGTCACTCTAATGAGAAGAATTTGTTTATTCAGTAGGTACTTATGGAGCTCTTCCTATGAGGTCGATTTTCTTCTAGGCCCTGGTATACAGTGGTGAACGTAGAGCATACATCTAGTTGAGAGACAAGCAATTGACATTTACTCATTTATTCAAACATTTACTGATATCCAACAAGCCAGGCACTGATCTGGCGAATGCCAGAACATTTAGAGGTGAAACAGTGAACAAAACATCCCTGTCCTCATGGATTTTAACTTCTAGCACAGGGAGACAGGTAATAAACAAATGCTCTATGATATATGTTATATTTAGGAGTACTAAACACTGAGAAAAACCAGTCGTGGCACAAAAATGGGTTCTCATTGAATAATTGTTGAAGAAATGGGTTCAAATTTCTGATCCCCACTGGAAGGTAATGCCTGACACCAAGTGTGTGCCTAACAAAGTTCATTTGCACTTAATCTCTTCTGTACTAACAGATTCAGTTCCTGTTTTCATTGAGTGAAGTCAGGGGTAAAAGATAATTCTTCTCTTCCAGAGAAATCTTAAAAGTTCTTGAGGCTGTACGTCAGGAGAAACAGAAAGAGATGGCCAAGTGTGAGCAGCAGGTAAATTTCCTATTACTCTAACTCTAGAATTTGCAGTTTATAACTTTTATTCCTGATCCCTAAAGAGGCTTATTATAAAAATGATTTCAGCTTGCAGATGTTGGAAATTAGTAAGAAAGAGATGGAATTTGGGGCTGGTTCTATTACTACTATTATTTTTTTTCTTCTTTTTTTAAGACAGTGTCTCACTCTTATCACCCAGGCTGCAGTTCTGTGGCACAGTGATGGCTCACTGTAGCCTTGACTTCCCAAGCTCAGGTGATTTTCCCACCTCAGCCTCTCGAGTAGCTGGGACTGTGGGCGTGCACCACTATGTTGCCCAGGGTCGACCTCCTGAGCTCAAGTGATCCACCCACCTTCGCCTCCCAAAGTTCTGGGATTACAGGCATGAGCCACCGTGCCCAGCCTATTGTTTTTCAACTCTTGTTTTTCTAACTCCCAGAGGGTTACAATAATAATTTGTTGGTAGTCTCCTGGTAGACAGCACAAAATCACTGCCTTTCAACCCGATTTATCATTTTCAAGTATTACTCCTAGTGTAGACTCTATAATGTGAGAAGCTGCTTTCAACTTGTTTATCTGTGTATATGGTTAACTTTGTGATTTAATTATTCTAAAAATATTTCTTTTTCACCATAGATGGCAAAAGTACAGAAACTAGAAGACAGCTTGCTTGCTACTGAAAAAGTGATCAGTTCCCTGGAAAAGTCTAGAGATTCTGATAAGGTTGGTAGAGTTTGAAGCTACATCTTTCTGTGCATTTTCTTATAAATGCTAGTTTAACATTTTGTTCTCCTACCTCTTCTTGCACCTCCAGGGTAACCAATAGATAGTATGAATATTTCTGTATGCGGTTAGGCCTTGCTCATCTTCCAAGGTTGCTAGAGAATGAGGTCTTCCACTTAAGTTAATTTTCCATGTAACTTCAAGTACAAACTACTGTCATTTTGGATGGCAATGTTTCTAAAACGCATCCTACCCTTTTTACTAGGATGCTGATATTAGTGTGACCCTTTCTTGTTGACTGTAAGTCCCATGATACAAATTTTCAAATCCCTGATGTTGATTTTAACTAGAATAATAAAAATAGTATATGTGTCCAAGTTTAAAATTAGGTATAAAATTCTTCTATGTCTAGCTCACATACATTCATAACACCAAAACAAATGATTAAATGAAATATTATAGAGTGGGCACAGTGGCTCACGCCTGTAATTCCAGCACTTTGGGAGGCCAAGGCAGGAGGATCACTTGAGGTCAGGAGTTCGAGACCAGCCTGACCCCGTCTCTACTAAAAATACAAAATTATCCAGGTGTGGTGGCACATGCCTATAATCTTAGCTACTCGGGAGGCTGAGGTAGGAGAATTGCTTGAACCTGGGAGACGGAAGTTGCAGTGAGCCAAGATCGCACCATTGCGCTCCAGCCTGGGCAACAAGAGCGAAACTCTGTCTCAAAAAACAAAAATTATAAAGCCATTAAAATATAAATTGATGCCAGGCGCAGTGGCTCATGCCTGTAATCCCAGCACTTTGGGAGGCTGAGGTGGGCGGATCACGAGGTCAGAAGATCGAGACCATGCTGGCTAATATGGTGAAACCCCGTCTCTACTAAAAATACAAAAAATTAGCCAGGTGTGGTGGCAGGCGCCTGTAATCCCAGCTAGTTGGGAGGCTGAGGCAGGAGAATGGTGTGAACCTGGGAGGCGGAGCTTGCAGTGAGCCAAGATCGCGCCACTGCACTCTAGCCTGGCTGACACAGCGAGACTCCGTCTCAAAAGAAAAATATATATATATATATATGTGTGTGTGTGTGTGTGTATATATATATATGCATATATATAAATTGATACTAATGTGACATACGATCTTTTACTAAAATAAAATTGACTTACATTGCCATTAGGAAAGGTAAGTGATTTACCAATTAAAACTTTTCTTCTCCTTAATATCATTGGGTATGAAGATATTATTTCTGTCCTCATCAGAAAGTTGTAGCTGACCTCATGAACCAGATCCAGGAGCTAAGAACATCAGTCTGTGAGAAAACAGAAACTATAGACACCCTGAAAGAAGAACTGAAGGACATAAATGTAAGTTCGTTCACCAACAAGATGTTAAATTTGAGCATGAGACACATCACAGACTTTTCAAGAGATTAACAGATGCTCCACCAGAAAAAAAGATTCTGTGGTCAAATAAGTTTGGAAATTCTAGTTAAATAAAGCTCAACAGGTTTGTGTGTTTGTAGGATTCGCAGAGTCATTATCACTGAAGTGTGTAGTATGTATCTCCGGGAGACAATGTAGGCTGCAGTGTTTCTCAGGTTTCACTGATCTGGGACAGTGTTCTCTGTGCACTGTTTGGGAATTGCCTGTATAAACTGGATAAGAAACAGGCTGGTTGTGTTATGCCCAGACCGTTTATTCCCCGAAGAAGACCACCAGAGTCCAGAGTCAAAGCTAAGCAGCAAGGATCTTTATTACAGGTTCGAACCTGGAACTCTCCCTCGCTCGCGAAACGAGACGGGCAGGAGAGCTCCCCCACTGAGCTCCGAGCAGTGTTATATAGTCTAAGAAAAGTGGGCATAGAGTTATTATACAAATCAGATATATGATTGGCTAGTGTTTGAACAAGGCGATTTGGCTAACTATGATTGGTTCCCGCCATTTCTGATATTTCGGTTCAACCTTTGAGGCGGGAGAGCAGGTTTATGGCAGCAAGAGTTTATCTTACTTAAACACGTCTTGTGACCTTGCCTCAGAACTTACGAAATCTCTGGTATGTGCAAAACAAAATCTCTGGTACGTGCAGAAAAACAGGTACTCACAGAACTTACGAAATCTCTGGTATGTGCAAAGATTAGAGAGCAGAACAAAGGGTGTAGCGGGGGAGGGGAGCGGGTACACATCTATCTTTGTGTCCTTTCAGTTGCTGGCCATGACAGTTAAGGCAAGTGTGGTGTTCTTTAGTGACTTTGAGGAAAAAGTAACACAGTAGCACATTGTAGTTAAGTTCAGAGACATAATAATTTAGAAAGTGAGTTTGTTTCCCCAATATTGGATATAATATCATTTCCTAAAGTTAATTACTTATTTTGTCAGCATGTATCTGAGTTCAGTGTTGATGCTTTTCTCCTCTGGGTCAAGGCGATGTCTTTTGTCACTCCTCCTCACTCCTCTGCTCTACAGGGAGCTTGCTGCACTCCATGTTTATTTCTGAAGGCAGTCGATGACAAACCCAATGTTTTTTTCACTGATACTTAGAGGACTTTTCCATTTCTCTTCACTATTGATGCACTTATTCTTCTATTCCTTCAGTCAGCAAGTATTTATTGAATTACCTTGTGTTAATCTTGTCATCACCTTGGAACCCAGACTCATTCTTGTTATTTTAATCTAGAAACAAACAGGTAATAAAACAGCTCTTATAGCATGACTTTCTTTTCTACAGTGCAAATACAACTCTGCTTTGGTTGACAGAGAAGAGAGCAGAGTGTTGATCAAGAAGCAGGAAGTGGATATTCTGGATCTGAAAGAAACCCTTAGGCTGAGAATACTTTCTGAGGACATAGAGGTAGGTATTAACGCATCACAGCTTGTTTGCCTTATTACTTGTCAATATGTGTGTCATGCGCTTCCGTGTGAAGAGACCACCAAACAGGCTTTGTGTGAGCAATACAGCTTTTTCATCACCTGGGTGCAGGCGGGCTGAGTCCGAAAAGAGAGTCAGTCAAAGGAGATAAGGGTGGGGCCGTTTTATAGGATTTGGGTAGGTAAAGGAAAATTACAGTCAAAGGGGATTTATTCTCTCGCGGGCAGGAGTGGGGGTCACAAGGTGCTCAGTGGGGGAGCTTTTTGAGCCAGGATAAGCCAGGAAAAGGAATTTCACAAGGTAATGTCATCACTTAAGGCAAGGACCAGCCATTTTCACTTCTTTTGTGGTGGAATGTCATCAGTTAAGGCAGGTGAGGGCATTTTCACTTCTTTTGTGATTCTTCAGTTACTTCAGGCCATCTGGTTCTATACGTGCAAGTCACATCTGGGCGTATACTTGCGGTGGCTTGGCTTGGGCTCAGAGGCCTGACAATGTGTGTTTGTGTGTGGAAGTTATTAATGAATAAATACAGGATTTTTAAAGAAATAATCCTTATACAGCTGATGTTCCTCAAGGCACTTCACTACACAGGCTCACTCTACCTCTGCCTCACTGCCTGCTCCTCATGCTGCCACCCTGACTGCTTGCTGTGCCTGAGACACTCCACACACGTTCACGCTGCCAAGCTTCCCGCTCTAGCAATCTTATACATATACTGTCTCCTCTGGGGAGATAGTATTTATATACTACTAATGTATTATTGTATAATGTATAATGATACAAGTAGTCATGTATAATAAGTTCATCAAAATTATTATATTTTATCTCGCTGATCTATTTTCCGTCATTTTTGCTGACACCACTTCCTATAGTTAACTTCCTATAACTGACCCCTGTGAGGGGAACAGAGTGGAAACCACATTTAATTGGATGCAGTGGTAGTAGCAGACAGCAGAAAAGGGCTGTTTAAATAGGCTGATCTCAGGGTTGTCTTTTGCATTTTAGCTGAGGTTAAGTTTTACTTTTGTTTTTGTTGATGTAAATTTATCTTTTTAAAAATTAAGCAATACAGGTTAATTTGTAACTTACAGCTAAAGGAAGTTTTTTTGTTGTTGATGATGTAAACTTATCTTTTTAAAAATTTGTATATAAGCTAGGAGCAATATGGATTTTCTCCTAGCCCTTCCTATTTCTCAGCTACCCCCACGTTATCAGTTTCTTAACTTTCAAGAGATATTTTAAGCAATCCTATATACTTTTAGCCTTACTTTTTTTCCATACAGATGATAACCTATTGTATAAACTGTTCTGTATTTGCTTTAGAAATAAAGGGGTTTTGGCTAACCTATGCTACCCATGAAACAAATTCAACAAATATTGAATCTACCTACTATACAACCTGTACGCGACCTGGCATTTGGGAATGGAAAGATGATTGAAAAACACTGTTACTTACATCAAAGCTGCATTCTAACTTAAGAGATATGTGTAATATGATGTAATAACCTGGGGGCACAGAAAAGGGAGGGAGGGGAGTAATTCTGCCAGGGGAAATTCTAAAGACCTACTCAGAAGAGAGAGTATTTATACAAAACTTTGCCAGAGAGGGAAGCTTGGTAGTGTGAACGTGTGTGGAGTGTCCCAAGCACAGCAAGCAGTCAGGGTGGCCAACATGAGGTCCTGGCAGTGAAGTGGAGGCAGACTGAGCCTGTGTAGTGAAGTGTCTTGAGGAACATCAGCTGTATCTTTTAGGAAACCAAAACTGCATAGACATTGAACCCAGGCAGAAGGTCATGAGGTCTGAGCCAAGAAATGCTAGTGGGGATAGGGGGTGAGATAGAGTTGGGAAGTGTTTCAGAGCTACAGGTAACAGTTGTTGGTGTCCAGTCGGATATGCATCATGAAGGGAAGAAGCAGTCAGAGTGGGCACCAAGCTTTCTAGCCTAGGACTGAATGGTTCTGTGCACATTTCAGATGGAAAGAATGGAGGCCCACGGAAAGTTAATGAGATTCATTTATACATACCAGTTTTGAATTTTAAGGACCTGTGGGGATAGATATCCAAGATGGCTATTCCCAGTAATTTGTATTTATATCTTGCTACATCGCAGAAAGGATTTGAAGCTGCTAACGTACATAAGATATAAGATTAAAATAGGCCGGGTGCAGTGGCTCATACCTGTAATCCCAGCATTTTGGGAGACCGAGGCAGGTGGATCACTTGAGGTCAGGAGTGCCAGACCAGCCTGGCCAACATGGTGAAACCCCATTCCTACCAAAAATACCAAAATTGGCTGGGTGTGGTGGTGCGTGCATGTAATCACAGCTATTCAGGAGGCCGAGGCAGGAAAATGGTTTGAACTGAGGAGGCAGAGGTTGCAGTGAGGTGCGATCATGCCACTGCATTCTAGCCTGGGCAACAGATCGAGACTCCATCTCAAAAAAAAAAAAAAAAAAGATTAAAGTAGACAACTAAAATTAGAATAAAAGGAAAGTAAGGGTAGAACAGTAACAAGTTATTAAGAGCACAGGCTATGGAGTTAGAATTCTAACTGTGTGACCTTGGGGAAGTTAAATTTCTCCCTGTACTTCATTTGCCATATCTGTAGAGATAACAGTACTTCCTACTGCATTAGGCAGTGGTCCTCAGCCTTTTTGGCACCAGGGACCAGTTTAGTGGAAGACAATTTTTCCTTAGACCAGGAGGGTGAGGGGGGCTGGTTTCTGGATGATTCAAGCACATTACATTTACTGTGTACTTTATTTCTATTATTATTTTTACATTGTAATATATAATAAAATAATTATACAACTCACTGTAATGTAGAATCAGTGGGAGCCCTGAGCTTGTTTTCCTGCAACTAGATGGTCCTATCCAGGGGTGATGGGAAATAGTGACAGATCAGCAGGCATTAGATTCTCAAAAGGAGTGCCCAACCAAGATCCCTGGCACGCAGTTTGCAATAGAGTTAATGCTTCTGTGAGAATCTGATGCTGCCACTGATTTGACAGGAGGTGGAGCTCAGGCAATAATGCGAGCAATGGGGAACAGCTGTAAATACAGATGAAGCTGTGCTCGCTTTCCTCCTGCTGTGCAGCCCGGTTCCTAACAAGCCACAGACTGGTACCAGTCTTTGGCCTGGGGGCTGGGGGCCCCTGGCATAAGGTGTTGTAAAGATGGACTGAGGTAATACATGGAAAGTGCTTAGAACTGTGTCTGGCTCCTTGTAACTGCTCAGTATGTGTTAGCTGGAAATAGTTTTAGCAAGCCAATTGAAAAGTTAGTACACAGAAGCCACAACCTAGAGTCCCCTACAAAGTATAAGATGATGGGCTAAAAATTCAGTTTTGTACTGACTATTGACAAAGTAAAAAGGGAAATCTAGCTATTTGAGTGGGAGTAGATAAATAATGAAAACTCATACCTGTTTACCTAAAAGCTTTTCCTTCCTTCCTCGCTTTCTCTCTTTTTTCTTCTTAAAAATAAAATGTGACTATGAATATTATATTTAGATTTAAATATCACATTTTAGATTCATACATTTTAGATTCAAGTGGAATTGACCCTATACACAGCTAATTCACATTCCCTTTGTACTTATCTTCAGTCTTTATTAGCTAAAATTTAGTTTTATGGCTATGTTTTGTGAATTGTTCAATATATTCAAATTGTTCATATATCACTGTTTTTCAACAATATGAGTATTTAGCTAATGCAGTAAAATGGAAATACTAAGTGGGATACAAATATTATAAAAACTGAGAGACAGTGACTGTTATTTGCAGATAGTCATGAGTGTCTACATGGAAACTCCAAAATACTGTCTGAATATCTATTAGAATATTGAGTTTAGTAATCAGTTATAAATTAGTCTTCAAAATAATATTTACTCTATGCCATTAATAACCATTTAACAATATAGTGGAACTAAAAAATTCCATTCACAAAAACAACCAAAAGTATTAAAACCTTAGGAGAGAATTTGTAACAACTGTTAAGGACATAAAATTTCCCTAAGGGATGTTAAAACAAATTGAATATTAAAGAAAGAATAGCTTTATTGGGGCCTGGGCACCGTGGCTCACGCCTGTAATCTCAGCACTTTGGGAGGC
>NW_012102254.1:5908410-5934974 GCF_000951045.1 Mandrillus leucophaeus | reverse complement strand
ACTTCAAATTTCAATTTATTAGTGATGTGATCATGATTCACTGCAGCCTTGAACTCCTGGGCTTGAGTGATCCTGCCACCTCAGCCTCCCAAGTAGCTAGGACTACATGTGCACCACCATGCTTGGACAATTTTTGGTATTTTTTTGTAGAGACGAAGTTTCACTATGATGCCCACACTGATTTCAAACTCCTAAACCCAAGTGATCCTCCCCTGTCTCAGCCTCCCAAAGTGCTAGGATTACAGGTGTGAGCCACCATGCCTGGCCTCAAATCCCAATATAAAAAACTGATGGTTTTAAAGTTCCTTTGAAAAAAATACACAAGATTTACCAACAAAACTTAGAAAAACAATAATGCAGAGAGATTTGGAAGCTAATAAATGGTAACCATATCCAGTATTGGACTAATGATAGAGAGATCATTGCAAAACTTTGAACATCCACAAATAGACAGCAGTGAATATGAAGGAATTTAGTGTAATGGTAAAGGAAGTATTTCTCAACAGTGAAGAAAGAGTGGGTTTAGTCAATATATGTGTTGGGAAAATTGTCTGACCAATTTGTAAAGATATGAAAGCCAAAACAATTCTTACATGGATTAGAGTTCTGTACAAATGATGACATCATAGAAGTACTAGAAAATAAAAATACAAGCCAAGCATGGTAACACACGCCTGTAGTCCCAGCTACTCAGGAGGCTGACGTGGGAGGATTGCTTGAGTCCAGTAGTTCAAGTCCAGCCTGGGTAATGTTGCAAAAGCTCCCATCTCTGAAAAAACAAAAGGAGGGATGGGCACGGTGACTCACACCTGTAATCCCAGTACTTTGGGAGGCCAAGGCAGGTGGATCACTTGAGGCCAGGAGCTCAAGACCAGCCTGTCCAGCATGATGAAACCCCGTCTCTACTAAAAATACAAAAAATTAGAAAAATTAGCCAGGTGTGGTGGTGTACACCTGTAATCCCAACTACCCAGGAGGCTGAGGCCTGAAAATCACTTGAACCTGGGAGGTGGAGGTTACAGTTAGATGAGATCACGCTGCTGCACTACATCTGGGCAACAGAGCAAGACTCTGTCTAAAAAAATAATTTTTTTTTTTTTTCAGGAGAAGAGAAACACAAATACATAAAAAAATCTTGAGATTATGTGACTCTTTGAAAATATCTTGATATAAAGGTTAGAACCCATAAGGGAAGATTATACAATATTAAAAACAAAAATTCTAACAACAGACAGGGGGAAAATATTTGCAACTGATGACAAAGTATTTTACCACTGCAATTTATCCTTCATGAGAATTATAGAAACACGGCTGGTGGAAAATGGACATAAGTAGCTCCCCAAAGAGGGAATATAGTGGCACAAAACCTCTTTGGAATCAGAGACATGCAAATGTTCCTGAAACACCAGGGGTTCAGCCTAGGTCTGGTTGCTTACCACACAGAAAGCCAATCACTGAGTCAAGGAGTATTGCCAGTGAAGAAGACTTTAAATGGGTGCCATAGCCAAGATAGGAGATCAGTCTCAAATCCTTCTCCCTGACTGACTAAAATGGGGAGTTTATATAGCAAGAAAGGTAACCATGTGTGGGAAAACAGGAATTAGGGAGGGGTAAGGAAGAGGAGTTGGTTAACAGGAAACAGGTTGTCAGTTAGGCAGCCGTGACAGGTGAGGGGCCTGGCATCTCAGTTGTCCAGTTGCCATAATCTGGTAAGTTTCAGTTCCTTGATCTTGTCTGGGATGCCTGATGGTTTGTTCCCTGAGAAAGGAACTCAGATAAGACAAATGTAACTTTCTTAAGTTTTAAGACTGGGAGGGCCAATTTCTATGTTTATTCAAAAGAAACCATAAACATCAGTCCTAGGGGAGAGTTGGGCCAGTTTCACAAATTAAAATAAGAGCTATTTTCTAATCTTATAACTGGTAAAGTTTAAGACCCAAGGAAGATGTGCAGACAAGGATGATTACTCAAATTTCTGGAGGAGTTTATGTTCAGCCTTTGGGGAGGTAGTCTGGTAATACATAGCCTTATACTTTTTACACATCCTTTGAGTTTGCACTTTTAAAAATTCAGCCTAAAGAAATAATCTAGATATAAGAATAAAGTACTACACAGAATAGTGAAAAATTCTTATCAACCAAAATATTTAGTGATGGATTAAATTGTGGTACATCCATAAGATGAAATGGAGTCCACACAATGAAAAGAGTGAGTACATGCAAAAATGTTTCTGATGTGTCAAGTTTTTTAAAAGTGTGTGTTTATATGTATGTATATCTATGTGTGTATATCCATGTATATGTACACATACATTTATATGTGTGTATATATATATACACACACACACACCTGCATACATACATGTACATTTGGAAAGGAAAAGAAGGATAAGCAGTATCTGCTCTAATTTGGGAGGAATTACATATACTGTGTACATAGAAATTATGTATGCAACCTATAGGACTTATAATTTTCTGTGCCACTTTCCACAAAGCTACTTCCTGAAACTTTGATGGTCTATGACAATGAATCACAATCTGGTGCAAACTGCCCACCCCCTCCCCAACTGGCTGATGGAGGCTCATCTTTACAGCTATTTACTTTCTAGTATTTAAAGGACTAGAGTCAATTGGTGAGACAAGTAACCAAGAGACCTTTGAATCCTTCCCAGGAGAGAGAGATTGGCTTTGAGATCCTGGGGGTGAGGGGAGAGTGCAATTAAACCTCAAACCTAGAGTGCAGTTAAACCTCAATTGGGATACCTATGTAAGTTTACTGTAATAATGTTAATGTCTAGACCTGTTCATCTAAATATTAACGGATTACTTTGTCTAAGAATGGATTAGCACGCAAGCAAAAGAAATAGGTTTTCACATAAAACTTCCTTAGTCTGTTAAAAGTTGCACATAGTAATGATTTGGGAATCCTTATTGGAGTACCACAATTAAGAAACTGTGGTGATTGCCTCCTAACAGAGGGATATGCTCTGTGAGGACCTGGCTCATGCCACTGAGCAGCTGAACATGCTCACAGAGGCCTCAAAAAAACACTCGGTGCTGCTGCAGTCTGCCCAGGAAGAACTGACCAAGAAGGAGGCCCTGATTCAGGAACTTCAGCACAAGGTGAGATGCACACAGGTGTCACTCAAGATGGGACACAGCAGGCCAAGCGCAGTGGCTCACTCCTGTAATCCCAGCACTTTGGGAGGCCAAGGCAGGTGGACCACTTGAAGTCAGGAGTTTGAGAGCAGTCTGACCAACATGGTGACTTGAAACCCTGTCCCTACTAAAAATAGAAAAGTTAGCCAGGCATGGTGGCGCTCGCCTGTAATCTCAGCTACTTGGGAGACTGAGCCACAAGAATTGCTTGAACCTGGGAGGTGGAGGTTGCAGTAAGCCGAGATTGCACCACTGTACTCCAGCCTGGGTGACAGAGTGAGACCCTGTCTCAAAAAAAAAAAAAAAAGATGGAGGACAGGAGGAATCCACAGTTGAGGTTGTCATGACATTCCTGCATTGGTCAACTTCTCCATGTACAAAGGGGAGGCTAATGGAGTGTCCTCACCTGGACTGAGACTTGCTCAGCTGCCTCCCACCCACCTTAGGTCCTTGACACATGGCAGCCAGTTCTAACCACTCTGGTGAGGTTATGCCTGACTTTTATCATATTTTTGGTGGTGGTGGTTGTCATTTTTTATTTTGTATTTTTCTCAGATGACCGTTTTGTTACTTGTGAAACTTGGATCATTTTTTAAAGTATAAATAAATTTGTGAGAAAAAAAGGAGATGGGGCCAGGCGCGGTGGCTCACGCCTGTAATCCCAGCACTTTGGGAGGCCAAGGCAGTGGATCACAAGGTCAGGAGATCGAGACCATCCTGGCTAACACGGTGAAACCCAGTCTCTACTAAAAATACAAAAAATTAGCCGGGCGTGGTGGCGGGCGCCTGTAGTCCCAGCTACTCGGGAAGGCTGAGGCAGCAGAATGGTGTGAACCCGGGAGGCAGAGCTTGCGGTGACCGAGATTGCATCACTGCACTCCAGCCTGGGCAACAGAGCGAGACTCCGTCTCAAAAAAAAAAAAAAAAGAAAAGGAGATGATTGGGTTATAGTAGCAACCAAGTTAGATTTCACAATTACTTTTAAAAATATCATAGGTTTATTTTAATATCTTACTGCTTTTCAAATTATTGATCAAGTTCTGAAAAAATAATGTAAATACAGCAGATTTCCATATGCCATGGGAAGAAACCACAATTACTTTTGCACCAACCTAATAACTGTAATCACCATGCCCTGCAGTAGATCTCCAAAAGGTATTCCTCCTGTCTAACTGAAACTATACCCTTTGACCAACATCTCCCATTGATGATTCATGTCTCCTTCCACCCCTCACTTCCTCCCCCAGACTCTGGTACTCTCTATTTCAATGAGTTCAACCTTTTTTGATTCCACATATAAATGAGATTATGTGGTATTTGTCTTTCTGTGCTGGCTTATTTTACTTGGAACAATGTCCTTCAGGTTCATCTATGTTGTCACAAATGACAGAATTTGCTTCCTTTTTAAGGCTAAGTAGTATTTCATTGTGTATGTATGTAGCACATTTTCTTTACCCATTCTCCTGTCAGTAGACAGTTAACTTGAGTCCATAGCTTGGCTATTATGAATAATGTTTCAGAGAACATGGGAGTGCCGCTGTCTCTTCAGCAGACTGATTTTAATTCCTTTGGATATATATCCAGAGGTGGGACTGCCGGATCATACAGTAGTTCTATTTTTAGTTTGTTGAGGAACTTCCATACTATTTTTCACAATGGCTGTGCTAATTTACTTTCCCAACAGTATACAAGGATTCCCTTTTCTCCACAAACTCACCAACACTTATCTTTCATCTTGTTAATGATAGCCATCCCTATCAAGTGTGAAGTGATATCTCATTGTGGTTTTCATTTGCATTTCCCTGATGATTGGTGATGAGAAGTTTGTCTTTTCTATTTAGAACATGTACTCTATATTTCTTTCTAAGTTGTAACCTTGTATCTGTTCAATTTTCGCAGCTAAACCAAAAGAAAGAGGAAGTAGAACAGAAAAAGAATGAATATAACTTCAAAATGAGGCAACTAGAACATGTGATGGATTCTGCTGCTGAGGATCCCCAGGTACTTTTCAGAAAAAGAATATTTCAGGAGGAAGAAACAGTTTTGTAAATGATAAAAATCTGGAAATTACGAAGACCATACCTTTGTCTTTTTAAAGAAAAAGATTTTCACTAATACCCTCTGTCTGCTTTTTACTTGATGAAACTACCAGTCTTTTATTTCCTTGGAAAAGAATTAGAATAATAAGCTAAATAGCTGGAATTTTTTTTTTTTTTTTTGGCAGATGGAGTCTTGCTCTGTCACCCAGGCTGGAGTGCAGTGGCATGATCTCGGCTCGCTGCAACCTCCGTCTCCCAGGTTCAAGCAATTCTCCTGCCTCAGCCTCCCAAGTAGCTGGGACTACAGGCACACGCTGCCACACCTGGCTAATTTTTTTTTCAGTATTTTAGTAGCGACAGGGTTTCACTGTGTTGCCCAGGCTAGTCTTGAACTTCTGAGCTTAGTCAGTCCGCCCACCTCGGCCTCCCAAAGTGCTAGGATTACAGATGTGAGCCACCATGCCCAGCCATAGCTAGAATATTTTTTTATGTGCTTGACATTTACATTTAAAAGAAATCGTTATGATATCACTTAATCGGATATTTGGATGAGATGTGATTTTATTTTAGAGCCCTAAAACACCACCTCACTTTCAAACACATTTGGCAAAACTCCTGGAAACACAAGAACAAGAGATCGAAGATGGAAGAGCCTCTAAGACTTCTTTGGAACACCTTGTAACAAAGCTAAATGAAGACAGAGAAGTCAAAAATGCTGAAATCCTCAGAATGAAGGTAACTGGATTTTTTTTTTTTTTTTTTACAGTAAATTTAATTCTTTTTAAAGAGGTCAAGTCTCACTATGTTGCCCAGGCTGGGCTCAAGTGATCCATCTGCCTCAGCCACCCAGTATCTGGCACTATAGGTATATGCCACCATGCCCAGCCAGTAAATTTAATTTTTTTTTTTTTTTTTGAGACGGAGTCTCCCTGTCACCCAGGGTGGAATGCAGTGGCACGATCTTGGCTCACTGCAAGCTCCGCCTCCCAGGTTCACAGCATTCTCCTGCCTCAGCCTCCCGAGTAGCTAGGACTGCAGGCGTTTGCCACCATATTCAGCTAATTTTTTGTATTTTTTAGTAGGGTCAGGGTTTCACTATGTTAGCCAGGATGGTCTCGATCTCCTGACCTCATGATCTGCCCTCCTCAGCCTCCCAAAGTGCTGGGATTACAGGCGTGAGCCACCGTGCCCGGCCAATGTAATTTTTTAAACTAAGCAGCATCCTCCTGGTTACTGAGGATACAAAAGGCACAGAACTGAAGGGTAGACAGAGAAAAGTATTCCTTCTACCCCTGATACTAATCCACCTACTTTGCTGTCCCTGGAGGCTCCCAGGGTAGCCCCTTTCTTTTAGAGCTTTTTAGTGCATACATAACCACATCTCTAAGCATTCTCTCTTGCCCCATTTGGTTTTTACACAGTGGTACCATATACAGGTTGTGCCAGCTATGCTGTCATCGGGAATGAAAGTGAGAGCATGTTTCCTTAAACCTCACCTCATGGTGCTATCTGAATTTCGGATCTCTGTCCATTTAATAGCTAAAGCATGCTATTTCAGTGTAGTCTTAAATTTATATTTTTCTTAAGAGTAAAATTGAGCATCTTGTTTTTCTGTTTCTGTGAAAAATATCCATTACCCATTTTTCTATCGTTGGACTTTTTCTTATTGATTCATAGGCATTTTTATATATTAGAGAGATTTCTTTCAGTCTCTGATAAATTTAAAATACTTTCTTGTTTTCCATTTTTTAAAGTTCCCTCATAGTGTTTTTACCCAGTTACTTGGTGGTATGTTGTCTGAATAGTGGGGTGTGCACATGGCTCAGGGGTGGGCCCATGGAGGACTGTCTGGGTAGGTGTGTAGGTGCATGGGGGTAGGGAGGATGTGATGCTCCACAGAAGATAGCATTTATTCTGTGAGGTCATTGCTCTGCAGGGAGTTTTTGTTTAGGAACACAAATTGTTCACTTTAACCAAGGGATATATATAAAGACAGCACTTATCTTGAGTTTTGTTATTCAGGGAGAGGATTATGCCTGATCTTTTTATTTAGGGCAGTTCTTAGTATGCTATCTCAGGAATGTGGCTGTTATCCAGATTGGCGTGATCTTGAAACTTAAAAGAAATTGGGTCAGGTGAAACGAAATCAGATAATAGGCAAGTAAATCCAAAAGGATATTCCTTGCAGACAAGTATTTATTTCTTCCAGATAGCTATGCTCATGATTTTCAAGTTAGGATGCAATTAAGTATTTTGAGGGATGAGCTGTGATATCAATGTTTTGTTTGTTTTAATTAGAATCTACCTAATAGAATCGAATGTTGAGAATATTTTTCAATGTAGAGATTTTTGTCATCTTTATTCACAAAAGAATTTTAATATTTAACTCTGTGATATTGATTTTAAAAATCTGTGTTCAAGACACTGGATGTGATCATCACTCACCATTCTAGGCCTCCAATAGCTTGTCACAGTCTGCTTTTCGTGTAGCCATACCCAGTGCAGTGTCTCTGCATAGGAACGTAAGAGGAATACCTGTCTCAGTGGTGGCCTTGGGGAGCTAAATGAAGCCTACTGTAATGTGTTTTTTGAAAATATACGATTTGATATGTTATTAGGAGCAGTTGTGTGAAATGGAAAACCTACGCCTGGAAAGTCAGCAGTTAAGAGAGAAAAACTGGCTCCTGCAAGGTCAGCTGGATGATATTAAAAGACAAAAGGACAATAGGTGAGAAAGAACCACGAGAACTCAATGGACTAAATCTTGGCCTGACTGTGTGGAGTTAAATGAGGTTGGAATTGGTTTGACAGGTTTCCCAAGGTGTACAATGTTTCTCACTAATCCAGGAGATGTTCTTTTGGTTGATTTTGAGTCAGGTCTGATCTGTTCACCTTTGCATTGCTCTGCAGTGCGTTTTTGGCATTGTTGCATTTGTTTTAAAGCGATTGAAATGAATTTAAAACGTGAAATACTTAAACCAAACTACTTATATTTGAAAAAATATTTTTTAAGGAATAAATAATATCGACAAGGTTCAAGAAGCCTTGCAGAGAAAGGGAGAATTCCCTACTAGTTGGTTTTGCTTCGTAACTCATGGTCCAGGAAAAGCTCCTGGGCAGGACAAGAAGGATATCCTTAGCATTTTATAGAGGAGCATTCGCTTGGGTTTAGACATCTCTCTGAGCATGTTTTGGCTTCAGGTAAGGCAGTTTTGTACTTGCATTTGCCAATATATTTGCATAGTGTCGGGGCAGCCATATATCCAGACTTATATCTTGTCTTTGACTTAAAAATACAATTTTTGACGTATTTTTTACCTTCTTAGTATTTCAATTTCCTTACCAGTAAAATGAGGAAAATGATAATTTTCTCACGAGGAGTTTTAAAGATTAAAAATTACATGTATAAAGTGCCAGTTACAGTGCTTGGTAGCAGGCGTCAGTCAATGAAAGGCAGGTATTAAGTACACAAGGTAGAATTATGATTCTGCCTATTACAACTTTCTGAGTGAGGGTTTGGAGATGATAGTGGCCTGTAAAATTATGCAAGAAGTTGAATTGAATCGAAGTGGGATCTCCGAGATAGAAGCCCTTACCGAATTCCACTGACTGCTGTCCATGCTGTTGCCAGAATGTCTGTGACAGAGAAGCTTGTGCACTCCTGCAGCTCCCTGGCCCTGTGCAGAAACATCCCTGATACACAATGTTCAAAACCTAAATGAGGCAGTAGAGATTTGAGGATGGTAATGGTGGCTATGCTAAAATCTCTTCTTAAATGATTCTCTTCAAATTTTAGTGAGCATCAGAGATCTTAATTCAGTAGGGCTAGAGCGAAGCCCAGAATTCTGCATTTTAATAAGCAACTGCCTCCCTTTGTAGGTGATTCTGATACAGGTAGTCCACAGTCTGCTCACCTAGCTTTCATATGCTCCACATATGTCCAATTATATTAAAGAAAAGCCTTATATTTAGTATACTGTCTTTTATCAAGAGCTACTGTGAACATAGAACATAGAACATTTCCGGATCATTTGTAAAATGAAAATTAAAAATACCGTATTTCAGAGATACATCATGAGCTTACTACTTTCGCCCATGGATGCCACTAAGGACGCATCGTTCAAGTCTCTTCCCACTACCAACATGTCTAAGTCAGAGTCTCTTAAATAGCCCAAATAGCTACAGAAGCTCTTCATCAGATGACTGAGCTTTGAAACAACCAATAAGCGTCTGGGGAGCCATTCTGAGTAGTGAGGAAAGCTCATGGGTTATATGGCAGTGAGAGACCTGAACACCAAGCATTTGGTTTGTCACAGATGGCACTGTGGAGGAGGTGGATGCAGCCATAAATCAAGGCCACACAAGGCAGATAAAAGAGTTGTGAAACCAAAAGAGGGATGTCAAGAAAAGAGTCTCAAAGACCAGGTGCCTGGTTAACCGTAAAAAACATATTTGTTGATGGCATCACAGAAGACACTGAAGAACATCACCTAAGAGATTATTGTGAAGGTACGAGAAAACAGGAATGGTTGAAATCATGACTAACTGAGGCAATGGCAAAAAGAGGAGCTTTACTTTTTTTACCTTTGAGGACAGCCATGACTCTGGATAAGATTGTCTCTCAGAAATACCGTAAAGTACATAGCCACTACCATGAAGTATGGAAAACCATGTTGAAGAAAGAAATGGTTAGTACTTCAGCCAGCCAGAGAGATCAGAGTGGTTCTGGCAACTTTGGTGGTGGTCATGGAGGTGGTTTTGGTGGGAGTAACAACTTTGGTCATGAAGGAAAAATTTCACTGGTAATGGTAGCTTTGGAGGCAGCCGTATTGGGGGATATGCAGGCAGGAGAGATGGCTATAATGGATTTAGTAATGATGGAAGCAGTTTTGGAGATGGTGGGAACTACAACAATTTTGGTAATTACAACAACCAATCTTCAATTTTGACCCCGTGAAGAGAAGAAACTTTGGAGGCAGAAACTCTGGCCCCTGTGGTGGCTGAGGCTACTATGTTGCCAAACCATCAAGCCAAGGTGGCTAAGGCATGTGAAAGTTGCCAGTACCAAAATGGAGTCACTTATGTCAAAACCCTAACAAAGTGGAGTCAGGAGGCCATAAAGAAGTTCTCACTGCACATGCCTATAATATACCTTATCACAAGAAATTCCTGCAGGTCCCACATGCCCCACTTCTGCACTCACCCTGCAACAGAGCTTATCACAGGAATTTTTCAGGCCTGCAGTAGTTCAGACAAGCCGCCAGCACCAGGACAGTTACTCAGCAACAGCCAGCTCCACCAATGAACAAACACCAACTCCTGCAGTGAGCTTCTGTGACCTGTGAGCTTTATTTCAAGCTTTATTTCATGGATTTCTCTTTGTCTTTAAAAGCTTTCCCTTTCCCCAACTCCCCTGGATACACCAATGGCCCGTCATAGCTTGCATACCCTGCAATTGCAATCCCTCTGCTATTCCTAGATAAGCCTGTTTGTTCTAAAGAGCCTGTCTTTCTGAGTTTCTTTTTACGTTGACAGGCAGTTCCAGTAGCAGCAATAGCTATGGCAGTGGCAGAAGGTTTTAATTAATGCCAGGAAACAAAGCTTAGCAGGAGCGTAGAGCCAGAGAAGTGACAGGGAAACTACAGGTTACAACAGATTTGTGAACTCAGCCAAGCACAGTTGGTAGCAGGGCCTACCTGCTACAAAGAAGATATGTTTTAGACAATACTCAGGTGTATGGGTAAAAAACTCAAGGACCGTATTTGTGACTAATTGTATAACAGGTTATTTTAGTTTCTGTTCTGTGGAAAGTGTAAAGCAGTCTTAACAAAGAGTTTTAATGTGGTTTTTTTTTTTCCTTTGCACTCATCCTGTTGATTGCCAAATGTCGTAGGTCTGATCATGATGTTCAATAAATGTCTTTAAAAAAAATTTTTTTTTTCTTTTTTTGAGACGAAGCCTCACTCTGTCACCCAGGCTGGAGTGTAGTGGCACGATCTCAGCTCACTGCAACCTCCGCCTCCCAGGTTCACACCATTCTCCTGCCTCAGCCTCCCGAGTAGCTGAGACTACAGGCGCCCACCACCATGCCTGGCTAATATTTTGTATGTTTAGTAGAGACGAGGTTTCACTGTGTTAGCCAGGATGGTCTCAATCTCCTGACCTCGTGATCTGCCTACCTCGGCCTCCCAAAGTGCTGGGATTACAGACGTGAGCCACTGCGCCTGGCCTAAAAAATGTTTTTCACTGGGTGTGGTGGCTCATGCCTGTAATCCTAGCACTTTGAGAGGCTGAGGCAGGCAGATCATTAGAGGTCGGGATTTTGAGACCAGCCTGGCCAACATGCCAGGCCAACATGCACTCCAGCCTAGGACAGAGTAGGACACTGTCTCAAAAAAAAAAAAAAAAAAAAAGTTTTTCATTTCATAGCTTCACGTCCCTTATATATAAAAGAGCTACTCAGAGCCTTCTTTGTGAAAAATTAGAGAAAGGGCAAACTATAGCTCAGGGGCCAAATTCAGCTCTCAGCCTGTTTTGTAAATAAAGTTTTATTGAGACATAGTCACACCTTATCATTTTAATATTGTCGTGGCTGCTTTTGCACTACAGTAGCCAAGTTGAATAGCTGTGGCAGAGACCGCATGCCTCCCAAAGCCTAAAATATTTACTGTCTGGTTCTTGACAGAAGACTTTTGCCAATCCTTGGATTAGTGGACAGAAAACACATCTTTCCTTAATGATTTGGGGTGAATTCTTCATTGAGGACTCATTACCATTTGTGTCTAGGCTGCCAGATTTGTTAAGGAAAAGAAACCTCACTGTAGCTTCTGTTTTCTTTCAAGAAATGGTCTTTTATTCACCAGTGAGAGAGATATTCCTAGAGAAGCCTACAGCATTCAGGAAGGTTCTCCAAGGAGGGAGGGAGGGATATCTCTCTGGTCCAGAGGCTGCACACAGACACTTATTATCCTCACCTGGTCAGGCTCACAGAAATAGATGTATTATCTAGAATGTGATTTCCTTACTTTATATATTGGAACATTCCTTTTCCATGAAGACATATCTGGTGCTTGGGACATCTGGCCCTGGTGTCCACATACATGGAAAGGCAGAGTGGTTATCAGAAAATGTCAACTGACTATGGAACCTGAGCAAAAGTAGACTCAAGGGCTCTACCAGCCTGAGGCCAGAGCGACCCTCCCTACCCAAAATGTGCCCCCTCCCAGCTGATCACATTCATACCAGCCTCGTGGCCCTTTCTTTTAGCCCCCTTTTGTTCACATTCGGTCTTCAGATGTTACCACTTTCAACTAAGTTTCTACTGTATTTGACTTTCAACCAATCCTTGATTATATTTCCCACCTCTGCTCATCTTGCTTTTGTACTGGGAGGAATCCTGAGTTCTGGGGGGAATCCTGAGTTCTGGGGAAGTGCCTTATTTCATCCCCATGTGTCAATCACATTTATCAACTGTATTGACTTGACCCAATCACAATAGAGTTAGCCTTTCTTTGCACACCTTGGCATTGCTGCATATAATAGATTTGAATTTGAAATTGATACTTGAATATACTTAGCCTCCTCCCCACCCCTGTTAATCTATGCAGTGATCAGAATCATCCAGACAATCAACAGCTGAAGAATGAACAAGAAGAAAGTATCAAAGAAAGACTTGCAAAAGTAAGATTTTTTTTTATATATGATAGTTTCTTCTTATCTGAGCAATGCTTTTATAGTTAGTATTTATGGTTATATATTTTAGAAATCATTTTACTATTGAAATTCCTGTCTTTTCTGCATTCCCACTGTTTAGTTTGATATTTACCATCAGTATTTAGACACAGCTGAGAATTAAGAATTTGTCTTCATGCCTAGATAGTAAGCCTGCTGCTCAGCATACACACATATAATTCTCCATTTAGAAGCAAGTACCAAGGCCTGTTTGAAGCCTTAGAGGGCGTAGTGCTTGAAGTCTTGGAAATAGGTACTTCCTTTATGTATGTGTAGCTGGGATTGTGGAAAAGGATATTGGTTTGATTTTATTCACAGGAAGGAGAATAGGCTGGTTCCTTTCTATCTTTTTAAAGCAATGTTATTTAAGAACCTAAGCCATCTTTTTATTTTCTTTTTTTGTATCTTCTTATAGAGTAAAATAGTTGAAGAAATGCTGAAAATGAAAGCAGAGTAAGTGTACTATTTTGTAATTCAAATTATTGATCATCTTTTCCTTATTCTCCTCTAAAGGAATGATATACCACAAGGTAGGTAACTTCTTTCCTTCTGCAGTAATAAGTGCATTTAATAGATGTTCACAAATTTTTTTAATACCATTTGCTAAAGGGATTTCTCATGTGAAGCCACTTCAAAAGAAATCTTAAAAAAATAAATAGCAGGAAAAGCTTAGCTTTCCTTTAGGAATTGATGGGTCTTTTCCTCATGGACAATGAGAACAATATAACTACCAGGTGTCCCTTTTCACTTCTACTTCTGGTTTCCTCTGATTTAAAACCTGAGGCCCTCTGAGACCCAAAGATCAATACTCTGATTTCTTCTGGTCTAGACCTTGGGTCTCTTTATGTTTTCTAAAGCTGTGAGTTTAATTTATTCATACAGTTTTCATATTAATTTATGTAGCCTTATAAATGGCTTCAGTCTTTGATGAACAAGGTGTACTATATTTTCCGTAAAATTCAAACTAAGTAAGCTGGTTGGCATTAACACAAACAAAACAACATTAGAGAGCTATTGGGCTTTTTCTGGGTAGGTACTCCTCAATAGGGATAGAGATCTTCAAACATTTTTGCTTATCATACTGATAGATTTTGAGACATCATATACCCTCCTGCATATTTTTGAAGTTGACTTTATATCTAAAATTTTTCATTATAAGTTTAAATTGTTACAAAGAATAGACATTCTGGGATATACAGTATAGTGACACTGGAAAATAAAGCTGTTAGCTGGGCGCAGTAGCTCACGCCCTTTGGGAGGCTGAGGCAGGTGGATTGCTTGAGCTTAGGAGTTTGAGATCAGCCTGGGCAACATGGTGAAACCCTGTCTCTATTTCTAAAATATTTTTTTAAATAAATTTTTTTAAAAAGAGAAAAGAAAATAAAGCTCTTGCCATTCTTTTAAATGTATTTAACTAATTTGCTGCTTTCTATCTGTTTAAAAAATACATGAACAAATTTCTGAGTCTAAAATTTTATGTTTTTCCTTTGTAATTGAATTTCCTTTCTACACTCTGCAGGATTTTATATTGATTTAATATATTTTCTGGAAAATTTTTTTATTGATAACCCCATCATACTACTTAACAATAAAATATATGTATGTACATACATACACAGACACAAATTGAAAGTAATTTGTAAAAACTTATTTTAATCATATGATTTTGTTATATTTCCAATTGAGTTCACATTACAATTATCAATGTGCCCTAAATTTACTGGAAATTTTTATAAATAATTATTAGGGAAAATTTTAGTGGAAATGCATCTCTTAATGTATTTTAACCTAATGCTTTTTCTTCAGTCAGCTCATTTTTCTGTTGTACTCAAATGAGACAGGATTCAGCATCAACTCTATTCCTATTTTCTGCTTTTATGGATTTAAATGCTGAGAAATCTTGTTCACATAGTTAAGTAGATGGCAATGGAAGGAGTTTTGATAGGGTACTATCTTCCAATTATTTGAACTTTATGCAAGTAAATATGTCAAAGATTACATGGTGATTTACCATCAAAAATTCTTTTTAATGATCAGCTGACAAAGACCACCCAATTTATGAAAGATTTGTTACCCAATCATTGAGTCATTTGCTTCATAGAATCAGAGTATACATAGGAAAACAGCCTTTTCACCTGTGTATGAGCCATTCAGAGTCCAGCTCCTAGCTAATTAGTGGTAAAGCTAAGTCAGAAACCCAGATTATTTACAGGATTTTTGAGAATCCAGCTAGTTAGTTTAATTACAGCTATTTTAGAACTAATATCTATTCGAGGTCTTCTAGCAAAAAGAGTAAAAGCTATTTAACTTGTTGTATAATTTATTTCATAGTCTAGTAACCAAGAGTCTTCATGATATGCTGTCTCTGGAACATACAGCAAGCCAGACTTCACTGCGGGCAAGTGAAGCACGCTTCAGCAAACGGCATGCACTGTTTTATCAATCCCAGCCTACGACAGCAATTTTAAATGTTATGTTACCCATATATTTGTGAAGATGCTTTAAAAAGTAATGGGGAACCAATACGAAGCCAACAATGAATTGGGAGAGCATCAGTGCCCCTTCTCCCAACACTGTCCTTCTGAGATCCACAGAATGTAGTCCAAAAACAACTTGCCTAGAAATTAGCTGGGCCTTAGTGTATTAAATTTTGTGTATTATATCATTTCAGTAATCAACAGCTAGAAATTAGCTGGCCTTGAATGGTGTAATAATACATCATTTCAACAGTCAACATTACATTTCATGAGCATTATAAAATAAAAAACAGGCCTGGCACAGTGGTTCACACCTGTAGTCCCAGCATTTTGGGAGACCAAGGAGAAGAGGATTGCTTGAGGCCATGAGTTTGAGACCAGCCTAGGCAACATAGCAAGACTCCATCTCTATGGATAATTTTTAAAACATTAGCCAAGCACAGTGGTGCATGCCAGTAGTCCTAGATACTCCAAAGGCTGGAGCAGGAAGATTGCTTGAGCCCAGGAGTTGGAGGCTGCAGTGAGCTATGATGGTGCCAGCATACTCTAGCCTGGGCAGCAGAGCGAGACCCTGTCCCTAAGGCAGGGGGTGCGGGGCGGTGGGGGAAGCCATTTGTTTCGGAAAATTTACAGAATTCAGACCATTTTATAAAGTCAGTGAAATGTGTATGAAGTGTATAAATTCTAAACAACACATCCTTGAAGAAATGACTGGTGTCCTACTGTCTGAGGACCAGTTTCTGAAATCAGAAATGATCAAGATAGGGGATGAATAAACCATGCAGATTATAATAATACTTAAATTACATTTGCCCCAAGTGGGCTGAACCTAAACAATTTTATTCTAAATTTTTATTGTTTAGAAAATGCTTTGAGGAGTTTTCCAAAATGAAAGTCTTGGGTAAAACAAAACCAAAAAAGCATATCTGATATGTAGCACTTACTGTCTTCGTTTGCTATCAGCAGAGGAGGGCTAAAGATTAGTAATACTTTCAAATCAAAATTCTGGCCTTGAAGGACACATATCTAACTGGAGCACTATTTTATGATTATGTTTCTTTCAAATACTGTAAAGTGATATCTATTCTTACAGCCTAGAAGAAGTCCAAAGTGCCCTTTACAACAAAGAGATGGAATGCCTTAGAATGACTGAAGAAGTTGAACGAACCAGAACTTTGGAGTCTAAAGCATTCCAGGAAAAAGAACAACTGAGATCGAAGCTGGAAGAAATGTATGAAGAAAGGGAGAGAACATCCCAGGTGTGCTAGTGTGTTGGTTTTTTCATGATACTTAGAACACTCAAATGAATAGAACTAATTAGCGTAAAACTCACTTCTATGATTGGGTGTTCTTAGTTCAGAGTTGCTTTATTGTATGAAGAGTTGTGAGGCCATGAAAGCTGGGATTCTGGACTCTCTGACTTCCTGTGCTCCTGGAAGGCAAGAAATAATGTAACTTTAAAAGAAAAATTAAGACCTACTTCTAATTTTTCCCTCCTCGGATTTGATTACCTGCAGGAGACGGAAATGTTAAGGAAGCAGGTGGAGTGTCTTGCTGAGGAAAATGGAAAGTTGGTAGGTCACCAAAACCTGCATCAGAAGATTCAGTACGTAGTGCGACTAAAGAAGGAAAATGTCAGGCTTGCTGAGGTAAACCTAAAAATTATTCTGAATAAATTATGTCTGGTTTAAAAATGATTATTTTATTAAAACCAAATTAAAACTTAATTATTGAATCAGTTAACTTCTTCAGGGAGCTTCCTGAATTCAAAAAAAAAAAGTGTTCATCATTGCTATTCTGAGCCTAATTCAATCAGTTATATTTTCATAGACAGCAGATTCTTGTTAAATGTTTAGTTTGCACATGGAAAATTCCAGTCTTAATTTGAAATATGCACTTAATGAATGCCAAAAAAAAAAAAAAAAACAAAAAGCACACTTCCTGTAATAATTAGAGCCTTATTTTTTTTCCTTTTTGTGTTTTTAAAATTACTTAGGAGACAGAAAAGTTGCGTGCTGAAAATGTATTTTTAAAAGAAAAGAAAAGAAGTGAATCATGAGGATTCCGGTCAACTACCTAGGCATCACCTTGTTTGAAGATGTTTCTTCTCTTTTACAAGTAAGACCTACTCTTGGCCACTTAGGAGAGCTGTATTAACAGACCTTAATTATTAAATGTGTGTAAGGTGGTGGTGGCTGAACCTCAAGTTTCTGATGAACATTCTGCATCCATATACAGCCTGCATCAGTCAGCAGTCTGCTAATAAGTGGCCCACTTTGAGGCTTTGAATCAACTGTAAGAGAAAACCTTTTGTCTTTGTAAAAATAAAAGCCTGTAGCTAAGGTTTACAGTGGACGTTAGCCAGATCATTTTCTTCTTAGATTATGCCATAATCTCCTTTGATTCTTATGGAAGTTCTAACAATATATGGCGGTTCCAACACCTGCAGTGAGTTTAATGGCTGACTTAGTAGCAGGTACAAGAAGCAAACTTGTTAATATAGATTATTTTTGTATTCTTACTTTAGGTATTTTCTTGAGCATTTTCCATGACTGTAAATAAAGCCATTTTTTAAGATAATAATTAAAGTGACTTACATTGTTCATTCTGTTGTTCATTGAACACATACTTAATGAACACCTACAATATGCCAGGCACTAATCATCAGTGAACAAAGCAAATAAAATCTTGCCCTCAAGAAACTTCTACGTATCGGGCCTTCTTTCTTTTTTATTGAGACAAGTATTCCGTTTTATGGATATGCTACACTATCCATTCACCAGTTGATGGCTACTTGAATTGTTTCCAGTTCAGGACTGTTATAAGTAATGGAGCTATAAATGTTCATGTATAAGTCATGGTGTGGACATATGTTTCATATCTCTTGAGCACATGCCTAGGAGTAGAATTACTGGGTTATCTGAAAAGCATGTCTTTACTTTTGAAGACATTGCCTGTTTTACAAATTTACCATTTAGATATACCATTTTACATTTCTACCAACAGTGTATTCCAGTTTCTCTACATTTTCACCAACACTTGTTATCATCAGGTTTTTTACTGCAGCCATCCTAGTGGTGTGTAGTTATATCACTTGCATTTTCCTAATTATTAATGCTATTGAACATTTTTCCATATTATGGAATATTACTTGGCAGTAAAAAAGGAACATGCTACAACATGATGAATCTCAAAAAAATGCTAAGAAACCAAACCCAAAAGACCACAGATTGTATGTTTTTATTTATATGGCAGGTCCAGAAAAGGCAAAATTATAGAGATAGAAAGTAAATCATTGGCTGCTTGGAGCTAAGATGGGAGTGGGAATGACTGGGCACAGGGAACTTTTTGAGGTGGTGGAAATGTTTTAAAATTGCTTCATGATGATGGCTGCACAACTCTATATTTACTAAAAAATGAACTATAGGGCTGGGTGTGGTGACTCACACCTGTAATCCCAGCACTTTGGGAGGTCAAGGCAAGTGGATCACTTGAGGCCAAGAGTTCAAGACCAGCCTGGCCAACATGGCAAAACCCCATCTCTACTAAAAATACAAAAATTAGCTGTGTGTAATGGTGTGTGCCTGTAATCCCAGCTACTCGTGAGGCTGAGGCACAAGAATCGCTTGAACCCGGGAGGCAGAGGTTTCATTGAGTCAAGATTGCACCACTACACTCCAGCCTGGGCAACAGAGTGAGACTCTGTCTCAAACAAAAAAAAGGAACTATACATTCAAAATGAGTGCATTTTAATAAAACTGTAGGAAAAAATTGTAATGCATAGTTGAACTCTCAAGGAATAGTAAATAGTAAATCAATATGGGCCAAAAATGAAGAAGGAACTTTAATGTAGTATTAAATATAAGGTAACGAGCAGACACTGCAACTGCCTCGGAGGTAGAAGAAGGTGGAATATTGAAGCTGATAATGAAGAGGTTGGGCTCTGATCACTTGTATTAGCTGTAGGGCTGCTATAACAAACTGGGTGGCTTAAAACAACAGAAATCTATTTTCTGACAGTTCTGGAGGCCAGTAGTCCAAAATCAAGGTGTGAGTAGGGCCACATTCTCTCAGAGCCATAGGGGAGAATCTGTTCCATGCCTTTCTCTTAGCTTCTGATGTTGTCAGGAATCTTTGGTGTTCTTCCTTGTGCCTCTGTCTCTTCTGAGAAAGACACTAGTCATATTGGATTAGGGCCTACCCTAAGGATCTCATCTTAATTTGATTATATCTGCAGTGACCCTATTTCCAAATAAATTCACATCACAGGTTCCAGGGGTTAAGACTTCAATATATCTTTTTCAGGGACACAATTCAACCCAGAACATCACTCATTGCAAGGAAAGCGTCACACGCGTCAGTGTGAAGAGACCACCAAACAGGCTTTGTGTGAGCAACAAGGCTGTTTATTTCACTTGGGTGTAGGCGGGTTGAGATTGAAAAGAGAGTCAGCAAAGGGTGGTGGGATTATCATTAGATCTTATAGGTTTTGGTATAGGTGATGGAGTTAGGAGAAATGTTTTGCTGGCAGTGGGTGGATCTCACAAAGTACATTCTCAAGGGTGGGGAGAACTACAAAGAACCTTCTTAAAGGTGGGGGAGATTACAAAGAACCTTTTTAAGGGTGGGGGAGATTACAAAGTACATCGATCAGTTAGGGTGGGGCAGAAACAAATCACAGTGGTGGAATGTCATCAGTTAAGGCTGTTTTAACTTTTGTGGATCTTCAGTTGCTTCTGGCCATCTGGATGTATACAGGCAGGTCACAGGAAATATGGCTTAACTTGGGCTCAGAGGCCTGACATTCCTGTCTTCTTGTATTAATAAGAAAAGCAAAACAAAATAGTGGTGAAGTGTTGGAGTGGCGAAAAATTTTGGGGGTGCTATGGAGAGATGATGGGCGATGTTTCTCAGGGCTACTTCAAGCGGGATTAGGGGTGGCGTGGGAACCTACAGTGGGAGAGATTCAACTGAAGAAAGATTTTGGGTTAAGGGGTGATATTGTGGGGTGGTTAGAAGGAGCATTTGTCGTATAGAATTATTGGTGATGGCCTGGATGCAGTTTTGTATGAATTTGAGAAACTAAACAAAAGACACAAGGTCCGAATAAGAGAAGAAGAAAAACAGATATTAAAGGACTAAGAATTGGGAGGACCCAGGACATCCAATTAGAGAGTGTCTAAGGGGGTTCAGTGTAATTGCTTGTTTGGTTGGTGAGTTTTTGGGCTCTATTTTTGGCAGAGTCCTTTTTTTTTTTAAGTTGGAGGCTGAGCTTGATGAGGTGTTTTTTTAAAAGACCATTAGTCCATTCTACCTTTCCTGAAGATTGAGTTCGGTAAGGGATATGAAGGTTTCACTGAATACCAAGAGCCTGAGAAACTGCTTGGGTGATTTGACTAATAAAGGCTGCTCCATTATCGGACTACATAGAGGTAGGAAGGCCAAGCTGAGGAATTATGTCTGACAAAAGGGAAGAAATGACTGCGGTGGTCTTCTCAGACCCTGTGGGAAAGGCCTCTACCCATCCAGTGAAAGTGTCTACCCAGACTAAGAGGTATTTTAGTTTCCTGACTCAAGGCATGTGAGTAAAGTCAATTTGCCAGTCCTGGGTGGGGGCAAATCCCCGAGCTTGATGTGTAGGGAAGGGAGGGGGCCTGAACAATCCCTGTGGAGTAGTAGAATGGCAGATGGAATACTGAGAAGTGATTTCCTTAAGGATAGATTTCCACGATGGAAAGGAAATGAGAGGTGCTAAGAGGTGGGCTAGTGGCTTGTAACCTACATGGAGGAGGTTATGAAATGACAATAGAATAGAATGGGCCTGTGAGGCTTGAAGGAGATATTTTTCTTGGTCCAAGAACCATTTGTCTGGTGTGGGAAGAGATTGATAGGTGGAAGTTTCAGTGGGAGAGTAGAGTAGGTGGGAGTGACTGATGAGAAGGAGAAAAACTGGCTGTGAGGGACAGAAGTTGGAATGCCAGCTGCTTGTTTAGCATAAGCGTTGCCCTGAGTGATGGGATCTGATGCCTTTTGGTGAGCCTTGCAGTGTATGACTCCAGCTTCCTTTGGAAGTAAAGTGGCCTTGAGAGGAGTTTTCATTAAGGAGGCATTAATGATGGAGGACCCTTGCGTAGTGAGGAAACCTCTTTCTGCCCATATGACAGCATGGTGGTGCAGGATATGGAAGACATATTTAGAGTCAGTATAAATACTGACACGTAGTCCTTTTGCAAGAGTGAGAGCCCGAGTTAAGGCAATGAGTTCGGCTTGCTGAGAGGTAGTGGAGGGGGCAGAGCGGTAGCCTCAATGATAGATGTGGAAGATACTATAGCATAGCCTGCCTTTGCTGGTGAGTGGCAATTAGGCCTGATGGAACTGCCATCAATAAACCAAGTGTGATCAGGATGAAGAACAGGAAAGAAGGAAATATAGGGAAATGGAGTGAATGCCAGATAGATCAGAGAGATATAGTCATGGGGGTCAGGTGTGGTATCCAGAATAATGTGGGAGGCTGAAGTCCAGGCCAGGAAAAATGGTAATTGTGGGAGACTCAACAAAGAGTAAGTATAGCTGAAGGAGCCGGGGAGCAGAAAGTATATGCATCAGGTGGCAGGAAGAAAACAGATTTTGGAAGTTATGAGAACTGTAGAGAGTGAGTTGAGCATAGTTTGTGATTTTTAGAGCCTCTAAAAGTATTAGGGTGGTGGCAGCCACTGCACGGAGACATCATGGCTAGCCTAAAACAGTAAGGTCAAGTTGTTTGGACAAAAAGGCTACAGGGCATGGTCCTGGTCCTCGTGTAAGAATTCCGACTGCACAGCCCTGCACTTCAGCTGTGTGTAATGAAAAGGGTTGGGATGAGTCAGGGAGAGCTAGTGTGGGAGCAGTCTCTAAAGCTGTCTTCAAGGAACGGAAAGAGGAATGGGGAAAGGATTCAGGATCTATGGGATCAGCTAGGGTTCCTTTTGTGAGTTTATAT
Organism: Mandrillus leucophaeus; assembly: GCF_000951045.1. Taxonomy (NCBI): domain Eukaryota; kingdom Metazoa; phylum Chordata; class Mammalia; order Primates; family Cercopithecidae; genus Mandrillus; species Mandrillus leucophaeus. The sequence continues at coordinate 5,912,590 of NW_012102254.1, read as the reverse complement.
AATGGTTTTGTTAGGATGGCACAACCAGGTATCCAAAGGTGAAAGTATCCAACCATGGCCAGGAAGGAGAGGTGTTGTTTTGTAGAAGGGGTTGGGGTTTGAGAGATCAATCGGACATGATCGGCAGGGACAGCATGTATGTTTTTATGAAGAATTATGCTGAGGTAGGTAACGGATGGAGAAGAAATTTGAGCTTTGGAGGGAGATACCTGATATCCCTTGGAGAATAAATGTTGAAGGAGCAGGAGGGTGTCTTGTTGAGAAGGAGGGGCTACAAAGTAGAAGGTCATCAATATATTGAATAAGGTGAGAAACGGAGGGGTGGAAAGAAAGTAAATCATGAGAAAGAGCTTGGCTGAAGTAATGAGGGCTGTCCCTGAAGCCTGGCAGTACAGCCCAGATAAGCTGCTGGGACTGATGGGTGTCAGGGTCAGTCCAGGTAAAAGCAAAGAGAGGCTGGGACGAGGGGTGTAGAGGAATAGTGAAAAAAGCATCTTTAAGATCAAGAACGGAACAGTGGGTTGTGGAGGAAGGTATTGAGGACAAAAGAGTATACGGGTTTGGCACCACGGGGTGGACAGGCAAAACAATTTGGTTGATAAGGCACAGATCCTGAACTAACCTGTAAGACTTGTCCTCTTTTTGAACAGGTAAAATGGGAGAATTGTAAGGAGAGATTATAGGTTTTAGAAGCCCATGCTGTGTAGCAGGCAAGTGATAACAAGCTTTAATCCCCTTAAAGCCTGTTGTGGGATGGGATACTGGCGTTGAGCAGGGTAAGGATGATTATATTTTAATGGGATAGTAATGGGCGTGTGATCAGTTGCCAGAGAGGGAGTGGAGGTGTCCCATACTTGTGGGTTAAGGTGGGGGGATACAAGAGGAAGACGCAAAGGAGGCTTTGGGTTGGGAAGAAGGGTGGCAATGAGATGTGGCTGTAGTCCAGGAATAATCAGGGAAGCAGATAATTTGGTTAAAATGTTTCGGCCTAATAAGGGAACTGGGCAGGTGAGGATAACTAAAAAGGAGTGCATTAAAGAATGTTGTCCAAGTTGGCACCAGAGTTGGGGAGTTTTAAGAGGTTTAGAAGCCTGGCCGTCAATACCCACAACAGTTATGGAGGCAAGGGAAACAGGCCCTTGAAAAGAAGGTAATGTGGAGTTGGTAGCCTCTGTATTGATTAAGAAGGGGATGGACTTATCCTTCGCTGTAAGAGTTACCCGAAGCTCGGTGTCCTTGATGGTCCAGGGGTCCTCCAAGGCGATCGGGCAGCATCAGTCTTCAGCTGCTAAGCTGAGAAGATCTGGGAAGGAGTCAGTCAGAGAGCCTTGGGCCAGAGTTCCAGGGGCTCTGGGAGTGTCCAACTGCCGGGCGAGTTGGACAGTCCAATTTCCAGTGGGGTCCTGCACAGTTGGGACATGGCTTAGGAGGAATCCCGGGCTTTGGGCATTTCTTGGCCCAGTGGCCAGATTTCCAGCACTTGAAGCAAGATCCTGGGAGAGGCAGTCCTGAAGGAATGCCTGGCCACTGCGGTTCAGACGTTTTGAAGTTCTTGCGTGCTGGAGATGTGGCTGGGGTTTCTCTCAGAGTGGAGGCAAGTAATTGCAACTCAGAAATACATTGCTACTTGGCTGCCTCTATTATTGTACACCTTGAAGGTGAGGTTAATTAGGTCCTGTTGTGGGGTTGGAGGGCCGGAATCTAATTTTTGGAGCTGGGGGCTGGGGTGCAGTGGCACACGCCCATAATCCCAGCATTTTGGGAGGCCAAAGTAGGTGGATCACTTGAACTCAGGGGTTCAAGACCAGCCTGGGCAACATGTCAAATCCTGTCTATACAAAACAATACAAAAATTAGCCAGGCATGATGCACCCATAGTCCCTGCTACTCAGGAGGCTGAAGTGGGAGAATCACTTGAGCCCAGCAGGTTGAGGCTGCAGTGAGCTATGATCCGCCATTGTACGCCAGCCTGGCAAAGCAAGACCCTGTCTCAAAAAAAAAAAAAAAAAAGAAAGAAAAAATTGTCTGGGTTTGATGGTACATGCCTGTAGTCTTAGTTACTCAGGAGGCTGAATGGAGAGGATGGCTTGAGCCTGGCAGCTCAAGGCTGAAGTGAGCCATGATTACACCATTGCATCCTAGCCTCGGTGACAGAGACCCTGTGTCCCTCTAAAAACAAACAAAATTCAGTCTAGCTGTAGACCTAATCAGAATCTTCATCTTAGCAAGATCCCTAGGTGATGTGTGTACACAGGAGTTTCTAAGAGGCAGAAATCACTTCTCAGCAGTGTCTGAGGATGGCATCACTTTAGCCCATCATCACCAGGGCTGGGGACCCGGAGATTAATAACGATATAGTCCCTGCCCTCAAGGAGCTTGCAGGCTAGCAGAGAGACAGACAACCAGAGGAACAACCACAGGACTGGTATGAAGGTAGGCGAGTAGCAGAGACGGCTTTACAGAGGAGGTGGCTCTGAAATGCTTAATCTTTAGTGCTAGTAGAGGCATCGTTTGTTCTAAGAAAATTCGCTTTACATTCTTAATGCATGCAGAGTTGATCAATGCAACACCTCTTGATTTCCTCATTAGAGCTTTCAGAGGGTATCATCTTTGAGCAGCTCTTTACTCAATGGAGTGGTGCAGTGAGACCTCTGATCCTATTTCCTCATCTGCAAAATGGGACAGTTTGTACTATATCGGCGTTACTGAAATTACCCGTGCTTTTTTTTTTTTTTTTTTTTGAGACAGAGTCTTACTCTGTCACCCAGGCTGGAAGGCAGTGGTGCAGTTTCGGCTCACTGCAACCTCCACCTCCAGGTTCAAGCAATTATCTGCCTCAGCTTCCTGAGTAGCTGGGATTACAGGTGCCTGCCACCATGCCTGGCTAATTTTTTTTTTTTGTACTTTTAGTAGAGATGGAGTTTCACCATCTTGACCAGGCTGGTCTTGAACTCCTGACCTCATAATCACCCACCTCAGCCTCCCAAAGTGCTGGGATTACAGGCGTGAGCCACCGCGCTCAGCCTTATCCGTGCTTTTATTTGAGCCACAAAACCACCCTGCGAGAGAAGCAGCACAGTGTGGAAGGACTTCCATAAAAAGTTGCTAAACATAAGATACAAAAAGTATGCTGCTGATCAGTATGTTCAACTGTGAAATCATTTTTGTTTAAAAAATGCATATACATTCTATAATTTTTTAAAACACTTTAACTGTGTATAACAATAGACATATAGAAAAATGCTCTATTAACATTGATTTTCCTGGAGAGTGGCAACAGCACTTTACACATTTCAACACCACTTTATTTTCAAGGAAATGTAATTTTTAAATGGGAACATTTTGTTTTTATTTTTGAGACGGAGTTCACTCTTGTTGCCCAGGCTGGAGTGCAATGGCACGATCTGGGCTCACCACAACCAACGCCTCCTGGGTTCAAGCGCTTCTCCTGCTTCAGCATCCCGAGTAGTTGGGATTACAGACATGCGCCACCACTCCTGGCTAATTTTGTATTTTTAGTAGAGACGGGGTTTCTCCATGTTGGTCAGGCTGGTCTGGAACTCCCGACCTGAGGTGATCCGCCCACCTAGGCCTCCCAAAGCGCTGGGATTACAGGCGTGAGCTACCACGCCCGGCCATAAACATTTTAAACATATGTAAGTGCAATAGGAGATTAGAAGTCATGTTGATTCTGCGTGGCTTGATTATGGATTACTATCTTCCTCTCATCGCGGATCCGCATTTTTTGGTTTTCTGTGATGAGCTTGTCCCCATCTGGGGCTCTGGCGTCTTTCTGGGTCTAACGGTACCCAGCGCCCTCTGCCGAAGATCTCGGTACGGCGTCCTCAGGCTGGAGGGTGGAGCGGAGGAGGCCTGGTCGACCTGTATGGACTCGGTGGGCCGAGGCGGGGCCCGTTCGGCATCTTTAATAAGTTTCACCGGGACCCGGTGGCCGGGATGGAGACGGCTAAGCCGCGAGATGTTTACCTACTACCACAGCGTCCACAGTACCCGGCTCGGCCTTAGGCCTCGGGTCCCGACGTCCTCTCGGGAAGCACAAACCTACTACAGAGTAAGCCTGAGGCCACCATAGCCCTGAGGCTCTGCCACGCCCCCTGGCCCGCCCCCTCCAAAGTGCCTGCAGGAGCGCCGCGTCACGGGAGCGCCGCGTCACGTGAGG
>NW_012102254.1:5886093-5907910 GCF_000951045.1 Mandrillus leucophaeus | reverse complement strand
GTCTGTCCGGCTGGGGCCCCCGGCCGCGCACGGCGCTACGGTCAGCTGGGGTGGGAGAGTGTGTTTCGCCTCTAATCACGCCAAACCCTCGTCCAGTGTAGGCGGTAAGAAACGTCGGGGACTGAGGCCTCCTCCCTTACCAGGGACCTAAAACCTTTTCTCCGGTTGGGCTAGTTCGCTCTCGGGGAAGACCTACACCTCCTACATCCACCCTCTACCTCTCATTTTAAGTCCCTTGTGCCTGAACATTTCTCTCCACGTGACTCTTAAGGTGAGAAGCCTGTTGCCCATCCCTTTACTCCGTAATTAACGGGTATTGTGACCAGATGACCTGGCTGCCCCACTACCAGGAAAATTGGGAGTTTGGGATACTGTAGGCATAAGCAGATACTGACAGAGACGTTCTGGTTGTTTTCCTAACGCTGAGAACTCCCAAACTTGCCTCCTGGCGTCTGCTAAGGTGTATCTCTGCCTCTCCCGTCCCATGTCGTAGACCAGCGTCTGTTTGCTAGAGGGGTTTCATTGCATCTGCAGCCCAGGGTTAGCCTCTGACCTGGACAGTGGTCACTGATTATTTAGGGTTAAGCCTATTTAGGGCTAATCCAGTAGAAGCTGCCATGCTTGAGGTTAGTATCCCATTGGGTGTAGTTCATAGGGTAGGTGGTCGAAAGTAAAATGAATAACCTTTTATGGGCTGTGAAGTTTGTTGTCATGAACCAGACCTTCATAACCCTTTATGTAAGCAGGTTGCCACTGGCCCATATGCTGCTTTGTGTAAGACAAGGTTGTCCAACTCGCGACCCAACACAAATTTGTAAACTGAAAACATGAATTTTTTTGCGATTTTATTTGTACTGTTTTTAGCTCATCAGCTATCATTAGTGCTAGTGTATTATATGTGTGACCCAAGACAATTCTTCCAGTGTGGCCCCGGGAAGCCAAAAGACTGGACACTCTGGTGTAAGTTGTAAGAAAGCACCTTTTTCTCAAGACGCTATGTGTTCAGCTGCTGAGAAACCACTACAAGTAATAAATATGATACTTAGATTCCGCCCCCCGCACCCTCCCCTCCTCGCCTTGTCTCCAGGCCAGCTTCTAACTCACCACCAAGCAAGGGGGGCTGCATATGCTTTGTGTAGGAGGCTTCTAAAGATCCTCTCTTTTCTTGAGACTTTCTCCTTTAAAAAAGAAAAAATATCTGCAAGTTCTCCAAGGAATGTCTGGGATCACTAAATAGTCTGAGGTAGTGTTTCCCCCAGGCAGGACTGTGTCCTAGTTAAGAGCATGGAGGTACACTGCCTGATTGTGAAGCCTGGTGGCTCTCATCACTGTAGCACTTTAAGAAAGTTACTTAATGCCCCTGGGTCTTTATCTGTAAAATGAAGTTAAGGAATAAATGAGAATGCTTAAACTCTTAGCACAGGGCCTAACACAGAGTAAAAGCTCAAGAATGCCCAGAGGGGTGAGCCTTGCTGGGCTATAACTTGTATAGGATTTGGGGGTGGGAATACAGAGCAGACATCGCTAATTCGTGCTTTCCCTGATCTCAAGAAGTAAGAACTCCATCCCTGACTTAACTCATACTACCTACGGAGTAAGAACTACTTGGCCCTCTGGGACTGATCTTCAGGCACTGGTCATTGTAAGACCAATAAGGGGCTGGTGTCAGTAGAAAATACTGACTTTGGATTAGCATTTTGCTTCTTCCCAAGATCGTATGGCCAGCAAGGTGGCCAAATGAGTGTCTTCTCTGAATTTGCTTTACTTGTAAGATGGGTCTGCTGCCCACTGAGGGTTAAATGAAGCCCTGTGCAGAAAAGCTCTGAGGCCCTCTGAGCTGTAGTGGGAGCTCAGTAGGAGCCTGGGTGCCAGCAACCACAGCGCTGGCTGTGCTGTGAGGGGGTCTGCAGGTTGCTGTGCAGGGTGGATGTGGCTGCAGTGACACTTTCTCCTGCAGGTGAGCATGGGTTTATGCGTCTTAGGCATTATTGTGATGGCGAGCACCAATTCTCTGATGTGGACCTTCTTTAGCCGTGGCCTCAGTTTCTCCATGTCTTCAGCCATTGCATCTGTCACAGTGACTTTTTCAAATATCCTCAGCTCGGTGAGTAGCCTGAGGGTGTGGTGCTGTAATCCTAAGTCTGGGTTCTGGGTGAGTTGTCTTTGGGTAACCCCTCCTTTCCCAAACAGGAGAAAGGACAGGAACTGAAGCAGAGGTTGGGCTGTGGCTTGACCCCTGGATGATGCTCTATTCATGAAGCAAATGTAATTCTAATCATGGAGGAATTCTCAAGTTAGATATGAGTGAAGCCTGACAGTAAAAAGCCTGCTTGCCTGCTGTGCCTCCAGGGTGGAGCCCTCATTCTGAAGTCACTGTGCATCCTAGCTGTTTCCTAGGTTTCTGTGCACTCAAGGCTCCATGAGATTTAGAGCATTGGGATTCCCAGAGACTTTTCTTCCCTATGTAATCTGAGGTTGACAAGATGGAGCTGAGCCTAGTCAATCTTGAATTGAGAGAGAAACAAATACCAGGTACCAGCTGTGTCTACCTGCTGGCCTCTACTGGGTCTTTCTTGTGTGCTTTGCTGAGGTCCAGTGCAGTGAGGGAGGTAGCCTCTCCATTCGTGCAGGTGAGATTGAATAGAGTGACTTGAAGGTGACAGGTAGGTTTCAAGCCCAAGGCTTCTGGCTCCAGACCTTTCCTCCTGGCACCCTTAGAAGGAAGTTAGTCCCAGGAGAGTGAGGTTGTGCCCACCTGCTGAAGTTGAGTCCCTCACAATTGTCTTTGTCCCACAGGCCTTCCTGGGCTATGTGCTGTATGGAGAGTGCCAGGAGGTCTTGTGGTGGGGAGGAGTGTTCCTCATTCTCTGCGGACTCACCCTGATCCACAGGAAGCTTCCGCCCACCTGGAAGCCCCTTCCACACAAGCAGCAGTAGCACCACTTTGCTGGATGGACTAGCTGGAAAGATCACGATGGTGGCCCAGCCTTGGGATGGCATGTGGGACTGTGTCCTAGGGCGACCCAGTTGTGCAGCCTTCTGACCATCAGCCAAGGGAAGCAGGCCTCTGACGGAGCAGGCTTGAGGGTGGACAACTCTGGCTCTGTAAGGAGAGATGCAGCCACAGCAGTGTTCTACTGGAAGCGTTTTGATCATCTGTGCAGTGCTTTGGATTCTTGCTCCCAGGCCCACCCCAGTGAGCCTTCGCAGTTGCTGGAGATCCTGGGGTTGGTCTGCTTTGTGTATGGTACTTGAAACCACGCTGTAATTATTATCCTGTTGCCAAACAAAAGCCAGTCATGTAACTTTAGAAGCAGTGACTGGTGGGGCCTTCTGACAATTCCATGCTGATGTATCAGGCCATCTGTGTCATGCTTATGTATTATGGCAAGAAGAGGAAAACTGGGTGAATAAATACTTTTTTTGTAAGTTAAAACTACCAGGTACGGTGTCTTAATTCTTTCCTTCCCTTTGGAGTAAGAGGGAGCCAGAGTGAGCTGAAATCCTGGTGTGAAGGAGGCAGGAGAGTGAGGCAGGTACAGAAGCCTTGTGGCCTCATTGCTCTGACACCTGCTAGAGCTTGATCTTGTGGTTACTTCCTGAGATCACACAGCCTAAGGCTCTTTGAACTGCACAGGGTCTGCTCATTTTTCCTGGTGCTCTCAAGGAGAAAAGTTTGACCTCCCTTTGGAGACCTTGTTTTACTTACTAGGGAAAGAAAGTAGTTCAGAGGTCCCTCCCTTGCCTGCCACTCTGTTCCTCCAGCGTTTACCTTTAGGGCTCTTCTGTCGTTTGCTTTTCTTTCTCAGATCCCCTTGTTCTTTTTTGTTTGTTTGTTTTTGTTTTTGTTTTTGTTTTTTTGAGACGGAGTCTGTCTCTGTCACCCAGGCTGGAGGGGCAGTGGTGCAATCTCAGCTCACTGCAAGCTCCGCCTCCCGGGTTCATGCCATTCTCCTGCCTCAGCCTCCTGAATAGCTGGGACTACAGGCACCCACCACCACACCCAGCTAATTTTTTGTATTTTTAGTAGAGACGGGATTTCACTGTGTTAGCCAGGATGGTCTCGATCTCCTGACCTCGTGATCTGCCTGCCTTGGCCTCCCAAAGTGCTGGGATTACAGGCATGAGCCGCTGCACCTGGTCTCCTTGTTCTTTTTGTATCTTAGACCGTGTGAATGTAATTCCTAGTTCAAAGTGGGCTGTGTGCTGCCTGCACACTTTCCCAGCACAGAGCTTCAAGCCCGGCACTTACCTGCTTCACTTCTCCCCTGGGGTGTCTGAGGGCCCTCTCAGCTCTCCTGAGTCTGATCTCTGGCCCCAAGTCTTGCATTTCCTGCAGTTGAGAGGGACCTGATGGCCAGGAGGCTAGGAGAGCGAAGGGTCTTGTCCACACCCTCCTCCTCGCCGGTGTAGCACCTTCATTGCTCTCTTCCTTTACTGTGGTCAGCACAATTAACAGAATGAGCTTACTAAAACCATTCCATGGCCCCTTGTGATGTGGATCTGGTCCTAGCCCACCACTCCAACAAGAGTTCTCTTCCTCGATGACTCCTTAGTACCTGTTTCCCTCGCGCTATCCCCACCATGCTGAGTCCCCCCAGACATCTGCATGTCAGCCATTCTCAAGTCTACCGTGTCCAGTCCTGCCTGCATGTTTTGTACTTGCTCTTTCCCTTGCCTTGGGTTCCTTTCACCTTCACCTCTTGCTGGCAAACTCCTACTCTTCAAAACCCTTGAGCGCCCATGGGGGCCAGGGCAAAGTTGTAATTCACAGAATGTTAATCATTTATCTCCACTTTGACGCATTCCCTCCCAGCCATCTCGTGATGGAGCTACTCTTGTTCCTGTATTAGAGGTGAGGAAACTAACGCTTGGGAAAGTGGAATAGTTTGCCTGACATCACACAGTTGAGGAGTGCCAGAACCACAATGTCAGCCCAATCTGACAGGGCTCAGCTCATTCCCTACATCTGTCCTGCTTCCCACACCAACACCTTAAAGCCCAGAAAGGCCCTGCAGTAAGGGGCCTGTTCCACACTGTGACTCAGCATGCCCAAACCTCAGAACCCTTTGGTCACCAGCCACCTACCTTTTCTTAGGGGCCCTAGTGTTGATATCCCTGATCTAGTCTGACCCCATCTTTCTACCAGTGAAGAAGCTGAAGGATATTCAAGGCTCTCCAGGGTGTGTTCACCATGTGGGTCAGACACGCAAGCCAAGGCGAGACCTGAAGACTGCTGACAGCTGGTGGTCGGCCTCCCTGGGCAGTTAGTGAAAAGGGCAGAAGGAAGTCCATCTTGGAGCAAGCATTGTCCTGAGAGGACCTGGCCTGCCATCCAGACACTTGCTGAATGCATAGAGATGGTTGGTGTTGACGTGGAACCCTATCACTCAACTCAACAAATATGCCTGTATTTGTACAAGATGTACAAGATGTATTTGTAGATGTACATTTGTACAAGATGTAAGATGTTTTTCTAAAAGGAAGATCAGTCATTCTTCAAAAAGCAGAAAGATACACCTCTATAGTCATCTAAAAAGTTGAGGAAATGTTCACTATATTTATTTTCCTCATTTCACAGGTTTATTCTCTTGATAAGAATAAACTATATCAATACTATATCAATATTTGTCTTTTTGGTGTGCATCTTGGATGATGGATTGAACTTTGCTTGGAGCTGGCAATTTGACATCCAGGTTCAAAGGCCTCATAGGACATTCCTTTTGTTTAATTTTATTTTTTCACTTACTCTTTTTAAAAGTGTGCAATTCAGTAGTATTTTAGTAGAATTACAAGGTTTTCGACCATTACTGCTAACTAATTCCAGAACCTTTTTATCACTCCAAAAGAAATTCTCATACCCATTTTCTATTCCACCCTCCCCCAGGCCCATGGGAATCAAGGATCCACTTTCTGTCTATAGATTTGCCTATTCTGGACAGTTCATATAAATGGATTATACAACATCAATATATGGCCTTTTGGGTCTTTTTTCACTTAGCATAGTGTTTTCAAGGCTCATTCATGTTGTAGCATGAATCAGTTATTCCTTTTTATGACAATAATACTCCATTGTGTGTATCTACCACATTATCCATTCATCGTTTGATAGACATTTGGATTGTTTCCCTTTTCTGGCTATTAGAATAATGCTGCTTTGAACAATTGTGTACACATTTTTGTGTGAACATGTTTTTAATTCTATTGGGTATGTACCTAGGAATGGAATTGCTGACATAACTATGACATGATATGATAACTATATTTAATTTTTTAAGGAACTTCCAGACTGTTTCCAGGGCAGTTGCACCATTTTACATTGTAACCATCAGAGTATGAGTGTTCCCGTTTCTTCACATCCTTGCCAACACTGTTATTGTCCTGCCAGTCTAGTGGAATCTCGTGGTTTTGATTTCCATTTCAAAATGACTAATGGTGTCAAGCATCTTTTCTGTGCTTGTTGGTTATTTGTATATTCTTAAATGGAATTTCTTTGGGGAAATTCTATTTAAAGCATTTACCCATTTTAAAACTGGATTATATTTTTGTTAATGAGTTATAAAGGTTCTTTTGGTATTCTGGATAGAAGTTACTTTTCAGGTATATGATTTGCAAATATTTTCTCCCATTCTATGGGTTGTCTTTTTATTTTCTCAGTGATGTCTCTTGAAGAGCACAATTTTTTTATTTTGATGAAATTCAATTTGTCTATTTTTCCTTTATGTTTGTTTGGTTTTTCATTTGATGCATATCCAAAAATCCATTACCAGATCAGAATGTGACAGGGGCCAGATAATGCAGGGTCTGTTGCAGACCATTAAAAGGACTTTGACTTTTACTCTGAGGGTGCAGAAGAGAGCTAATCTGACTGATACTCTGAAGGGATCACTCTTGTACTGAGAACACACTGTGGAAGGCTAGAGCAGAAGCAGGAAGACCTTTTAAGGGGCCACTGCAGCCATCCAAATGAGAGGAGAGGGAGGCTCTGGTAGCAGTGAAGGTGACAAGAAGTAATGGACTAAATAATGCATTTTAAAGGCAGAGCCAACAGGATTTGCTGATGCCTTGGATGTGGGTGTGAGAGAAAGAGAGGTCAATAATGAATCCATAGTTTTGCCTGAGCAGCTTGAAGAATGAAGATGTCAATAATGGAGTGAAGAAGACTGGAAGAGGAGCCTGATTGAGCAGGAATATCAACAGCTCAGTTTTGAACCTGTTAATTATGATCCCTGTAATAATATATCCAGGTGAAAGTGTTGGGTAGGCAGTAACCAATAGGACATAGGGCTCAGAAGCTCAAGGAGATGTCTGGGAGTCATCAGCATAGAGATGGTATTTGAAGCCATGAGACTAGATGACATCTTCTAGAGAGAAGATGTCCAAGGACTGAACTGGGCACTCCAATGTTTAGAAGTCTGGGAGATGTGAAAGAACCAGCAAGGTAAGTAAGAGGAAATAGCCAGTGTGGTCATTTGCAAGTGTGGTGTCCTGGAATCATCTCCAGAAAAAGGCAGTGATCACCCAGGCTAAAGCTGCCGAACAGTCAGGTAAATTGAAGATTGAGAAATGGCTTTGGATTAGCAAAGAGATAACATTGATAAGAGCAACTTTGAGGAGTGACAGGGCAAGAGCCTTACTGGATTAGATTCAAGAAGGAATAGTGATCATCTCTATGCAGTAAAAGCATTTGACAAAATGTAACTTCCTTTCATGAGAAAAATCAATAACTAGGAATAGAAGGAAATTTCCTTAACATGATAAAGGCCATTTACGAAAAACCCACACCTAACATTATAGTCAATGGTAAAAGACTGAAAGCTTTCCCCCAAGATTAGGAACAAGACAAGGATGCCTATTTTCACGACTTCTATTCAAGATGATTCTAGAAGTCCTAGCCAGAGCAATTAGGCAAGAGAAAGAAACAAAGGATATTCAGATTGGAAGGAAAGAAGTAAAATTACCACTGTTCACAAATTATATGATCTTATATGTAGAAAACCCTAAAGATTCCAAAAAACTGCTAGGAGTTAATAAATACAGCAAAGTTGCAGGATACAAAATCAACACACAAAACCAATTGCATTTCTATACACTAACAACAATCTGGAAAGGAAATTAAGAAAACAATTCCATTTAGAATGCATCAAAAAGAACAAAATACTTAGGAATAAATTTAACCAAGGAGGTGAAAGACTTGTGCACTAAAAACCACAAAACTTTGCTTCAAGAAATTAAGGAAGTCATAAATAGAGTTTCTGTGTTTATGGATTGGAAGACTTAATGTCGTTAAGATGACAGTACTACCCAAAGCGATCTACAGATTCAACGCAATCCGTTTCAAAACCCCAATGATGTTTTTTGCTGAAATAGACCTATTCTGAAATTCTTATGGAATCTCAAGGGATCCCAAATAGTCAAAACAATCTTGAGAAAAAAGAACAAAGTTGGAGGACTCATACTTTCTGACTTCAAAATTGTTACAAAGCTATGTATTTTTAAAATGTGGTAATGGCATAAAGAAATACATAAGGACCAAAGGGATATATAGAGAGCCGACAAAAAAACACTTTGACAGGGTGCCAAGGCAATTTAATGGGGAGAAAACAGTCCTTTTGACAAATGGTAATGAGAAAAGTGTATATCCATACGCAAAATAATGGAAGTTGGACCCTTACCTTACATGATATACAAAAGTTAACTAAAAATGGATAAAAGACCTAAATGTAAAAGCTAAAACAATAAAACTCTTAGAAGAAAATAGAACGTATTCAAGAATCAGATTTGACAATGATTTATTGATTGTGATACTGAAAATATAAGCAACAAAAGAGAAAATAAATTGGGCCTTATAACAATTAACTTTTGTGCATGAAAGGACACCATCAGGAGAGTGACCAGACAACTCAAACAGAATGGGAGATATTTGCAAATCACGTATCTGATAAGGGATTAATATCCAGAATATATAAAGAACTTCTACAATTCAATGTCAACCCAAAACCTAATTTAGAAACAGGAAAAGGACTTTAATAGACAAATCTCCGAGGAAGAAATACAAATGGCCAATAAACACATGAAAGATGCTCAATATCACTAGTCACTAGGGAAATGCAAATCAAAACCATAATGAGATACCACTTCACACCCATTAGGATAGTGTTAATTACAAACAGAAACAACAAAATAACAAATGTTGATGCGTGTGGAGAAATTGGAACCCTTGTGTATTGCTGGTGGGCATGTAAAATGGTTCAGCCATTGTGGAAAACAGTATGATGGTTCCATAAAAGTTAAACATAGAACTATTACATGACCCAGCAATTCCACTTCTAAGTATTTATATACCCTAAATAATTGAAAACAGGGACTCATACAGATACTTGTACACCAATGTTCATAGCAGCATTATTTACAATAGCCAAAAGATGGAAATGACCCAAATGTTCATCAACAGATGAATGAATAAACATATGGTATATACTTACAATGGAATAATATTCAACCATAAAAAGGAGTGAAATTCCAACACATGTTACAATATGGATGAACTTTGAAAACATGTTGCTGAGTGAAATAAGCTTGACACAAGGACATGTATAATTCTACTTATATACGGTACCTAGAATAGGCAAATTCATAGCGACAGAAAGCAAAACAATGGTTACCCCGGGCAGAGGGTGGGCAGTTATTGTTTAAAGGGTATGGTGTTTCAGTTTGAAACGATGAAACTTCTGAAATGGATAATGATGATGGTTGCACAGCATTATGAATGTACTTAACGTCACTGAATTGTACACTCAAAAGTGATAAAGATGATAAATTTTATGTATATTTTACCACAATATTTTAAAACAAAAAAAGAGAATGGTGAGACGAGGAATTGGAGACAACAAGTGGTGATGACTCAAGGAGTTTTTCTACAAAAGGAGCAGAACTCTGGGGCAGTGGCTGACAGAGAAGATGGGAACAAGAGAGGGGCTTTGGTTTTGTTTTAGTTTTGGTTCAGATAGGAAAACAGTAGCATATTTACATATGTTAATGGCATTGATCCCATATCCATGGGAAGATTGAGAAATTCAGGAAGAAGGGGATGAAGAGAGCATTGAGTGCTGAGCCAGAGCAGGTGAGATAGGATCTGATGCACAAGTAGACAGTTTTGCCCCTTAGCGAGGAGCACAGACATCTCACCCCCAGTGAGGGCAGGAACAGAAAGATTCAGGTAGGTAGTTGGAGGGGGTCTTAGGAATTATTTTCTCAAAGCTGCTCAGATCTTATAAATCATTAGGAAAAAGACAAAATACCTCAACAGAAAGTATGTAGGTTGATAATTCATAGAAGAGGAAACTTGAAACAGCCAATAAACATATGAAAAGGCTCTTCCTCACTAGTAATAAGGAAAATGCAAATTAAAACTGCAGAGGACAAGGAAAAGGCATGCCACAGACTGGGAGAAAATACTTGCAAAACATATATCTGATGAAGGACTTGTGTCCAGAATATGTAGAGTTCTTGCAATTTAAGAGGACAACCCAGTAATACAAGGGCAAAAAGTTTTAACGGCACTTCACAAGAGAAGATACATAGGTAATAGATATGCATTTGAAAATAGACACAATATCATTAGTCATTAAGGAAATGAAAATTAAAGCCACAATGAGATACTACTGCACACTTACTAAGATGGCTAAAATTTAAATGAGTGGAATTAATAAGTATTGGTGAAGATGTAGGCAACTGGAACTACTGATTGTGGAGCAACATGGTACAACCATTTTGTAAAACAGTTTAACAGTGTCTTATAAAGTTAAACATATACTTGCCCCTCCTAGGCATTTATCACAGAGAAATGAAAACATATGTCCACATAAACACTTGTAAAAGAATGTTCATAGCAGTGTTATCCATAATAACCCTGTTACAGACTGAATTATGTGCCCCCTGAGATTGATGTTGAAGCCCCAAACCCCAGTATACCTGTATTTGAAGATTGGGCTTTATGAAGATAAAGTTAACTGAGGTTATAAGGATAGAACTCTAATCTGATAGAACAGGAGTCCTTACAAGAAGGACTCTATCTGCACATGTACAGAGGAGAGGTCATTTGAGGACATAGCAAGAAGGGGAGAAGGCAAGCCAGAAAAAGGGCCCTCCAGAAACTGAATTTGCCAGCATATTGATCATGGACTTCTCAGCCTGCACAACTGTGAGGAAATAAATATCTGTTGTTTAAGTCATACAGTCTGTGGTGTTTGTTATGGCAGCATGAGCTGACTGATACAACCCAAATGGCCATCCATATTCATTCTATGGAATACTACTCTTCAATAAAAAGGAAGAGAGTATTGATACAAGCTGTCACAAGGAGAATCATAAAATAATTATGCTAAGTGAAAGAAGTCAGACCCAAAAAGAATATATACCATATGGTTCCGTTTATATGTAATTGGAAAGAAAAAAAGGCAAAACTCCAGTGACAGACAGCAGATCAGTGTTTGCTTAGGGCTGGGAATCAGGGCAAGAAGGAACTTTTTAGGGTGATGCCTCTTTTCTACATCTTGATCATAGTGGTCATTACACAGCTGTATAAAACTAACATTCTACACTGAAAGTGGGTGAATTTTATTGGATATAAATTGTACCTCAGTAAAGCCAGGGGTAGCTCAGTAAGATACCATTGATGCCATTTCATATAAGATTGGCAAAAGTTACAAAGTTGAACAACAAGCAAGGCTAATGTCGTGGAGCACTGAATTCCCATGTGCTACTGGTGGGAGTATAAATTAGTATAACCCTCTGGAAACATTTTACTGTCATCTGACAAAACAGAAGATGTGCATACTGTTTGAGCCAGCAGTTCCAGTCCTGGAAACTCTCACTTGTGCACCAGGAGACACGCACACACGTGCTTGTTGCAGCAGTGTTTATAACTGAGAAAAATGTGAAACAAATATCAATGGGAGGATAGAGAAGTTATAGCATACAGTGTATTGAATACTATACAGTGTTGACAAGCATGAATTACATGGAAAAAAAATCTCAAAATAATAATGTAGCGTGAAAAAAAGTAGAAGGGCACGTTAAGGATAACTTTACAAAAAATTTAAAACCTTCAAAACAATACTACCTATTATTTTAGATATCCACACGTGTAGTAAGTATTTTTAAATAAGCAAAGAAACTTAAATACCAAACTCAGAGTAGTGGTTACTTTTGGGGAGGGAGGAAAGGAAGTTGGGGTTGGGAAAGGATATATAAGGGGCTGAGAGCTTCAGTTGTAGCCATAAAGTTTTATTTCTTGAACTTGATGAGGGAGATGTAAGTTTTCATTACTTGTTTTGGAATTTTTGTAAGGTTTCATAAATGTTTTTAGACAAAACTTCACTGATAAATGGGAATGATCATATTTAACAATCATTAGACATACAAATATCACTGCTGTTGTTTAGCAAGAAAACCCCAAGATCATCTTTGCTAGCCAATGTGTGCTCTGGGCTCTTTGGGCCTGGGTAAGGAATGGCAGGGCCCAGCCCAGAGTCTAGAGGTATGGTGAATCAGACAGGTTAGGGTTGGAGGTGAGGCAGACCATGTTGATTCCAGTGGAATTGGCTCCAGGGCTGGACTGGCCAGAGAATTATTACTCCAAATTCCAGAGCCATCCAGTTCCTTTGGGAAACAAGGGCTTGGAGGGCTCAGATTTCCCCCAAATCTACTCAACTTGTCATATATTGAACTGAGATGGGACCCCAGATAGCCTGACTGAGAGCCTGTCTTGTCTGTACTACTTCCGTGTTCCCTTGCTGGTCTTCAACAGGGTCCCCAACGTTCTTCTTGCCCAGAGGTCTACAGTAGTGAGTCCTGTCACCAGGGTGGTCCATCATGGGGCAGCCCCTCACCAGAGTTTAAAAGTCAGTCCCCTATGCAGTTAGACCTAATGCTACACCAGGGGGAAAATTCAAAAGGAAAAAAATACACAATTTAGGCAACAGGGTTCCTAGCTGCATTACTGCTAATAACAGTTAGTTGCCTGATAGTTGAGGAATGGTTAGGCAAATATGGTAGAATATCATGTGCCCATGAACAGGGGTGAGCATTTGAAATAGGCAGATCCTAAACAGTGTCCACAAGGGCAGCCTGCCAGGCATGGCCTGAAGTGCCAGGTTTGCTCCATGCCATGTAAACACATTTGTGTACTATGGCAAGCGCTAGGAGTGGCTTAATGAGAGATGACTTCAGGGTTTATTGGATTCTTTTACTTTCTCCTATAAAGTTGTTTACATATATAATAAGAGTCAGATTAGAGATGAATTTATAGCTTCAGATACAAGAAGAAAAGATTTTTCTCCCATAAATCTGTGATGCGTATTTACTAACTCCTCCCTGTCTCCACACAAAAAAAGGGGGCGGGGATGCATCGGGATGGCTATCTTTATGATTTAGCACCGAGCTTAGCACCATGAACAGCCCCTGTGGCGCCTAGAGTCTGACAGGGCCTCAGTTGTTCTTTCATCCTCAGAATCGGCAGGTGGGTGCAGATGTGGGTCGAGGATTGGGCTTGAATCCCCAAAACCAGTGTGTATTGGGCTTTCCTTGCAAAAGGGACTCCCAGCATGCATTGGGAGAAGAGGACACAGCCTCCCCTGACCTCTGCAGGAGGCACCTGCCCCACAGGCACAGGCATGGGGCTGCTCCTGGGCTTCCACCTGAGCACCCTGTCCTGTTTGCTTACTTGTTCATTTATTCATGCATTCTCTCATCTGCTGAGCACTCTGTGCCATGCTATGGGTTAGGGACACAAAATGAGAAGATTCCATTCCTGGCTAAGGTCCTCTGTGAACTTCATCTTGAGACATGTCTTCTGTTCCCCACCTTACCAGGTGGTTTGCAGGCTCTTCTTGCCTGCCTTTTCCTCTTCTCCCTCCTCCCCAGCTCCATCATCTGTGGATTAATGTGAAGTTTAGACCATGCCAACTTTTCTGGGACAGCACATTCGGAGCCTCCTGTCTCATGGTGGGGCCTGCGCCTGGTCCCCTTGGAGAGCAGAGAGCAGAGGGTCTTGAGTGGGCTGCCTCTGATCCCAATATGCCAGGGGTTGGCCACCAGGTGCTAGTGCAATATGGGGGCTGCAGTTCAGCCTGAGGTGGGGGGGAGTGGGGGGGACGGGGGCGGCGACAGCCCCAGCGGCCTGTGACTAGACCATGGTGTCAGCTGTGGCCCCAGACAGGAAACGTGAGAACAGATGATCCTTTGGGACCAGCTGACAGATAAAATGCCACATGCACAAGGTACTAAATATGGGCCGACTCTGCTGAGGCCTGGAAGTTCTGTTGCAGGAAGAGGGAAGGCAGACTCATGGATTCTCTGCTGATGCCCAGGTGGCTGCCTCTCTCTAAGCTGCACTTTTTCTATCTGTGAAATGAGGGTGTTGGGATGGGGCGGGGGGGTCCTTTGTAAGGTCCCCAGTGTAGCTCATTTCTGCAGAGAATTTTGAATGCCTTTGCCTCCTCATCGCATCCAGTTTCAGACATGTGACCTGTGGTGTGGGTGTTATTATTTCCCACATCCCAGATGAAGAAACAGAGATACAGAGAAGTGACTTCCCAAGGTCACACAGCGGATCTGTAGAGGACCCAGGATGTAGGCCCAGTTCTGTCTGACCCAAAGTCTATTCCTTTTAGACACTTTTATACTCACTCTGGTACCCTGGATTCTCTGGCCTGGAGAAAGCTCATCTTGCACAAGCCCCTCATTTGTCAAAGATGATGAAGGAAGCCCAGAGAGGTGAAACAACTAAAACCCGGACCCTCTCACCCCTAGGCCAGGACTTTTATATAGAGGCCTTTTCCCTTTAAGCAGTGAATTTATTCTTAAATAGGTAATTCATGCACATGGTGCTAAATTCTGATGATGCAAAAGGAAATACAGAGAAAAGCAAGCATCCTCCCACTCCTGCGCCTATAATCATGGGGCCTAGGGCTTCTCTGCAGACAGAGCCCAGCCAAGGCTTTTCGTAAATGCCATGTGCACTTCAGGGCTTGGTTTATTCTATTATATCTAGGGATGTGGCGCTGAGATACTTGCCTGCAGAACAGCAAAAACCTCTGACTTCATTATTGTTATTCAAAGTAACCAGGGTCGTTGCTCTCTGGCTTGCCTTAAAGCCAGCAAAGGCAATTGCCCATCCCCTGGGCTTTTCATCTGGAAGAGACCATTGGCATCATTATTCAGTCCCCTCACTCTTCAGGAAAGGAGCTAATGAAGACAACATTCCCATTGACACACAGCAAGTTACTGTGGTGTTGGGGTTTCAATGTCAGGAGTCTCCTCTCTTCCTCTGGCATTTCTGCTACTATGCCAGGCTGGCTCCTTTCAGTAGACATAGCATCATTAAAAAATACCACAAGTGCCCCTGTGGAGAGCAGAGGAGATAGCCATTAAAATTAGAAAAGCTTATGCTCTTTGGCCTAACATATCTACTTCAAGGCATTCAATTCTTCCTATAGACACACTCACAGGACAGTAAAATGATCTCTGTCCAACCTTATTCTTTGCAACACTGATTGTAATAGGGAAATATTGGAAGCAAACCAGATGCCTATGGATGGGAGGTAAGTTACATAAATTAGGGACCATCCACACAAACAGAATATGTGCAGCTGTGAAAAGACTGGGCCACTATTCCATGTGCAATAGGAACAGTCCCATCTCGCCAGGCATGGTGGCTCACACCTGTACTTTGGGAGGTGAAGGTGGGCGGATCCCTTGAGCCTAGGTGTTCCAGACCAGCCTGAGCGACGCAGTGATATGCTCTCATTTGTGTAAATAAAATGATACATTATTTGCTTTGCGGATGATGCCGTCGCTGCTGGGAGCCCTGTAATATCAACCATGGTCAACCCCACTGTGTTCTTCAACATCACCGTCGACGACGAGCCCTTAGGCCACGTCTCCTTCGAACCGTTTGCAGACAAGATTCCAAAGACAGCAGAAAACTTTTGTGCTCTGAGCACTGGAGAGGAAGGATTTGGTTATAACGGTTCCTGCTTTCAGAATTATTCCAGAGTTTATGTGTCAGGGTGGTGACGTCACACGCCATAATGGCACTGGTGGCAAGTTCATCTATGGGGAGAAATTTGATAATGAGAACTTCATCCTAAAGTATACAGGTCCTGGCGTGTTGTCCATGGCAAATGCCGGACCCAACACAAATGGTTCCCAGTTTTTAATCTGCACTGCCAAGATTGAGTGGTTGGATGGCAAGCTTGTGGTCTTTGGCATGGTGAAGGCATGAATATTGTGGAGGCCATGGAACGCTTTGGGTCCAGGAGTGGTAAGACCGGCCAGAAGATCACCATTGCTGACTGTGGACAGCTCTAATAAGTTTGACCTGTGTTTTATCTTAACCACCAGACCGTTCCTTCTATAGCTCAGGAGAGCACCCTCCACCCCATTTGCTCGCAGAATCCTCGAATCTTTGTGCTCTCGCTCAGTTCCCTTTGGGTTCCTTGTTTTCCTTGTTCCCTTCCATGCCTAGCTGGATTGCAGAGTTAAGTTTATGATTATGAAATAAAAACTAAATAACAAAATAATAATAATAGTACATTATTTGCTTCTCAGTGCATACAACATCTCTGGAAAGATCCAAAAGAAACTGGTAGTAGGATGCATCAAGGTAGCCAGGGGGCATTTTTTCAATTTTGAACCATGTGGATGCATTATATATTCAAAATGTAAAACAAAAAACTCACAAGCATCTCTTACTTTTTCAACTTGAGGAAAAGAGAAGAAGAAGAAAGACATAAAGTCAGTGAAGATTAGCCTGGGTTCCTAGACTTGATCTTGATAGTAACCAGGATGTCAGGTCACATGTAGTGTAGGTCATAGGGTCCTGGCTTTTGGTTACCCATTGTTAGGCTCATATAACAGACAAGGAGGTGCCATTCTCCATTGTCTGTCCCTTTTACATCAGCTCATCTTGGCTCCTGATTTCCTAGGTCTGATATGGAAGGTTCCGGGATTTTATTATTTCTAGTCAACATCCCCTTCCCAAACCCCGCCCCTTGGCAGCCACAGCAGAGTCACATCTAGCCCAGGATCACATAAAAAGGGCTGTTTCCTCTCCTGAGGACCAACTGTGTGGAAGCACCAGGCATCAGAGATAGTCCTCCCTGGCATTGCAGGAGAGAATCTGAAGGGATGATGGACGCATCAAAAGGTTAGTGGGTGAAATCTCCATGGAGCCCCACGTGCCCCTCCAGCCAGCTGGCCCTAAACCGCTCTCTTGCCTCTGCCCGGTGCTTGGGGTCATTGCCCTCTCACCCTAACTTGTGGCCCTTGTGCTGCTTGCTCTCTGTCTCATCCCTTTTTAAAAAAACAAAACAAAACAAAAAAAAACAAACTTTTCATTTAGGCATAATTTCAGATTTACAAAAAGATTGCAAAAATAAAAAGAAGAATATCCATATATCCTTTATCCAGATTCCCTAAATGATTACCGCATTTGCTTTATCCTTCTCGATCGATGGACAGATAGATGATACAGATAGATAGATAGATAGACAAATATATATTTTTTGAACTCTTGAGAGTAAGTTGCAGATATTACATTATTAAATACTTTGGTGTGTATTTCCTAAAAACAAGGACATTCTCTTATGTAACCAATACGATTATGAAGACCAGGACATGAACACCATTTCAATACTGTTATCCAACCCACAGATTTTATGTAGATTTCACCGATTGTCCCAATAATGTCATTTATAGCAGAAGAAAATCCTAGGTCAGGCTTTGCATTCTGTTGTGGTGCCTCTTTGGTCTCCTTTGTCTGGAACAGTTCATCTGTCATTCTTGGAGTTTTGTGACTTCATCACTTTTGAGGAGTACAGACCAGTTATTTTGTAGAGTGTCTCTCAATGCGTCCTGTCCTTTCTCAAGGTCACCTGATGGAGTTCCCTACTGCAGAGGGTCTGTCTGCTGCTGTCAACAGTGTCATGCTTCTCAGAGTGGGGAATAGCAGAGGGGGGTCATGTGCCAAGCTCTGTGTGCCATGAGGATGCAGCCGCCTACCACCACCAAGAGCAGGCACCAGAGCCCTCACTTTTACTTCAGGGAGTCCAGGTGCTGCTAGGGAGCAACATGGCTGGGTTTGAACCCCTCTGCCGACTCCCCAGCCCCCAAGCCCTCTGTGACCTCCCAGCAGCGTCTGCTCAGCAGCCGCCTCTGTTGCTTGAAAAGCTGCTTGATAGCCAAGGAATGGCTGCTTTGAAACTCTGCAAAGGGACTAAGCCAGACCCTCCTAGTTTCCAGCTTCTCCTTTTTTGTAGGGTGACATTTCTAAAGAAATCAGACTCTTCTTTTTAGTCCCAAGGCCACAGAGTTTTGAGTTCCTCCTTAGACGGCTGACGCCTCAGCTAGACTCAGCCTTGAAGGGTAAAGAGTCCTTGGGACTGAGAAAGGGTGGTGTGGTGTGATGGGAAGCACCTCCTGATAGGAGAGAAGATTCATGTCTCTACCATGCACTAAATGGCCCTGTGGCTTTGGGCAAGTCACATCAATTCTGGGAAAGTACTATGTAAATTACTGAGGACTACCTGAAGGAAAGGTAGTATCGCCTGACCCATGCTGTCATTCTCAAGAGATGCGACCTGCTCACTGGGGAGGTTTGACGACTTGCCTGAGGTCCCAGCCATGGGTAGCAGAGCTGGGACGCAAACCCGGTGTGTGTTCGTTTCATGCCGCACGACTCTGCCTCCCTGCTGGGCACAATTTGACTTTACTCTCAAGATCTAAATCACCAAAGACAGTCATCTCATGGCCACCAGTGTTGGGGTGTTGGTGGGGGAAGCTGACACTTCCTGAGGTGTCCTTTCTGATGGGCTTGTGCAAGTAACCATCACATGCTACCTTACAACATTAGTGAGTTGTGATGACTTCATGGTGTTTTCATGAATATTATGTCATTTTTTCTTCCAACCACTCTGGGAGGTCAGGACATCCAAATAGGGACCTGGAAAATGGTGGTATGTGTGGGATAAAGATAGGATTTCATATAAGTGGAGGAAATGAGAAATTGTACAATTTGTGGTATTAGGACAACTGGTTAGTATTTCGAGAAAAACAAAGCCAGATCTCTATCTCATGGCTTATACCACAACAAATCCCAGAAAGGTCGAAGATGAAATTGTAAAGGCATTAGAAGAAAATGAAGGCAGTATGAAAAATAATCTCGGACTGGAGAAGGTGTTACAAAGGAAAATAGAAAACCTAGAAACATAAAGTAAAAGAAAGGTAAAACTGACTGCAGAAAAATTAAAAATACATGTGAGACAAAACCTCCAGAGTCAGAAGGTAATGGAACTGTGAAGGGTACTTTCAACACATATGAGAAGCAAATGCTATTCTGTAGTATAAAAAGAGCTCTCAGATCTATAAGAAAATGGCCAACATCCCAAAATATACGTGGACAAAGAGCAGTATTAGGTAGTTCAAAGAAAAAGAAATATAAATTGTAATACATGAAAAGATGTTCAACCTTACTTGTAACGAGGGTGGTCATGAAACAAAACTGAAACAGCAGGCCAGGTGCGGTGGTTCATGCCTATAATCCCCAAATTTGGGAGGCTGAGATAGGAGGATTGCTTGAGTGCAGGAGTTCAAGACCAGCCTGGGAAACAGGTGCGGTGGCTCATGCCTGTAATCCCAACACTTTGGGAGGTCAAGCTGGGCAGATCACTTGAGATCAGAAGTAAGGGACAAGCCTGGCCATCATGGTGAAACCCTGTCTCTACTAAAAAATACAAAAATTAGCCAGGCGTGGTGGCACACACTGGTAATTCCAGCTACTTGGGAGACTGAGGCATGAGAATCACTTGAACCTGGGAGGCAGAGGCTGCAGTGAGCCGAGACTGCACTCCAGTCTGGGCAACAGAGGAAGACTTTGTCTCAAAAATAAATAAATTAATAGAAATAAAAATTAGCCAGGCATGTGGTGCACATGGGTAGTTCCAGCTACTCAGCTACTCAGGTTCAAGGCTGCAGTGAGCCATGATTGTACCACTGCAGTTCAGCCTGGGTGACAGGCCAAGACTCTGTCGAAAGAAAGAAAGAAAGAAAGAGAGAGAGAGAGAGAGAGAGAGGAAGGAAGGAAGGAAGGAAGGGAGGGAGGGAGGGTTGTATAAAAGCAAAACAGCAATGAGATTTCATTTTTTTCATTTATCAGATTAGCTAAGATTAAAAGTTTAATAGAAAATAGCTTTAAAAAGGCATCGTCCCATCTTTTTGTAGGAGTGTCACTGGTGCAGTCACTAGAAGGCTCTCTGGCAACATTTACTGAAATTAAAGATGCCCATATCATGTGACACAGCAATTCTGCTTTGGAAGATTTCTCTTACAAGTATTGTCACACATGAGTGCAAAGATACATGTACAAGGAAGTACGTTGTAGCATATAAGATTTTAAACGATCTACATGTCCATCCAGAGGGATAATAGCTGCTAAAAAACAAAACAAAACAAGGTTGAGACCAGCCTGGGCAACACAGGGAGACCCCATCTTCACAAAAAATGAAAAGCTTAGCTGGGCGTGGTGATGCATGCCTGTAGTGCCAGCTACTCAGGAGGCTGAGGTGAGAGGATTGCTTCAGCCCGGGAGGTGGAGGCTGCAGTGAGCTGTGATCACATCATTGCACTTCAGCCTGGGAAACGGAATGAGACTCTGTCTCAAAAAAAAAAAAATTAAAAGAAAATAATAACAAGATCTAATTGGGTGGTTAGGAGATAAATTTCAAGATATATGTGTGAGAGAGAAGTAGGGGGAGAAACAGAGAGAGAGAAGCAATGTGCAGAATAGTGTATTGAGAAAGCTCCTGTTTCTGTAACTAAAGTATTGGTTTATGGCAGAGAAAACTGGAAAGATACTTAGATGCTTTATAGTGATTTTCTCTGGAGAAAAGATCTGGGAGTCTGGGATAGGAGAGAAACTTAATTTTTGTAATGGGCATTTATTACTTTTATTTATTTTTATTTTATTATTATTATTATCATTATTATTTTTGAGACAAGGTCTCACTCTGTCGCCCAGGCTGGAGCCCAGTGACACAATCTTGGCTTACCGCAGCCTCCAGTTCCCAGGTTCACGCGATTCTCCTACCTCAGCCTCCTGAGTAGCTAGAATTACAGGCATGTGCTACATTACTCAGTTAATTTTTTATTTATAAT
Source organism: Mandrillus leucophaeus (assembly GCF_000951045.1). Classification (NCBI taxonomy): domain Eukaryota; kingdom Metazoa; phylum Chordata; class Mammalia; order Primates; family Cercopithecidae; genus Mandrillus; species Mandrillus leucophaeus. The sequence goes on along the minus strand of NW_012102254.1, from coordinate 5,886,694 downwards.
AGAGATGGGGTTTCACCATATTGGCTAGGCTGGTCATGAACTGGCCTCAAGTGATCCACCTGCCTTGGCCTCCCAAAATGCTGGGATTACAGGCGTGAGTCACTGTGCCTGGCCTCCTCTTTATCCTATTTGTGATTCTTTATGATTCCTAAATAAGAGGATTCATGTCTCTCATGCATTTTGGAAAGTTCTCAACCATCACCTCTTCACTGCTGCTCCCCATTCTTGATTCTCTCCTTTCAGAACAACTATAATATATAGTTTAGACCTTTCCATACAAGACTCCACGTCTCTAAACTGCTTTTCATATTTACTTCTATTAATATTTCTCTAGGTTGTATTATAGGTATTTGTTTCCAGTCTATTTTCTAGTTCACTGATTCTCTTTCAGTTATGTCTATTTGCTATTTAGCCTGTGAGTTTTTTTCATTTCGAGAACCATATTTTCATTTTTAGAAGTTATGTTTTAAAAAATTTATCTGGTCATTCTTAATAGTGGCTTATTCCTTTCTCATCATTTTGATTTCTTCTCTTATGTCCCTAGCCATCTTTGACTTGGCTATTTTATGGTCTCTTTCTCTCTGTCTCTGTCTCTGTCTCT